>NC_035435.2:35068293-35668293 GCF_002127325.2 Helianthus annuus
CATCAACCTTAACCTTGCATGCTTAGAACTTAAGAAACTTCTTGGCCTAGTCTCAAGTAAGATAGACGTCCCGTATTCTTTAGAAATGGGCATATAGAAGGATAGCTTAAACAGTCGAAGCGATTAAGGATCGTGATTAGGCACTCAGAGGGCCGTAACCTTCTGTTACCATTGACTCGTGAGGTCATAATAATCAGCATGGATCGGAAATCCAAGTATGCAGCTGAAGTCGTCAATACGAGAAAATCAGACGCATCCCTCGTGCGAATGATGAAACCCAACTTTACTGTAATAGGCGCAAGGATGCTAGACCCCATAAGGCGGCAGATCTACGACATCCTTCATTGGTCGAAGAGGCATAGAAATGCCTCTGAGTAGACTGCAGAACCTGGGAACATCCCCGCGATGGAAGAAGTTCTAGTAGCCTTTTCAAAAAGACTTGCCAGAAATGCCCTTCGCAAGCGTCAAGAGAAGTTTAGGATAAACCACGTGCCAAGAGCAGCCACCAGTGTCGAATAATGTCTTGCCGACTAACTTCGTCCGTAAAGCATGAGCTCCGGACGTAACTGCAAGAAGCTACCAGACAGAGGAAGTTAAGGACATGACGCCTTTAGTTAGGGATATGAGGAGAAAGTTGGCAGTTCCATTTTGCGTAAATTCCTGAGAATTGAGAATCAGAATCCTTTGCCAACGACTGGCAACATAAACAGACAAAATCATAAGATCCTAGTTGCCACCCAAGGATCAACTTGAGGACAGGATGTCCATGACTGTGTATACCAGAAGGAAGTGTCCCTAAAACGACCTTTAGGACTCGCTTTGGAAGTTACGAGTTCCTTGTCGTACCATTTGGCCTAACACATGCATCGACAATATTCATGGACCTCATGAAATCGAACGTGTAAGCCATACCTAGATAAGCCATATACTTATTGACTACATTCTCATATGGCCAATGACCAAGGAAGGTCGTGAGCAACAACTGCAATTCACCTTGCAACTCTTAGAGAAAGAACAGTTAAGCGCTATGATGACGAAAAGCGGATTTCGAATTCGCGAAGTGAGAACTTTCAGATCCATGATGGATAAGAACGAGATTCATGCCAACCCTGCAACCAAGAGCTAAGGAGCTAGAGTTGCAATTATGTGACGCCTCTCGACAAAGTCTCGATTGTACGCCGATGCAACAAGACCACGACATTACATACATGGCACATTGATTAAGGAATCATGAGAAGAACCCTTGAGATAGGTACAGTCATTGCGCGCAGCAAACTGGGCGTTATTACCTGAAAGAAAACGTTGCACGATCTTTACTGATCGCAAGGGATTGCAGCACACCGATGATCGTAAGAACTCGAATATGAACTGAGCTGTTGAACGATGCAGACTGTATGAACAAGATGCGTGCTTGTGTGATAAACTTTGATAAAAAGTTGGAACACTCACTTACCCTTAGTAGAGTCTTCCTACAACAGTATTTAACACGCCGCCGTCTAAACCGCTTTGTGTAAAGCTTTAGATGGAACGTAATGAGTCAATTCCCATTGTGTTGAACGGAGACCGGGAATAATGGATCAACTGGCCGAGATGGTCCAGGAAAAATCTAGAGGCAAGGTCGTTCATATATGCGATTATATCAAGACAGCCTGCAGAACACAGAAAGATTACGCCGATGAGAGGCAGAAATCGTAAGAATTTGAGACAAGAAGCACGACTAAATTGAGAGCCGCGCCTAGAAAGGGCGTAGTGTGAATCGGAAAACGAAAAGATTGAATCCCCGGTGTAGGGATCAGAACCATTGTTCACAAGATGAAGCTTCCAGAAAAAGATAAGTAGTGATCGCGACACATTCATGTGTCTAGTCTTTTGAGGAGTCTGACGCAAGGAACAGTCATAGTTCCCACAAATAAGATTCACGTCAATGATATACTATACAACCTGTTGAGGTTTCGGACCAAGAGTCCACAAAATGCAGAAAAGACATGATTGATTTACTTGAGCATGATAAAATACATGACATGAGAACACAAAGACGTGTTTCAAATATAAGTGACCATATTGGTTTCACAACTCCCCTGCGACCGATGGCATCGCTTGAATTTCGGGACGAAATTCTTTTAACGGGGGGAGACTGTGACAACCGTCACTTTTCCGTACATTCCGTACACTAAATGAACAGTGATCTGTGCCTTAATGAACATACATGATCTAGTTTACAAGAGAAATAAGTTTCTGAATTCCATACAAGTGAATTCATGTACGTTTTATACTACAAAATATTGCTTTATGCAAAAACGAGAGCGTTGCGTCAAAAATATTAGTAAACTCACCGGTAAGACACACTGTGTCAACGGAACTGTAGAAAGCAGTCAGACAATAAAATTGGAGCCTAGGTGTAGGTCCAATAACAAGAATACATTAAAACCCAAGAGTACATACAAGGGTTTAATATATATGCTATATGAAAGCAAAAATAAGCACTAAAAAGCACCCGAAACACACTTTAAGAGCAGAACTAATTGCGACAAAACTGCGAAACGAACGTTGATGGCCGCCCGGATAATATTTAATCCCACAAATATTCTGTTATGATTAAAATTTTATTTTAATCAGGTTCGTGTTGAAAAATAAATTAAAACGCTTAAAAACGTTATTTTTCAAGTTTAAGCACGTACCGTGTGTTCCTACGCGACACAGTGCTTACATTGCAAAACGCAGACAACGCAGAAAACCTAGGAATATTCTTTTAAGGTCGAGATTTCTTTTAAGGGGGTGAGGATGTAACACCTCGAAATTTTGCGTCCTATAATGTATTGACACGTGTCATAAGTTTGCACGTGGCAATAAATACTTTAGAGGGACTAAAGTTGACAAACATAGAAAGTATGTGAATGTAAGGGTTCAGAATGTCAACAAGGGATAAAATACTTTACAGTAACCCTACATGATGCTCGTACCTTCAATCGAATGAATCATGGATCATACGGAACGAAATGTGGAAGAAAGTGAGGAATTACAAACTACAGGGATCAAATGTGTCAACATGTTTAAGTTATACCTCTGAGTGACCCTTTGGCATACCCGAGGCTTTGTAGTAGTAAAGTATGCTCACTAGAATACACGACATAAATTCCATCAAGTTCCGTTATAAAATGAGAAAGTTATGATCGAATTCGTACACGAGGGGTTAAAAGCGTCAACATTGAAAGTTAGGATTATTCGGGTAGTAATGAACTAACCGAGGACTTAACAAAGCGGGTAAAAGTCATGAGGCCCTTATACGTAAATAAGAGAGGCCCAAAGTGCAAAGTTACCCCTTCGAAACGCCAAGAGCCGACTGTAATAATTGAAAAAGATTTGAAAATCTTACAGCAGGCCTCAGGCGGGCCGCGTAAGAGTTACCGTAAGGCTTACACGGGCCGCGTGTGTGACAACCGTCACTTTTCCGTACATTCCGTACACTAAATGAACAGTGATCTGTGCCTTAATGAACATACATGATCTAGTTTACAAGAGAAATAAGTTTCTGAATTCCATACAAGTGAATTCATGTACGTTTTATACTACAAAATATTGCTTTATGCAAAAACGAGAGCGTTGCGTCAAAAATATTAGTAAACTCACCGGTAAGACACACTGTGTCAACGGAACTGTAGAAAGCAGTCAGACAATAAAATTGGAGCCTAGGTGTAGGTCCAATAACAAGAATACATTAAAACCCAAGAGTACATACAAGGGTTTAATATATATGCTATATGAAAGCAAAAATAAGCACTAAAAAGCACCCGAAACACACTTTAAGAGCAGAACTAATTGCGACCAAACTGCGAAACGAACGTTGATGGCCGCCCGGATAATATTTAATCCCACAAATATTCTGTTATGATTAAAATTTTATTTTAATCAGGTTCGTGTTGAAAAATAAATTAAAACGCTTAAAAACGTTATTTTTCAAGTTTAAGCACGTACCGTGTGTTCCTACGCGACACAGTGCTTACATTGCAAAACGCAGACAACGCAGAAAACCTAGGAATATTCCAGGAATATGCTAAGAATATTCCAGGAATATGCTAGGAATATGCTAGGAATATTCCAAGAATATGCTAGGAATATGCTAAGAATATTCCAGGAATATGCTAGGAATATTCCAAAGAATATGCTAGGAATATGCTAGGAATATTCCAGGAATATGCCAGGAATATGCTAGGAATATTCCAGGAATATGTCAGGAATATGCTAGGAATATGCCATATGGAATGTCTATAAATACCTTGAGATGGCACACTAGACAATTCACCACCCAACACCACAAAACTACTCTCTCCTCTCCCTCAAAAACTTTCGGCCGAACACCCCTTGATCATCCATCATATTTTTCGATTTTGTTCTTCACATTCCAACATCATACAAGTGTCAAGTGTCATGCATAAGAAGTCTTGGTGCACTCGGAGCTCGAAGGACCTCTTTCTCTAGCTTTTATCCACCACATTCGCGTCTAGATACTTCCCTAGCCTCGAGCTAGTGGTATGTTGCTTAAAACACATTCTTGAGCTATTTTGAAGTGGTTAATGTGATGTGTAATGATTAAAACTCGAAATCTTACAAAATGGTGCATTAAAGTCTACTAAAAACATGAAAAATGATGGTTAAAAGCTCACTAGTTGTGTAAATGTTGTAGTAATTGAAATTTGTGATTATTTAGGCCCGATCTACGTTGTGGTAGCTCGGATCATCATTTAACCCTGTTTGGTTAAGATCATGGATCTTGACATAAGCTTGTTTGAAATGGTGCCAGGGTTAAAAGGTGAAACTCTACCACACAAGAAACATGAACTTGTGTAAAAGTATTTTTACTTATGAAATAGTGTCTAAAACTAGCCGATCTATGTGTCCACAAGTGGTATTTTCAAAAGACCAAGCGTCAAAAGAAATCACATGTTCTAATCCGGATCTTACACAAACAAAAGTGATTTTTTTGTGATCAAACAAGTGTGCGAACACTAGTGTAACAAAAGTTTTAACAAAGAAATAATTTTCGTAAAAACCGACTAGAAGTTGTGGAACTTCATATTCTTTAAAAATAAAGTTTTTTTTTAAGAAATTAAACTTATTTTTAAAGATAACAAGACTTACTAAATGTGCTAGTAAATTGCTACACATTTTTGTAAATATGCAAGTTCATGAAATGGGGAAAATTAGTGATTGTTGTTGATGATTATTGTTGATAATTGTTGTTGATGATTATTGTTGATAATTGTTGTTGATGATTATTGTTGATAATTGTTGTTGATGATTGTTGACGATTTAAAAGAAAATAAACACATGTTTTGAAAACATGGGAAACCTCCATTTTTAGGGGAAACTCTGTCAAAATTTTTATAAATTTTGACACTTAGAAAAATATAAGTTTTTGAAGAACTTATTCGCTAAAAATGTATTTAAAGGTATTACCAAGGTTTCCCTAATTTTTGGTGATAAGAAATGAGGATTTCTTCAAAAATAAAAGTGGATATAAATATGTATATTTTTGAGAGAAAAATATATATTATTTTATCACCAACTTTTGTGCTAAGTGTATATAGTATGTGTTATACGTGCTAGCGTATTGAGACGTAAAGATACACTAAATACTCATGAGGAGTATAAACATGAAAATACACATACAACATGCTTAGACACATACAAGAGGATATATTTATGAAAATATATTACTTGGACAAAATACATAATTCGGATGCAAAATACAAGATACGTATATTTATTTTTGAGAAAATGATATAAGACAAATAGTTAAAAATATAAATATTTTTAACACAAGAACACAAATACAAAAGATAGTGACTTGCACTTGTGCGATACAAGTCTAGTGACTAACGTTAATAAAACGTGTTTAGGTCACGACGCTAGATAAGCAACTCCGGTGAAGTTTACGACGCAGGAACGCAAAGTTGTGAGTTCATGCTCCCCCTTTTCTTTAACTGTTTTCGGTTTTATAACTCTCGGGGGTGAAATACATGTTACAAATATTATAATTTTTTTACAAGTAGTAAAAATACAAGAAGCACTCTTGGTGAGAACGAGTACCGAGTGCAATACGAATCGAGAATACAAAAATACGAGAAGCACACTTGGTGAGAACGAGAACCAAGTATGATGTGCTTTAAGAAATGCCTAGAAATTACTAGATCATGTGAGCATAGACTTAATACTAAAAATGCCATAAAGTCTTGGTGAAAACTAGTACCAAGCCATTAAAAACATTCAGTAATTAGGGACGAGGGTTAGATCTAACGGGTACGGCCGAGCCCCACTCATGGTCCTTATGTGACCTCTTGAGTGCTTCGGTGTCCCAGTCGAGGTAAATCGACACAGTCGAGGTAAATCGACACAGTCGAGGGTAATCGACACAGTCAAGGGAAATTGACACAGTCGAGGTTAATCGACACAGTCGAGGGTAATCGACATAGTTAAAGGAGCCAACACTAATGCTCCATAAGTCCTCACATGCCTTATAGGAGCCAACACTAATGCTCCATATGTCCTCACATGCCGAAATGTCTTTGTACAAACATTCAATTAGTACGTGGTGTACACAAGAAAACTTGATTTTTGCAAGAATACTTTATTTATACAAGATACATACCATGTTTTCATACTCGGTATGCAAAGCGCATGAACTCGCTCAACTTTATGTTGATGTTTTCCAAAATTACATGTATTTCAGGTGACAGGATGGATCTTGGGCGCAAGTGTTATAACTAGAAGTAGACTACAAGTTTAGATGTCATCCACTTTTGTTGAATTGTAACCTAGATGAAGGTTGTGTTTTAAAACTTAAATGACAAGTGTTTGTGATCCTCAAAATTTTCCGAATGGATGAACATCGTTTTAAATCATGTAGTTGTTTATTATGATCGAATGCAATGATAACAAGCTAGTCACACATCATACGCTTCCGCAAAAGACAGGGTGTGACAGTTTGGTATCAGAGCTTCGATTGTAGTGAACTAGGATTCCTTCTCGAGTCTAGACTACAATCACTAAAGTGCTTTCACAAAAACATTTTACAAAATTGTTTTCATTGCATTCACGAAAGCGCCAAGATCCACGAGTCAGACACTTTTCAAAGAAAAGACAAGGCAAGGACATTAGTGAGGAATACCCATAGAGTAAGGTGCCAACCAAGGCATAGTCTACAAAAGTTAGACTTGACAAAATGACCCCCCCCCAAAACGAGAGTTATACGTGGTATAATGCATTAAGTTGCTTGATTATGCTAAGTAGCATATTTGTTATTTGTATTCATGCATACGAATAAGTGTACGGAATGATTATTGACGTGAATAAAATGCTTTCGACTCCGACTCCTATACGGTACATGACTCGCACGATGAAGCTATCGACCTCGCGTCCTTTGCAAAGCTCGTGGCTGGGAGTGATTACCAGACAAGACTCTGAGCTTACTTCCGTAGGAGATGGCTGCTCTTCCCTCTCGAACGTGAAGATGCCAAACTACGGTGGTGATGACGAGGCAGAGGCGGCGACCTTAAACGAACTCTTAATCAACGGGACGAGATCCCCCCGGATTATGTGAAGCAAAATTGACAACATACTTGACTAGAAAAGGAAGATGAAGTATTCATCACGAAGGTGCCCCTCCAACTACTAGGAATTCTCTCCATTCCTATTCCATCTAATCATCGTGCCTATACGCGCATAACAGTAACGAATGTTAGCGCATGGACCTCCGCAATGGTCCTTTCCATGGCAAGGAGTGTAAGGACAGTAGTGTCCCCTCCTAGATCAATCATCTGCTTGGACGAGAGAAAATTGGGGTAACTGTGCAAGACAATTTATTATTACGGGGGCCCACGTAATAACGACTTGTAGTGCACAGAAATCCTGGTGGACTCTACGGGTCGAGCTAATGAAAACCACACCAAATTCAATGTATAGGTGTCCTCACCTTCATCTGGTAGAACATCACATAGATCAGTGCTTTAGCACGTAAGAAAGTAGGAAGCCTGTCTCAGCCTACTTCGTGACTGACACTTCTACCTGCGTACGAGACGTTTGAGGAAAACGACATTTAAGCAAGTGAAGATGAGAAACATTCAAGAGATTCAGCGACTTTGCACTCTCTATCACCCATACATGAGCAACCCCCTCTAAGGGAAAATGTACGCCCCAGTAAAGCCAAAAAACCTAAGAAAACCAATGTAGCGAGAAATAACTGAAACCTAAATGACCGAGGCAATGTAACCTCAAGTTCGTTTTAAGCCAAGTTGGCAAGCCTAAGTGAAGGCTCAGTAACTGTTTCCCGCTCATACATTGAGTATTTATGTATACATGTGAAATTGGGTGATTACATAATGGCTTATGGTGCTATGTACCTCATAGACACCTGGAATGTTGCCTAACCTACTTCATACCGTTTTGGTAGAAGGGAATGCCGCCCAGGCGAGACACAAACACCAGTACGCTACCAAGAACAGAAGCCGAGCTGCAAGAATGCATCTCGCAGGCAATTGCACGACATGAAGCCCTCCGCTCTAAGCACATCAATGGCACGACTGAGAATAACCCTCCAACTGGCTGCACCTATAAACAGTTCCTGGACTGCAAGCCTTTGAATTTTGATGGCACAGGAGGTGCCGTTGCATTTGTTCGTCGGACAGAAAAGACGGACTCAGTTCTAAGAATGAGTAACTGTTCACCCCAACAAAGCGTTACCTATATCTCAGGGTTATTTCTGGATGGCGCACTCTCATGGTGGAACCTTCAGGTTCAGACCCTTGGTGCAGATGCTTCTTATGCACTGAGCTGGGACGAGCTCAAGGAAATGATGGAAAAGAAATACTGTTCTAGGACTGAAATCCAGAAGCTTGAGGTGGAGTTCTGGAATTTGAAAATGGACGGACCGAAGATTCCTGAATACGTCCAGCGATTTCACGACTTGTCTAGGGTCGTCCCCTACCTAGTCAAACCGGAATTCAAGAGGATAGAACGATTCATTTGGGGACTTGCACCCCAGATTAGGGGCATGGTTACTACCTCAAAACCCTCAACCATCGCAGAGGCTATCGATATGAGTGTCACCCTTACTGAAGAGGCTCTACGTGCGGGAAAATTTTCGGAATCTGAGGATAACAAGAAAGAGACTCATGTGGAGTCGTCAAGCAACAAGAAGAGGAAGTCCTCAAACCTAAAGATGAGCACCCAACTCAACTATGGAAGCTCTAAAGCAAACAAAAGAAAGAAAGTGAATTCGCCACATGGCAGGAGCACTGATGGAGCCATTAATAGGGCAGGTGGTAATGTTTACTCGGGGCCTAAGCCGAGGTGCAGAGAATGCACTTTTCACCATAAAGGTCGATGTCTGAAGCCTAGGTGTGGAAAGTGTGGAAAAGAAGGGCACAACAGGGACGCCTGTTGGGCGAAGGACCCAGATGGAAGAAATAAGAGAATACCCGGTTGCTACAAATGTGGTGAAGCAGGGCACTTTAGGAAAGATTGCCCAAAGAAGAAACAAGCAAGGAAGGGTTTTCACGATCGAAACTCGTGAACCACGCTAGGATCCAGATGCGGTTACGGGTACGTTCCCTATTAACCACCCTTATGCATCTATTTCTAATACTGGCATCAACCTTAACCTTGCATGCTTAGAACTTAAGAAACTTCTTGGCCTAGTCTCAAGTAAGATAGGCGTCCCGTATTCTTTAGAAATGGGCATATAGAAGGATAGCTTAAACAGTCGAAGCGATTAAGGATCGTGATTAGGCACTCAGAGGGCCGTAACCTTCTGTTACCATTGACTCGTGAGGTCATAATAATCAGCATGGATCGGAAATCCAAGTATGCAGCTGAAGTCGTCAATACGAGAAAATCAGACGCATCCCTCGTGCGAATGATGAAACCCAACTTTACTGTAATAGGCGCAAGGATGCTAGACCCCATAAGGCGGCAGATCTACGACATCCTTCATTGGTCGAAGAGGCATAGAAATGCCTCTGAGTAGACTGCAGAACCTGGGAACATCCCCGCGATGGAAGAAGTTCTAGTAGCCTTTTCAAAAGACTTGCCAGAAATGCCCCTTCGCAGCGTCAAGAGAAGTTTAGGATAAACCACGTGCCAAGAGCAGCACCAGTGTCGAATAATGTCTTGCCGACTAACTTCGTCCGTAAAGCATGAGCTCCGGACGTAACTGCAAGAGCTACCAGACAGAGGAAGTTAAGGACATGACGCCTTTAGTTAGGGATATGAGGAGAAAGTTGGCAGTTCCATTTTGCGTAAATTCCTGAGAATTGAGAATCAGAATCCTTTGCCAACGACTGGCAACATAAACAGACAAAATCATAAGATCCTAGTTGCCACCCAAGGATCAACTTGAGGACAGGATGTCCATGACTGTGTATACCAGAAGGAAGTGTCCCTAAAACGACCTTTAGGACTCGCTTTGGAAGTTACGAGTTCCTTGTCGTACCATTTGGCCTAACACATGCATCGACAATATTCATGGACCTCATGAAATCGAACGTGTAAGCCATACCTAGATAAGCCATATACTTATTGACTACATTCTCATATGGCCAATGACCAAGGAAGGTCGTGAGCAACAACTGCAATTCACCTTGCAACTCTTAGAGAAAGAACAGTTAAGCGCTATGATGACGAAAAGCGGATTTCGAATTCGCGAAGTGAGAACTTTCAGATCCATGATGGATAAGAACGAGATTCATGCCAACCCTGCAACCAAGAGCTAAGGAGCTAGAGTTGCAATTATGTGACGCCTCTCGACAAAGTCTCGATTGTACGCCGATGCAACAAGACCACGACATTACATACATGGCACATTGATTAAGGAATCATGAGAAGAACCCTTGAGATAGGTACAGTCATTGCGCGCAGCAAACTGGGCGTTATTACCTGAAAGAAAACGTTGCACGATCTTTACTGATCGCAAGGGATTGCAGCACACCGATGATCGTAAGAACTCGAATATGAACTGAGCTGTTGAACGATGCAGACTGTATGAACAAGATGCGTGCTTGTGTGATAAACTTTGATAAAAAGTTGGAACACTCACTTACCCTTAGTAGAGTCTTCCTACAACAGTATTTAACACGTCGCCGTCTAAACCGCTTTGTGTAAAGCTTTAGATGGAACGTAATGAGTCAATTCCCATTGTGTTGAACGGAGACCGGGAATAATGGATCAACTGGCCGAGATGGTCCAGGAAAAATCTAGAGGCAAGGTCGTTCATATATGCGATTATATCAAGACAGCCTGCAGAACACAGAAAGATTACGCCGATGAGAGGCAGAAATCGTAAGAATTTGAGACAAGAAGCACGACTAAATTGAGAGCCGCGCCTAGAAAGGGCGTAGTGTGAATCGGAAAACGAAAAGATTGAATCCCCGGTGTAGGGATCAGAACCATTGTTCACAAGATGAAGCTTCCAGAAAAAGATAAGTAGTGATCGCGACACATTCATGTGTCTAGTCTTTTGAGGAGTCTGACGCAAGGAACAGTCATAGTTCCCACAAATAAGATTCACGTCAATGATATACTATACAACCTGTTGAGGTTTCGGACCAAGAGTCCACAAAATGCAGAAAAGACATGATTGATTTACTTGAGCATGATAAAATACATGACATGAGAACACAAAGACGTGTTTCAAATATAAGTGACCATATTGGTTTCACAACTCCCCTGCGACCGATGGCATCGCTTGAATTTCGGGACGAAATTCTTTTAACGGGGGGAGACTGTGACAACCGTCACTTTTCCGTACATCCCGTACACTAAATGAACAGTGATCTGTGCCTTAATGAACATACATGATCTAGTTTACAAGAGAAATAAGTTTCTGAATTCCATACAAGTGAATTCATGTACGTTTTATACTACAAAATATTGCTTTATGCAAAAACGAGAGCGTTGCGTCAAAAATATTAGTAAACTCACCGGTAAGACACACTGTGTCAACGGAACTGCAGAAAGCAGTCAGACAATAAAATTGGAGCCTAGGTGTAGGTCCAATAACAAGAATACATTAAAACCCAAGAGTACATACAAGGGTTTAATATATATGCTATATGAAAGCAAAAATAAGCACTAAAAAGCACCCGAAACACACTTTAAGAGCAGAACTAATTGCGACAAAACTGCGAAACGAACGTTGATGGCCGCCCGGATAATATTTAATCCCACAAATATTCTGTTATGATTAAAATTTTATTTTAATCAGGTTCGTGTTGAAAAATAAATTAAAACGCTTAAAAACGTTATTTTTCAAGTTTAAGCACGTACCGTGTGTTCCTACGCGACACAGTGCTTACATTGCAAAACGCAGACAACGCAAAAAACCTAGGAATATTCTTTTAAGGTCGAGATTTCTTTTAAGGGGGTGAGGATGTAACACCTCGAAATTTTGCGTCCTATAATGTATTGACACGTGTCATAAGTTTGCACGTGGCAATAAATACTTTAGAGGGACTAAAGTTGACAAACATAGAAAGTATGTGAATGTAAGGGTTCAGAATGTCAACAAGGGATAAATATACTTTACAGTAACCCTACATGATGCTCGTACCTTCAATCGAATGAATCATGGATCATACGGAACGAAATGTGGAAGAAAGTGAGGAATTACAAACTACAGGGATCAAATGTGTCAACATGTTTAAGTTATACCTCTGAGTGACCCTTTGGCATACCCGAGGCTTTGTAGTAGTAAAGTATGCTCACTAGAATACACGACATAAATTCCATCAAGTTCCGTTATAAAATGAGAAAGTTATGATCGAATTCGTACACGAGGGGTTAAAAGCGTCAACATTGAAAGTTAGGATTATTCGGGTAGTAATGAACTAACCGAGGACTTAACAAAGCGGGTAAAAGTCACGAGGCCCTTATACGTAAATAAGAGAGGCCCAAAGTGCAAAGTTACCCCTTCGAAACGCCAAGAGCCGACTGTAATAATTGAAAAAGATTTGAAAATCTTACAGCAGGCCTCAGGCGGGCCGCGTAAGAGTTACCGTAAGGCTTACACGGGCCGCGTGTGTGACAACCGTCACTTTTCCGTACATTCCGTACACTAAATGAACAGTAATATGTGCCTTAATGAACATACATGATCTAGTTTACAAGAGAAATAAGTTTCTGAATTCCATACAAGTGAATTCATGTACGTTTTGTACTACAAAATATTGCTTTATGCAAAAACGAGAGCGTTGCGTCAAAAATATTAGTAAACTCACCGGTAAGACACACTGTGTCAACGGAACTGTAGAAAGCAGTCAGACAATAAAATTGGAGCCTAGGTGTAGGTCCAATAACAAGAACACATTAAAACCCAAGAGTACATACAAGGGTTTAATATATATGCTATATGAAAGCAAAAATAAGCACTAAAAAGCACCCGAAACACACTTTAAGAGAAGAACTAATTGCGACCAAACTGCGAAACGAACGTTGATGGCCGCCCGGATAATATTTAATCCCACAAATATTCTGTTATGATTAAAATTTTATTTTAATCAGGTTCGTGTTGAAAAATAAATTAAAACGCTTAAAAACGTTATTTTTCAAGTTTAAGCACGTACCGTGTGTTCCTACGCGACACAGTGCTTACATTGCAAAACGCAGACAACGCAGAAAACCTAGGAATATTCCAGGAATATGCTAAGAATATTCCAGGAATATGCTAGGAATATGCTAGGAATATTCCAAGAATATGCTAGGAATATGCTAAGAATATTCCAGCAATATGCTAGGAATATTCCAAAGAATATGCTAGGAATATGCTAGGAATATTCCAGGAATATGCCAGGAATATGCCAGGAATATGCTAGGAATATTCCAGGAATATGCCAGGAATATGCTAGGAATATTCCAGGAATATGTCAGGAATATGCTAGGAATATGCCATATGGAATGTCTATAAATACCTTGAGATGGCACACTAGACAATTCACCACCCAACACCACAAAACTACTCTCTCCTCTCCCTCAAAAACTTTCGGCCGAACACCCCTTGATCATCCATCATATTTTTCGATTTTGTTCTTCACATTCCAACATCATACAAGTGTCAAGTGTCACGCATAAGAAGGCTTGGTGCACTCGGAGCTCGAAGGACCTCTTTCTCTAGCTTTTATCCACCACATTCGCGTCTAGATACTTCCCTAGCCTCGAGCTAGTGGTATGTTGCTTAAAACACATTCTTGAGCTATTTTGAAGTGGTTAATGTGATGTGTAATGATTAAAACTCGAAATCTTACAAAATGGTGCATTAAAGTCTACTAAAAACATGAAAAATGATGGTTAAAAGCTCACTAGTTGTGTAAATGTTGTAGTAATTGAAATTTGTGATTATTTAGGCCCGATCTACGTTGTGGTAGCTCGGATCATCATTTAACCCTGTTTGGTTAAGATCATGGATCTTGACATAAGCTTGTTTGAAATGGTGCCAGGGTTAAAAGGTGAAACTCTACCACACAAGAAACATGAACTTGTGTAAAAGTATTTTTACTTATGAAATAGTGTCTAAAACTAGCCGATCTATGTGTCCACAAGTGGTATTTTCAAAAGACCAAGCGTCAAAAGAAATCACATGTTCTAATCCGGATCTTACACAAACAAAAGTGATTTTTTTGTGATCAAACAAGTGTGCGAACACTAGTGTAACAAAAGTTTTAACAAAGAAATAATTTTCGTAAAAACCGACTAGAAGTTGTGGAACTTCATATTCTTTAAAAATAAAGTTTTTTTTTAAGAAATTAAACTTATTTTTAAAGATAACAAGACTTACTAAATGTGCTAGTAAATTGCTACACATTTTTGTAAATATGCAAGTTCATGAAATGGGGAAAATTAGTGATTGTTGTTGATGATTATTGTTGATAATTGTTGTTGATGATTATTGTTGATAATTGTTGTTGATGATTATTGTTGATAATTGTTGTTGATGATTGTTGACGATTTAAAAGAAAATAAACACATGTTTTGAAAACATGGGAAACCTCCATTTTTAGGGGAAACTCTGTCAAAATTTTTATAAATTTTGACACTTAGAAAAATATAAGTTTTTGAAGAACTTATTCGCTAAAAATGTATTTAAAGGTATTACCAAGGTTTCCCTAATTTTTGGTGATAAGAAATGAGGATTTCTTCAAAAATAAAAGTGGATATAAATATGTATATTTTTGAGAGAAAAATATATATTATTTTATCACCAACTTTTGTGCTAAGTGTATATAGTATGTGTTATACGTGCTAGCGTATTGAGACGTAAAGATACACTAAATACTCATGAGGAGTATAAACATGAAAATACACATACAACATGCTTAGACACATACAAGAGGATATATTTATGAAAATATATTACTTGGACAAAATACATAATTCGGATGCAAAATACAAGATACGTATATTTATTTTTGAGAAAATGATATAAGACAAATAGTTAAAAATATAAATATTTTTAACACAAGAACACAAATACAAAAGATAGTGACTTGCACTTGTGCGATACAAGTCTAGTGACTAACGTTAATAAAACGCGTTTAGGTCACGACGCTAGATAAGCAACTCCGGTGAAGTTTACGACGCAGGAACGCAAAGTTGTGAGTTCATGCTCCCCCTTTTCTTTAACTGTTTTCGGTTTTATAACTCTCGGGGGTGAAATACATGTTACAAATATTATAATTTTTTTACAAGTAGTAAAAATACAAGAAGCACTCTTGGTGAGAACGAGTACCGAGTGCAATACGAATCGAGAATACAAAAATACGAGAAGCACACTTGGTGAGAACGAGAACCAAGTATGATGTGCTTTAAGAAATGCCTAGAAATTACTAGATCATGTGAGCATAGACTTAATACTAAAAATGCCATAAAGTCTTGGTGAAAACTAGTACCAAGCCATTAAAAACATTCAGTAATTAGGGACGAGGGTTAGATCTAACGGGTACGGCCGAGCCCCACTCATGGTCCTTATGTGACCTCTTGAGTGCTTCGGTGTCCCAGTCGAGGTAAATCGACACAGTCGAGGTAAATCGACACAGTCGAGGGTAATCGACACAGTCAAGGGAAATTGACACAGTCGAGGTTAATCGACACAGTCGAGGGTAATCGACATAGTTAAAGGAGCCAACACTAATGCTCCATAAGTCCTCACATGCCTTATAGGAGCCAACACTAATGCTCCATATGTCCTCACATGCCGAAATGTCTTTGTACAAACATTCAATTAGTACGTGGTGTACACAAGAAAACTTGATTTTTGCAAGAATACTTTATTTATACAAGATACATACCATGTTTTCATACTCGGTATGCAAAGCGCATGAACTCGCTCAACTTTATGTTGATGTTTTCCAAAATTACATGTATTTCAGGTGACAGGATGGATCTTGGGCGCAAGTGTTATAACTAGAAGTAGACTACAAGTTTAGATGTCATCCACTTTTGTTGAATTGTAACCTAGATGAAGGTTGTGTTTTAAAACTTAAATGACAAGTGTTTGTGATCCTCAAAATTTTCCGAATGGATGAACATCGTTTTAAATCATGTAGTTGTTTATTATGATCGAATGCAATGATAACAAGCTAGTCACACATCATACGCTTCCGCAAAAGACAGGGTGTGACAGCGTGGACAGTAAAAGATATGGGTTCTGACAGGAAGATTCAGGCGGGCCGCGTAAGAGTTGAAGGATCATTTACGCGGGCCGCGTCAGACTCCCAGATGCAGAAAACGTGGACAGAAGCACTGTTTGGTGTTTTAACCGACTCTAGACATTATTACAAGAGCATGGGCGCCCCCTAAACGACCCCTAGCACTCAGGGACACTTGTTGATGATCTGGTTACACTTGTAGAGTTGTGTGGCATGATCTAATGCATCGAAGACTACTATATAAAGGCCTTATGTGCAACCATTGTAACTACACCTCATTTCATCACTTCTGATCATTTCTGGAGCTCAAGTGTCTTCACTACTCATCTCTGGTCGTGCATAGGACTTCAGTAAGTGTGCTCAACCCTTCTTAGTTGAGTTTTTGCTTAGTTATTGCTTAAAAGTCAATCCGTCATAATTAACGATTGACTTAACGATTAATCACAAATGGTCCAGTGATTAGTCGAATCAAAGGTAGTTATATGTTGGTAATTATGTGGGCATTAAACCCTTAAAAGGGCACCCCCTGATTCCCACTCTAACTAGTCTAAATGTCGGGTCAAACTTGCTTAGAAAAAGTCAACAGAATGTTAATTTGCGATTTAACGCATAATTAACAATGTAGATGGCATGTAACCTGTTTTATCACTCATATAACTTGGTAATAAGTATTATAACTGGTCTAAGCTTGTTTGATCTGACCATTTACTATTTTGACCCGGTTCGGAACCGAAAGTCGCAAAACTTTGACTTTTGCTTTGACTTCAGTTCTGTCCCGATTTGGTATGTTTTAGATATGCCTTAGGACTCTCTTAGGACCAGGTTACATGATGGTATAACCCTCTGTGGCTGGTCCGTTGTTTGTCCGAGTCGTTTGCACATTACCGTTATATGCTTAAAATTGACCATAATGCCCTTTTGATCTTAAAACGAGAATTTTGGATATGTGAAAAGACAATAACCTTAGTTACTGATTTCTAAACATGTCCCTAAAATTTCATGTCAATCCGAGGTCTAGGATAGGAGTTATGCTAAATAGCGCAATTAAGAAAACTTTGTTAATTAAACGACGCACTTAGCATAAAGCCTATCTAAACCCAAATTTCGACACCAAACCTTTTACACACTGATGTAATATAATATTTTGAGATTTTTAAAGATTTTTAATTATTTTTAACCTGCTCATAACCCACGGTTACGACCTTGATTCGGTTAATACCGAATATACCCTTTTCGAACATAAAATGAGTTCTACATGGTATTTTGACCTGAATCCAATTGCTACTGATTTTAAATAATAAATAAAGTATTTTGAACTTTATAACTTATTCATAAAACTCAGATTTCCTATATAACCCGGAAATCTCTTTCATAATCTTTAACATGACCAAAATACCCCTACGGGGCGTATATTCGATTAAACTCGTTATGGGCATAATGGAAGGTATCCTACTGATACCACAACCTCTTTGGAGCATATTAACTTAGGAAACCTATGTAGGACTCTTACGGTTACCCGTTAAGCTATTTACGCGTTCGGTTCAGCTTATGTAACTAGTTTACATAAATTAGCCGAAACGGGTCAAACCTTGTCGTTTTTATCTCAAAATCCAGAATGTGATTGGATTACCCACATTAAACGAGTCTTCAAACTTGTCGGGTCTAAATCACATTTTATTCCGGTCTTTGCTTAATCGTGCGTTCGAACCGTATCTTTCGTTAAAACTAACCGGTCTAAGCTAAGGCTAAACTAAAAGACCCTTTAGGATTCTAATAGGTTATTATAAACCTTCGTTCCAGAATAGGAGACCCGGTAAAAGCTACCTGCGTTAGCTGTTTGTGAATTATACTTGCAAAGGTAAATACTTTTAACTTATTTCCCTATACGGGCTTAGGGTACGGTATATAAAATACCGCTTGGTCGGGCTATTGACCTTAACCGATTAGTGGTTAAGTATTATCAATATGACCCGTTAGAAATTTGATTTGTTTGCTTAAAGCCTTTGGGGGGTTAATGACCATGTCCCGGATATCCCTGGCATCATCTTACGAGATGGCCACGACCTTAGCACGGGGTGTAGGCATACACCTGACAGTTGCATATGAAAAAGGGTATCTCACTTAAGGATTAACCTTATAGGCATTATACCTGTGGTGTGTCTATTAGTCTCTAACCCGGTCTACGGAACGGGCTACTGAACGCAAAGAAACATGTAATTCGTTTACAAGTATTATATTAAAATAATTATCCCAAGTTATAAAAATTTGTGCCTTGTGCATTCAAATCAATTTTATTAAACCTTTTACAAGAGTGTCGGTTGAATGTATTTACCAGTGTAAGCTGACGTATTTTCCCAAAAAGGTTAACTGCAGGTACTAAACGAAATAGGCCGGCTTCCTCCTAGAGTCCACAATAAGTCTCGCAAGCTTGGACGTCAACCTGTTGAACAATATTCCTATTTATTTTTGGATCCCCTGTGGATTATTTTCAACTATTTGTGATACTTGATATTACAATAACATTCAGTTGAAATATATCTATTTTTGCTTCCGCTGTGCATTTACATATTGTGTTGTTTGACTATATTGTTGCCAACTACGTCACGATAGTCCCCCACCGGGCCCACCGGTGAAGCGTGTGGAAATCGGGGTGTGATAATTTTGGAGTTGAAATTTCATGGTATATAATAGTTATATTATTTTTACCCTACAAATAATATATCTAGTGCACACAATAAACAAACAATCACACAAGCGTTTTATTATAAAATATATATTCTAAATACATATTTATCAAATTTTATTTACGAAAATCCACCTCCGGTACTTGGTATTTTTGTAATAAAAATCATGGCGATGTTTATGTGACAACCCAAGTTTCAAGGTCCTCGCTAGACACGTTACTTGTTTCATAGCTGTGTTTTCACAATCCGTGGCGTCGTAATACATACACCCTTGCTAATGGATTGATTACTAGACTGTTTAATTGTTTGGTTTAATTGTTAAAATTCATATATGTGTCAAAGTTATAACACAACCTGTGCAACCTTATACCCACTCGACGAAACTTAGAAGTTCGCTATAACCATACTCGACGAAACCCTTGGCGTTTCGTCGTAGTCCTGTTTCGCCAGTCAGGGTCTCGGCCCAGTTAGTCTGCGGCCCAGATCCTTAATTATATATGCAAACTCTTGTTACGTAAGACAAACCCTAATTCTCTAACTTGTTTTTGCGACGGCTGTGGACACCACCTTCCCCAACGGCTCAACCTCCCATTCAACGAACATCTTGTCTAGTCAAGCTCTAGGTGAGTGGATTTATGTTTCGTAATTCTTAGTTCATGGTTAAGGATATTGTCATATGCGATTTGGATTAACAAAAGTGTATGTGAATATATCAAAAAGACATAACGTGATGACCTCGATTATAGTGTGTTGATTAGATTACGATTTGTGAATGCTCTGTGACTTGGTAGAATCTAATTATTGCCGATTGTTTTGGGAATTGAATGCATGTGATTTGTACAGAAAGTGCAGCCAATTGGATAGGAATTTCTTTAGGTGGTCGGCCATTGTGCTCATATGTACGTGTGAATTGTCAGGTAACATATGATTGCTTATATGTGTAAAGTGGTAATGTTTCGCATGTGAATTAGGGGTGTTGGTTAGTGGGGCCGAAGTCTTAATTTATATGGGACTACTTAACAATTAATCAAATAATGAGGGTTTAGGTTTCATACTAATGTGCCTTATATATATATATATTCAGTTGGACCACACAATTGTAGGTGATAAAATGTAATTGGACCTCTTATTTGATTTGACCACTCAAGTTAATGGCCGACAAACCCTAGCTGTTACCTCACATGCAATAGTGACTTGATGATATATGTTGATGAGTAGAATTAAATGCACATCACACACTGGGCACGCAATCGTACACTTGCAACATGCTACACACTCACTTGGGTCGGGTATACTTATTGAGCTGCACACTGAACTTCACTAGTGGATCCAGTAGGGACTTGGGCCGCATATTTCATTTAAACATCGTGGTTTTTAATTGGGCCATAGACATACCCTATGGATCACACACTGTTAAGATGCATGATTTCTAAACGTGATCTTACGAACTACCGGATATTGGAAGATTTAAAACACCAAATATGTGATATCATGAAGTATGTACTATTTGGATTGTATGATTTACGGGCATAACTTACATGATGATTTATGTATGTTACATGTTGTTATGGATTGTTGCGTAGCATGGTCCCTTACGACATGCATAATGATATGTGATTCAGGTGTACGCTACTTGTGTATTGTGGGTGAAGAATACGTGAATTGTGTGTATACGAAACTGATTGTCTTTGATGACCATGCTAGGATTTGGTTGATCAACTTGAATACGTAGATAAACATACCGAGCAAACCGAGGTGAGTTCACACTTCCAAGGCATGGGATTCCCGGTGGGTTGGGAATGGCATTGATGGAATGGTATTGATAGATATGATAGACTCGTACGTTTGCCACGACTAGACTACTTACCATCGTCCTCGGATAGCGAAGGGCACTTGCGTAAAACCTACGTAAACTTGTACTTACCATTGTCCTCATGTTGCGAAGGATACTTACGTAAAACCTACATAAACTTATACTTACTACTGCCTCGGGTTGTGAAGGGCACTTACGTAAAACCTACGTAAACCACACGCGTACCACTTTCCTCGGGTTAAGAAGGGCACTTACGTAAAACCTACGTAAACCTCGTACGTACTCCTGTTCTCGGGTTAAGAAGAACACTTATGGTTACAACTAGTCTAGTACATACAACATGGGAAGCCCCCACTAACTGAACATACAACATGGGAAGCCCCCACTAGCTGAACATACAACATGGGAAGCCCCCACTAAATGAACATACAAATGACTTAGTTAATAACGAATGATGATGCAACGAACATACTATTACGAACTTGATCACTGTGAACTCGCTCAACTAGTTGTTGATGTGACACCTGTGTCTCTTCAACCATCAAACAAATACCAAACCAATGAAATATTGTATTTCATACTTGGGATTTGTATAAACATGTGTATTATTTGCACATATCAACTCTTGTTCGATTTCGGGCTTTAGATCGCTTTCTGGAGGGTTATACGCGCACTGATGCGTAAATATAACCAGTTTAATGCAACAAACACTTTGGAATAGTGACATAGGCTTAACATACCTTAAATAACCTTTACATAGCTTAGAAATAGGCTTTGAGGTATTCGTTGTGCTAAAATAAACTTTTGGGTCATTGAGGGACTAAAAGCGTCAAAAAGTGCATAAGTTTGCATTTTCGCGCATAACTTACGTTCCGAATACATCCGGACATCCAAAAATTTATGCAAGCATTAAAATATTTTATTTTAGTGTTTGGCATGAGAAAAATCCATTCGTCGCGTAATTTGGATCGTCTTTCGCGCTTATGTGCATTCCGTCGTAATTAAGCGAACATCGCGATCGTACGACCAAACGAACCGACATCCGGAATATTTTTGAGCATGTTTCAAGTCCCCTACACTTTAACTTCATCTTAGAGCCTTGAAATGAGGTTAACGGGGCTTAAACGTGCCAAAAATGGGCCAAAATACATGTTTCTGAAGTGCAGGGACTAAAACTGCAATTTCTGAACTGTGACCCTCAGGCGGGGCGCGTAAGGATCCATGTATGCCTTACGCGGGCCGCGTGGCCTCCCCAGATGTGCAAAATCAGTTTTAACAGATGTTAACACCTGTTATTCACTCCAAACCCAATTGCAAATGGTATTTTCAATCCATGGGCTGAATCTGGGGGTGCCCAAGGTTTCCCAAAACAATGGGCCCATGTGTACGGCCGAGATCGAAGCACGTTTCGCGATGAACGATCCTAACGGTTGTGCCATTCCTATATAAACCCAACCCATTCCATTCATTCCTCACTTGAATTCTGAGATTTTCTCTAAGTTGGAGTGGTTATCACTTCATACCTGAGAAATACTTGGAATTCAATCTTGCGGGGACCTTCTGTAAGTATTCTTTCGCGTTTTTCATTCGTTTTAGCGTTAAAGTCAAACTGCATTTGACTTTCTGCATTGACCAGTTTATGGTTAATGCGAAGTTCGTTTGAACTTCATAACGTGAGCGTAATCACGATGGTTATAGTCCCTAGTAACTATACCCACTGATTTCCACGTTCTCTAGGCTTAGTGACGAGTCGTAGTTTCGGCCAAAATGCGTTTTCTCACGTATTTTGTAACCAAACTACTCTAGAGTATTAAAACCGTTTGTTTTAATACCAAACCTGTTTTCTAACTTTACTAAATATGTTCTAGCATGTTTAGCTCGTCGCTTTTAGATTTGTGCTTGTCTAGGGTCGTAAAGGTAAGCGATCTAAACAATCGCTTATACTTTCGAACCCGACCCATTTGGTCGATCTTTAGGATCCAACCAAACACATTAGGTGACCATAGTTGTAAAGGGAATAACCTTCCGAGGTTATACCTTATGGTCACGTCGTTTAAATAGTTGTATGATAAGTAGTTCTTATGCCTTAGGTAAATTACCAAAATACCCTTTTTACGCATAAATTCATTTAAAGCTTATGTAACCTAAATTTTGACATCTAAACTGATTAGGTAACTATATTAGACATGTTAAGGCATATTTTACTTGTCATAGGACTAGTTAAGTGGTCCGAACGCGTTTTACGCGAACGACGCGTTAAAGTAGCATAAGCTACCTAAACGGGTCGTAATGGGTCGTAAGCACTTAGGTTAGGTTTCGTTTTAGTATGTGGGCTTTGTTTAACCATATCATATGAGTTCCAATACTCATTTGGTTTACGAAACCTCATACTATCCAATCCCCGATTTTAGGTCTGGTTATTTATGTAGTTATCTATATAGGATGCCGTTTGATTCCGTGATCCATCTAGCTTTGCTTGGTTGTTGTTCAACACTTCTAAGCACCCTCAAGTGAGTACATAGTACCCCTCTTTTACTGTTTTCCAAACATTTTGGGGTGAAACACATGTGCCTACTTGTTACTTTCGTGCTTTTTCATGTTTTCATACCATATACTTGCTATGTTCATTAGTACACTATTAGTACATGATTTCATTATGTTTTGCTATGTATGTTTACTTGACATGCTAAGCACATTGTTTTACATTTCATTTCTTTTGCTATGTATGTTCATTTAACATGCTAGCACATTGATTTACATAACTTTTCTGCTTTGTATGTTACTTAGCATACTTAGTACATTGTTTTCACATAACTTGTTTACATTTGGTATAACATTTGGTTTGTTTAAACGGTTCTTTATTACATTCATTAACACCGATCATGCCGCTCGGTAGTAGGTAGTGGTACCATAGGACTTGACAAATCCCGTTCCTAAAATCCTAGGTTTGTTTGGATGGATGGAATGACCGAATCCGAAAACATTTTACTTTGATAACCTTTACTCTAAGGTTATCCTGCTGTCTCAAGGCTTGGATGTATGCGTTAACTTACCACATAAATGTTTGTATCAATAAAACAAGCTTTTACTGAACAAAACATAACTTTTTGATTTATTCAAAATACTTTGTTTTGTTCCCTTTTACTTATGGTTAAGTATTCTCATTTTGTTACTTACCATACATAACTTTTGTTTATACTTAACTACATGACTACATTTTGGGTTTTAAACATTGACAATGGTTTAGACAAGAACATTTGATGGTTGGTTTAAACATGGACTTTATACATTGGTGATTTGTTTAATGACTTAAGTAACGATATGTGTGTAGTATGATACAAGCATGGTGGATACGCCGCTGGTACTTCCTATATATAAGTGCTTGTATTATATTACATGTCGTAGCGTTATTTAAATCATTCAATTTGGATTTACACATTTTTACACAAATAACATATTTTTCACAAGACATTGTTTTACAAAATAGTTTGCTTTATACAAATTCATTTTACTTGATTATTCATTTAACCTTACAATCATTCTTTTAACTATACATATCTATCATCGCTTTTCAAACGATTTATAAAACAAAACATTTTACAAGGATCATGAATGATTTTTGTTAAACAACTTTTTCTAAACTTATAAGTCATGAATCCTAAATCAATAAAACCTATGTACTCGCCGGCATTTTTATGCTGACGTACCTATTTTCACATGTGTTTCAGGAGATGATGCATAGGATTGATCAAGATACACATAGGCGGACTTGGGCCTTAGTGACAGTAAAAGATGCAAGACTAGTTAATTTTGTTATACTTCTTTGTTTGTTAAGACATTGTAACTCTTTTAATCAATAAAACAAAATTTCAATTTTTCCATGTGTTATGAAACAATGATTCTGTTACAACACTCCCCGACAATTCCGCCACGTTTTGTTGTTTTACGTGGTCGGGGTGTGACAGAAAAGTTGGTATCAGAGCTCATGGTTATAGAGAATTAGGTTATTAGTAATGCTTTGACCTAGTCTATAACCTTCCTAGGACCCTAACGCGTGTTTACTTGCGTTTAGTCATAAAACAATACAGTCACCTATCCTTAGGCGACAACCACAACAAGAACATAAATTTCAAAACCGCTTTGAAAACTAATCATTTGTTCTAGGATGATTGATTACTAGGTTTTGAACCCTCTAAGTTTTCAAATCTCGTCAAAGTTTGGGTGTTATAATGTGAACACATGCAAACTGGAAGGGTGAATGCCTGTACTCTGAGTTTTCTGTCTAAGGCTAGAGTGTTCGTACAAATCCGCAGTATCGGACCAGTCACTCTTACCTGGGAACTCTTGGGGTGAGTGTTCACTTATAGGCAAGCATGTCTTCAGCGATACATTATTATGACCCGTTTGCTTTGATTTGTCACCATCTCATTTGTTTGCCTTAGGTAAGAAACAAATGATCGCAATTCGTGTGCATTGCCTTTCTGTTTTGCTTATCCGATAACATTTCATTTGTTACTCCCTATGTCTTTCATTTTCTCCTAGAATGTCTCTTTACCTCAGCAACGGTCAAATGTCCTAGCAAACAGCCAAATTTGCCCAGCAAATAGGTGAAGTGATACTGAAGTCTGTGGATCTAGGCATTGCCATGTCTCATCTCAAAAATGGAGCCACTCAAGAGTCATCGAAGGAAGTAGAAGTCGAGCCTGCACCAAAATCAAGGAAGCGTAAGGCTTCAAAGAAACCCGCAGCAGTTACACCTAATCAAACGGGACCTAGCCAGGTAGCGACGCCACCAGTTAGGAAGCCGTACTTGGGAGCTGCCCCATGGTGCAAGCGATGCAACCGTCATCATTTAAACCTCATACCCTGCTCCAAATGTACCTACTGTGGACGGTTGGGACATTTGATTAACATATGCCGCTTTGCTGTCCAGAACAAAGCTTCTATACACCTTGCTGCTACCCAACTCCAAGACAACCCTACTCAAGCCCTTTCCCAACTGGTACTTGCTGCAACTGTGGGGAGACGAGCCATTTCAGGAACAAATGCTCGAAGATTGTCAATGCAAATCCAACCCTTGGATGAGCATCTGGCTGAGCAAAAGATGTTGCTATCTTATGCCTTTGTTCCTTTTGTTTTCTTGCATTGTGAAACAATCTGTTTTGTTCATAAATAAAAGTCGTTGTTCGCAAATCTGATGTACAAGTGTAGTTACATGTGTGTATGGCATTTCCTATGATACCTACACCAAGGAACTATGTTCTTTACAAACTACTCTTGTGATTCTCCCTTTCAAGTGATCGCTCACAATTTCCTCGAAAGTTCTAAATACTTGTTTCATTCTAAGAAACGAAGTACATGAAATGAAGTGACATTATGAGTAATCGTGCTTTTTCGCACATCTGTGCCTTTGAATCCTTGGTTAGATAACTGAGGGTATTTTCAAGTCTCATACCCATTACGTTCTGATTTTTCAACATGCACAACATAAGTTTTCAAAACAACCTTCATGATTTCAAAAACATTTTATATATAGTTCAAAAACATTTTTAATATAGTATATTTACTTAACATATCATATGCATGATTTCAAAAAAAAAAAAAAAACATTGTCTATATTTTCAAAAACAACCTCCATGATTTCAAAAACAATGTCTATGTTTTCAAAAACGACCTTCATGATTTCAAAATGTTATTAATACAGTATAATTACTTATATCAAGTGCATGATTTCAAAAGCACCATTCATGTTTTCAAAAACCTTATACATAATTTTAAAATTCATCTTGCATGATTTTAAAACATTTTTTTTATATACCTACCTAATACACCTACTTTATGATTTCAAAAGTATTATATATAAGGTTTTCAAAAACATTGAACACATGTTAGAACCCCATGCATAGTTTTCAAAGTATTATCCTCATACATTAACTTAACCTTCAAATTCCGCTTCATATGTCGTCTCGGCATATCTAGCATCTCAACTCCATAAGCATTTTTACTTCATGTTTTGACTTAAGCACATCCAGTGCAAGGTTTCAAAACATCTTCAACTTCTAAAATCCATATGGGATCTTTTTATCTTCACAATTAGACCCTTGTGGATGATTATCATTCAAATTGGAGTCCTTAATTGGATTCCTTGTGTACCTTAATTCGAACATTTCGGTTCCTTACAATCGAAATCGAATTTCCTCTTTAAGATCTTTCTATCTTCATAGATAGATTCTTGATAATGTTTAAAGTACCAAATGAAATCCATGGATTGGATTCCTGGTGTGCTTTAAATATCCGTGTCCAAAGATAACAAATCAAGTTAGACAATTATATGATTATGTGTTTATGCACTTTGTGTTTTCTTTTATGCATTTTTGTGTTTTTGAATACTCGGGATATTCGTTATCCAAATCCTCATAGAACCTTTCATATCCTCATATGAGGGATTCGTAGTAGGATATTCAAAAAGGTACTACCTTAAATCCTTATTGGGCTTCTACATGATAGACAGGACCCTTGGATTATATAGTACCATCCTATGATTCAAAAAGAGACCCTTTGAGTGGTCTAGTCAAAGGATTGATTCAGAATCTGGTTAAGAACGACATGTGATGATATAAGCTGAAAAGACTCCTTGGCGGTCTGGAGATCATTTATTGACTCAATTAAAAAGGACCCCAGTATGGTCTAATCACAATCATCACAGGCTCGTTCATTGTTTTCCTCCCCTACACATTCTAAGATGCACTACGTGACTATGCAAGGAATTACGTAATTATGGATGCATACATAATTACGAAGTTCAGTGCACAGAAACCGCGGTAAGACTTATTATGTGTAAGAACCAATAGTGGCGACCGTAACAAAATGTGAACAATGTAATAGAGGTACGGTGGACGCACCAATAACAATTTATATACTTGTATATAAGTGACCCTCTCACATTGCAAGCATGATGTTATTTAAGGTTACTAGAAGTTCAGGACTCTAACCAGTGTTGTTCGATCATTTCAACTTCATGTTTCAAGCTCTCACAAGTTTCCTCTAAATAAATTCCGGGACGAAATTTCCTGAAGTAGGGGAGACTGTGACACCTGTGTCTCTTCAACCATCAAACAAATACCAAACCAATGAAATATTGTATTTCATACTTGGGATTTGTATAAACATGTGTATTATTTGCACATATCAACTCTTGTTCGATTTCGGGCTTTAGATCGCTTTCTGGAGGGTTATACGCGCACTGATGCGTAAATATAACCAGTTTAATGCAACAAACACTTCGGAATAGTGACATAGGCTTAACATACCTTAAATAACCTTTACATAACTTAGAAATAAGTTTCGGAAGGTTTGGTATGCCGAAATCAAGTTTATTCGCTTACAGGGACTAAATTCGACAAACTGCGAAAGTATGCCAATTTGAACTGTAACAAACCTTCCGGAACTTGACCATAAGTTAAACATACCCTAAATATCCTTTACATAGCTTAGAAATAGGCTTTGAGGTATTCGTTGTGCTAAAATAAACTTTTGGGTCATTGAGGGACTAAAAGCGTCAAAAAGTACATAAGTTTGCATTTTTGCGCATAACTTACGTTCCGAATACATCCGGACATCCAAAAATTTATGCAAGCATTAAAATATTTTATTTTAGTGTTTGGCATGAGAAAAATCCATTCGTCGCGTAATTTGGATCGTCTTTCGCGCTTATGCGCATTCCGTCGTAATTAAGCGAACATCGCGATCGTACGACCAAACGAACCGACATCCGGAATATTTTTGAGCATGTTTCAAGTCCCCTACACTTTAACTTCATCTTAGAGCCTTGAAATGAGGTTAACGGGGCTTAAATGTGCCAAAAATGGGCCAAAATACATGTTTTTGAAGTGCAGGGACTAAAACTGCAATTTCTGAACTGTGACCCTCAGGCGGGGCGCGTAAGGGTCCATGTATGCCTTACGCGGGCCGCGTGGCCTCCCCATATGTGCAAAATTAGTTTTAACAGCTGTTAACAGCTGTTATGCACTCCAAACCCAATTGCAAATGGTATTTTCAATCCATGGGCTGAATCTAGGGGTGCCCAAGGTTTCCCAAAACAATGGGCCCATGTGTACGGCCGAGATTGAAGCATGTTTCGCGATGAACGATCCTAACGGTTGTCCTATGCCTATATAAATCCAACCCATTCCATTCATTCCTCACTTGAATTCTGAGATTTTCTCTAAGTTGGAGTGGTTATCACTTCATACCTGAGAAATACTTGGAATTCAATCATGCGGGGACCTTCTGTAAGTATTCCTTCGCGTTTTTCATTCGTTTTAGCGTTAAAGTCAAACTGCATTTGACTTTCTGCATTGACCAGTTTATGGTCAATGCGAAGTTCGTTTGAACTTCATAACGTGAGCGTAATCACGATGGTTATAGTCCCTAGTAACTATACCTACTGATTTCCAGGTTCTCTAGGCTTAGTGACGAGTCGTAGTTTCGGCCAAAATGCGTTTTCTCACGTATTTTGTAACCAAACTACTCTAGAGTATTAAAACCGTTTGTTTTAATACCAAACCTGTTTTCTAACTTTACTAAACATGTTCTAGCATGTTTAGCTCGTCGCTTTTAGATTTGTGCTTGTCTAGGGTCGTAAAGGTAAGCGATCTAAACAATCGCTTATACTTTCGAACCCGACCCATTTGGTCGATCTTTAGGATCCAACCAAACACATTAGGTGACCATAGTTGTATAGGGAATAACCTTCCGAGGTTATACCTTATGGTCACGTCGTTTAAATAGTTGTATGATAAGTAGTTCTTATGCCTTAGGTAAATTACCAAAATACCCTTTTTACGCATAAATTCATTTAAAGCATATGTAACCTAAATTTTGACATCTAAACTGATTAGGTAACTATATTAGACATGTTAAGGCATATTTTACTTGTCATAGGACTAGTTAAGTGGTCCGAACGCGTTTTACGCGAACGACGCGTTAAAGTAGCATAAGCTACCTAAACGGGTCGTAATGGGTCGTAAGCACTTAGGTTAGGTTTCGTTTTAGTATGTGGGCTTTGTTTAACCATATCATATGAGTTCCAATACTCATTTGGTTTACGAAACCTCATACTATCCAATCCCCCGATTTTAGGTCCGGTTATTTATGTAGTTATCTATATAGGATGCCGTTTGATTCCGTGATCCGTCTAGCTTTGATTGGTTGTTGTTCAAGACTTCTAAGCACCCTCAAGTGAGTACATAGTACCCCTCTTTTACTGTTTTCCAAACATTTTGGGGTGAAACACACGTGCTTACTTGTTACTTTCGTGCTTTTTCATGTTTTCATACCATATACTTGCTATGTTCATTAGTACACTATTAGTACATGATTTCATTATGTTTTGCTATGTATGTTTACTTGACATGCTAAGCACATTGTTTTACATTTCATTTCTTTTGCTATGTATGTTCATTTAACATGCTAGCACATTGATTTACATAACTTTTCTGCTTTGTATGTTAGTTAGCATACTTAGTACATTGTTTTCACATAACTTGTTTACATTTGGTATTACATTTGGTTTGTTTAAACGGTTCTTTATTACATTCATTAACACCGATCATGCCGCTCGGTAGTAGGTAGTGGTACCATAGGACTTGACAAATCCCGTTCCTAAAATCCTAGGTTTCTTTGGATGGATGGAATGACCGAATCCGAAAACATTTTACTTTGATAACCTTTACTCTAAGGTTATCCTGCTGTCTCAAGGCTTGGATGTATGCATTAACTTACCACATAAATGTTTGTATCAATAAAACAAGCTTTTACTGAACAAAACATAACTTTTTGATTTATTCAAAATACTTTGTTTTGTTCCCTTTTACTTATGGTTAAGTATTCTCATTTTGTTACTTACCATACATAACTTTTGTTTATACTTAACTACATGACTACATTTTGGGTTTTAAACATTGACAATGGTTTAGACAAGAACATTTGATGGTTGGTTTAAACATGGACTTTATACATTGGTGATTTATTTAATGACTTAAGTAACGATATGTGTGTAGTATGATACAAGCATGGTGGATACGCCGCTGGTACTTCCTATATATAAGTGCTTGTATTATATTACATGTCGTAGCGTTATTTAAATCATTCAATTTGGATTTACACATTTTTACACAAATAACATATTTTTCACAAGACATTGTTTTACAAAATAGATTGCTTTATACAAATTCATTTTACTTGATTATTCATTTAACCTTACAATCATTCTTTTAACTATACATATCTATCATCGCTTTTCAAACGATTTATAAAACAAAACAATTTACAAGGATCATGACTGATTTTTGTTAAACAACTTTTTCTAAACTTATAAATCATGAATCCTAAATCAATAAAACCTATGTACTCGCCGGCATTTTTATGCTGACGTACCTATTTTCACATGTGTTTCAGGAGATGATGCATAGGATTGATCAAGATACACATAGGCGGACTTGGGCCTTAGTGACAATAAAAGATGCAAGACTAGTTAATTTTGTTATACTTCTTTTTTTGTTAAGACATTGTAACTCTTTTAATCAATAAAACAAAATTTCAATTTTTCCATGTGTTATGAAACAATGATTCTGTTACAACACTCCCCGACAATTCCGCCACGCTTTGTTGTTTTACGTGGTCGGGGTGTGACAGTTGACTCTCTTTTACATGCCTTGCAGGACAATAGGTACTTATGGAGCTTGCACGGGAGGCGCGAACGTTGTGGGAAAATGGACTGTTGAGTTCCATGTTAAACATTTACACTTTATGAACTTACACTCATGTTTGGGTTTTCACAATTATGCTTCCGCTATACTTTAACTATGTTTGGTTTTGACCACCTTTTATATTGATGGGTTGAATTTTATTTAATACTTGCAATGTTCAAAATGATTGGTGGCTTGATCCTGGTCATGTCACGCCTCCAAGCGGTGGTAATCCGCGTGTGGATTTTGGGGGTGTGACAGATTGGTATCAGAGCCATTGGTTATAGAGAACTTGGTTTTAATAAGGGGAAAACGTTTTTATTAAAACCAGACTATAACCTGTACAGAGCTCAACGATCCACAACGACGCCTCGCTCCACGTGCAATACTCAACATCCTAGGTAATATGGTATATGTTTTATTGCCTACTTGCTAGATTACATAGAACTTTGCTCATGGTATGCTTAGATACACATAACCCCTATTGCTTGAGAATACTTGTGTGCTCACTCTTCTGTCATCGCACTATTCGCGAACCTCTCTTACTTATGTTACCTTTGCTATGAAGATCATGGTTGGACGCATTAACATGACACAAGCCCAGTTGACGGCTCCCATTAACGAACAAGTTGCTGCGGCACTTGCAGCTGCACAAGCAGGAGGTATACCCTGCAGTCGTAACTCACACAAGGATCTTTAGATCCTACACTCCTAGACCAACTCTTGTGTATAACTTTGTCCTGTTCTTATACACAACACGCTCAGCCACCTGTTTGCACTTTCAAGAATTTCATGGACTGTCGTCCTAGCACGTTCAGTGGCACTGAAGGAGCAGTTGGACTCCTCCATTGGTTCGAAAAGCTCGAGTCAATATTTGAAATGTGTGAATGCCCTGAGGCTCGCAGGGTGAAGTACGCCACTGGTACTCAAGAAGGAATTGCGCTGACTTGGTGGAATGCGCAAGTTCAGATTTTAGGTTCGGCAGCTGCTAACGCCACCCCTTGAAATGATTTCAAGGAACTCATCAAACGAGAATACTGCACACGTGACGACATTCACAAGTTAGAGGTGGAGTTCTTTCATTTGAAGATGACTGGGTCGGAAATTGAGGCATATACTAAAAGGTCAAACGAGCTGGCCGTTCTGTGTCCAACCATGGTGGACCCTCCTATTAGACATATTGAGTTGTATCTCAAAGGGCTGGCACCAGAAATCCAAAGCCACGTGACATCGGCCAACCATATTAATATCCAGGGTGTTCAACGTCTTGCTCATCGCATCACAGATCAGGCAGTGGAACAGAACAGGCTGCCTAAACGCATCAGTGCTACCGATGCTACTACATCCGCTACTCCCAGTGACAACAAGCGGAAATGGTATAGGGATTCCAGTAAGGGTTCAGCTACGGTTCAGTCTCAGGTACAGTAGCGAAAGACTGACAACTACCAGAGTCCTGGTCAGCAGTCTTCTGGTAGTCACGGGCAGAGAAGATATCAAGGAAATCACCCAAGGTGCAACAATTGTAACAGACACCACAGTGGCCAGTGCAACAAGGGTCGTTGTCAGAAGTGTCTCAAGATGGGTCATGAGGCCACACACATAGTTCAGGCCTCAGGGTTGTAATCTTATCCTCGCTGGACAGACTTTCTCTATCGATCTCATTCCCATAGCTTTGGGTAGTTTTGACATCATCATTGGTATGGATTGGTTATCCCAACAGCAAGCAGAAATCTTATGCAAGGAGAAGATTGTTCGTATTCCCCGTTCTGGTAAAGAACCTCTCGAAGTTCAAGGCGACAAAAGTGGTGTTGTTGTAGGCATCATTTCCTTTCTTAAGGCCCAGAAGTGTTTGCGCAAGGGCCACACCGCTATTTTAGCGCTTGTCACTGACGCATTAACGAAAGAGAAGATATTGGAGGACATTCCAGTAGTACGCGACTTTCCTCAAGTGTTTCCTGAGGACTTACCTAGGCTACCGCCTCATCGCCAGGTCGAATTCCAGATAGAACTAGCTCCTGGAGCAGCACTAATAGCTCGTGCACCGTATCGCTTAGCTCCAACTGAATTGGAAGAACTGTCTAAGCAACTACAAGTTGGATAAAGGCTTTATTCGTCCAAGCTCTTCGCGTTGGGGAGCTCCAGTATTATTCGTGAAAAAGAAGGACGGTACCTTCAGGATGTGCATTGATTATCGCGAGCTCAACAAGGTGACAGTGAAGAAACGCTATCCTCTTCCACGTATTGATGATTTGTTCGATCAGTTACAAGGATCGAGCTACTACTCAAAGATAGATCTGAGGTCAGGCTACCATCAGCCGAGAGTCCGGGATGAGGACGTCTCTAAGACAGCATTCAGAACTCACTACGACCACTACGAGTTTCTTGTCATGCCATTCAGATCAACGAACGCGCCTGCAGTCTTCATGGATCTTATGAACAGGGTATGCAAACCTTACTTGGATAAGTTTGTGATTGTTTTCATCGATGACATCCTGATCTACTCTAAGAGTCAGGAGGAACACGAACAGCATTTGCGACTCATTCTGAAGCTCCTTCGAACAGAACAGTTGTACGCCAAGGTTTCAAAATGCGACTTCTGGCTTCGTAAAGTCCACTTTCTAGGCCACGTGGTAAACAAGGACGGGATTCATGTGGATCCATCCAATGTAGACTCGATCAGGAACTGGCCTGCACCACGTACACCAACGGAAATACGCCAATTCTTGGGTTTAGCAGGTTACTACAGAAGGTTCATTAAAGACTTCTCAAAAATTGCGCAACCGCTTACACTACTGACACAGAAGGGTGTCACCTACCGTTGGGGTAGTACACAGGAAACCGCTTTTCAGCACCTAAAAGACAGGCTCTGCAGCGCACCTATTCTTTCATTGCCAGAGGGCATGGACGATTTCGTGGTTTATTGCGACGCATCCATTCAGGGTCTTGGATGTGTGTTAGTGCAGCGCTTCAAGGTCATTGCTTACGCTTCGCGCCAACTTAAGGTTCATGAACGAAACTATACTACGCACGATTTAGAGCTGGGAGCTGTCGTTTTTGCGCTTAAGATACGGCGACATTATCTGTACGGTACCAAGTGCACTATCTACACCGATCACAGGAGTCTCGAGCATATCTTCAAGCAGAAGGAATTGAACATGCGTCAACGTCGATTGGTTGAGCTTCTCAACGATTACGAATGTGCTATCAAGTATCATCCAGGCAAAGCCAATGTTGTGGCTGACGCTCTCAGTCGAAAGGATACTGTACCTAGACGCGTGCGAGCATTACAGCTTACTATTCAGTTTAATCTTCCTGCACAGATACGAGATGCTCAGGTAGAAGCATTGAAACCAAAAAACGTCAGGGCTGAACCCTTACGCGGCTCAAGGCAACGATTAGAACAAAGGGAAGACGGCGCCTATTATGTAACGGGGCGTAATTGGGTCCCACTTTATGGCGACTTGTGCGAGCTTGTGATGGATGAAGCTCATAAGTCCCTCTACTCGGTACACCCAGGTTCGGACAAAATGTACCACGATCTCAGAACTACATATTGGTGGCCTAGTATGAAGGCCCATATTGCAACTTACGTCGGCAAATGTTTGACTTGTGCGAGAGTCAAGACAGAATATCAGAAACCATCAGGCCTACTTCAACAACCAAGGATACCACAATGGAAATGGGAAGAAATTTCCATGGATTTTGTTACTGGCCTGCCTAGATCCCAGCGTGGGAACGATACTATTTGGGTGATTGTGGATCGACTCACAAAGTCTGCTCACTTCTTAGCTATCAAAGAAACAGAAAAGTTCTCTACGTTAGCAGACATATACTTGAAAGAAGTTTTTTCGAGGCACGGAGTGCCAACCTCTATTATTTTGGATCGTGATGCATGATTCACTTCAGAACTATGGCAAGCAATGCACAAAGCTTTTGGCTCTCGGTTAGACATGAGCACAGCTTATCTCTCTCAGACGGATGGGCAGTCTGAGCGCACTATTCAAACTCTAAAAGACATGCTTCGTGCATGTGTTATCGATTTCGGCAACAGCTGGGAAAAGCATCTCCCGTTAGTGGAGTTCTCGTACAACAATAGTTACCACACCAGCATTCAAGCCGCTCCATTTGAGGCATTATACGGACGTAAATGCCGATCACCTCTTTGTTGGGCAGAGGGGGGGATAGTCAGATCACATGTCCAGAACTGTAGTTGATGCTACTGAACGGATTGCACAGATACGGCAACGCATGGCGGCGGCTCGTGACCGTCATAAAAGTTACGCTGATAAGCGTAGGAAACCGCTCGAGTTCCAAGTTGGGGATCGAGTGCTACTCAAAGCCTCACCCTGGAAGGGTGTGGTTCGTTTTGGTAAACGAGGCAAACTCAATCCGCGGTTTGTCGGACCGTTCGAAATCACTGAAAGAATAGGCAAAGTGGCCTACAGACTGAACTTACCCGCAGAACTTGGTGCAGTTCACAACGTTTTCCACGTGTCGAATAAGAAGGAATGTCTGTCAGATGAGACCCTCATAGTTCCTTTGAAGGAGCTCACTATCGACGAAGGATTGCGATTCGTCGAGGAACCAGTTGAAATCACGGACCGGGATGTTAAGGTCCTCAAGCACACTAGAATACCTCTTGTTCGAGTTCGTTGGAACTCCCGTCGTGGCTCAGAGTTCACCTGGGAACGAGAAGACCAAATGAAACTCAAGTATCCCCAGTTGTTCGTAAACAATGCAACTACTACTGAGGCTGAAGCTACTACAGAATTTCGGGACGAAATTCCAAATCAATGGGGGGATGATGTGACACCCCAGGAAAACCAGGAAACCACGCAACCTAACTAGCTTCCTCAGTGACTACGTGCTAAATTTCGGGACGAAATTTCTTTCAAGTTGGGGATAATGTGACAACCCAAGTTTCAAGGTCCTCGCTAGACACGTTACTTGTTTCATAGCTGTGTTTTCACAATCCGTGGCGTCGTAATACATGCACCCATGCTAATGGATTGATTACTGGACTGTTTAATTGTTTGGTTTAATTGTTAAAATTCATATATGTGTCTAAGTTATAACACAACCTGTGCAACCTTATATCCACTCGACGAAACTTAGAAGTTCGCTATAACCATACTCGACGAAACCCTTGGCGTTTCATCGGAGTCCTGTTTCGCCAGTCAGGGTCTTGGCCCAGTTAGTCTGCGGCCCAGATCCCTAATTATATCTGCAAACTCTAGTTACGTAAGACAAACCCTAATTCTCTCACTTGTTTTGGCGACGGCTGTGGACACCACCTTCCCCAACGGCTCAACCTCCCATTCAACAAACATCTTGTCTAGTCAAGCTCTAGGTGAGTGGATTTATGTTTCGTAATTCTTAGTTCATGGTTAAGGATATTGTCATATGCGATTTGGATTAACAAAAGTGTATGTGAATATATTAATAAGACATAACGTGATGACCTCGATTATATAGTGTTGATTAGATTACAAATTGTGAATGCTTTGTGACTTGGTAGAATCTAATTATTGCCGATTGTTTTGGGAATTGAATGCATGTGATTTGTACAGAAAGTGCAGCCAATTGGATCGGAATTTCTTTAGGTGGTCGACCATTGTGCTCATTTGTGCGTGTGAATTGTCAAGTAACATATGATTGCTTATATGTGTAAAGTGGTAATGTTTCGCATGTGAATTAGGGGTGTTGGTTAGTGGGGCTGAAGTCTTAATTTATATGGGACTACTTAACAGTTAATCAAATAATGAGGGTTTGGGTTTGATACTAATGTGCCTTATATATATATTCAGTTGGACCACACAATTGTAGGTGATAAAATGTAATTGGACCTCTTATTTGATTTGACCACTCAAGTTAATGGCCGACAAACCCTAGCTGTTACCTCACATGCAATAGTGACTTGAGGATATATGTTGATGAGTAGAATAAAATGCACGTCACACACTGGGCACGCAATCGTACACTTGCTTGGGTTGCACACTGAACTTCACTAGTGGATCCAGTAGGGACTTGGGCCGCATATTTCATTTAAACATCGTGGTTTTTAATTGGGCCATAGACATACCCTATGGATCACACACTGTTAAGATGTATGATTTCTAAACGTGATCTTACGAACTACCGGATAATGGAAGATTTAAAACACCAAATATGTGATATCATGAAGTATGTACTATTTGGATTGTATGATTTATGGGCACAACTTACATGATGATGTATATATGTTACATGCTGTTATGGATTGTTGCGTAGCATGGTCCCTTACGACATGCATAATGATATGTGATTCAGGTGTACGCTACTTGTGTATTGTGGGTGAAGAATACATGAATTGTGTGTATACGAAACTGATTGTCTTTGATGACCATGCTAGGATTTGGTTGATCAACTTGAATACGTAGATAAACATACCGAGCAAACCGAGGTGAGTTCACACTTCCAAGGCATGGGATTCCCGGTGGGTTGGGAATGGCATTGATGGAATGGTATTGATAGATATGATAGACTCGTACGTTTGCCACAACTAGACTACTTACCATCGTCCTCGGATAGCGAAGGGCACTTACGTAAAACCTACGTAAACTTATACTTACTACTGCCTCGGGTTGTGAAGGGAACTTACGTAAAACCTACGTAAACCACACGCGTACCACTGTCCTCGGGTTAAGAAGGGCACTTACGTAAAACCTACGTAAACCTCATACGTACTCCTGTTCTCGGGTTAAAAAGAACACTTATGGTTACAACTACTCTTGTACATACAACATGGGAAGCCCCCACTAACTGAACATACAACATGGGAAGCCCCCACTAACTGAACATACAACATGGGAAGCCCCCACTAAATGAACATACAAATGACTTAGTTAATAACGCATGATGATGCAACGAACATACTATTACGAACTTGATCACTGTGAACTCGCTCAACTAGTTGTTGACTCTCTTTTACATGCCTTGCAGGACAATAGGTACTTATGGAGCTTGCACGGGAGGCACGAACGTTGTGGGAAAATGGATTGTTGAGTTCCATGTTAAACATTTACACTTTATGAACTTATACTCATGTTTGGGTTTTCACAATTATGCTTCCGCTATACTTTAACTATGTTTGGTTTTGACCACCTTTTATATTGATGGGTTGAATTTTATTTAATACTTGCAACGTTCAAAATGATTGGTGGCTTGATCCTGGTCATGTCACGCCTCCAAGCGGTGGTACTCCGCGTGTGGATTTTGGGGGTGTGACAGTTTTGAAAATCAAGTTAAAAATATACTTGTAAACATTTGTTAGAAAAATATTTCTAAGTGTTGTAATTCTAGAAAAATTTCGCCAGAGTTTCCTCTGTTTCCCTCTGTAAATGGAGGTGTCCATGCTTTTTAGGATATCATTTTCTTTTGTAAAATCATTCAAACAATTAACAATCAACGATATACAATTTTTGATCACCAACCTTGACAAAAATAAACATGAACCATAAACTTATGAACTTGAAAGTTTGTAAAAATATGTAGTAAATTATTAACATACTTAGTAGGTCTTGTTATCTTTAAAAATATGATTAGTTTCTTATAAACTTTATTTTTAAAGAATGTGTATTTTTACAACTTCTAGTCATATTTTCTAAAAATATTTCTTTGTTAAATTTTCTTTCTACACAAGTGTTCCTACACTTGTTTACCCACTAAAAATGTGTTTATTTCATGTAATATCCAAGTTTTAACAAAACTCGTTCCTTTCACTTGGTTCTTTCAAAAACCGCTCATAGATCTTTAGATCTACAAGTTTATAACTTTATTTTTTTTTTCAAGAAAACTTATATTTATTCAAGTTCAAAGTTCATGTGTGGATGGTTTCATCATTCTTCATATCTTTAACCTTTACATCTTGCTAGTTCATGTCTCTAAACATGATCTAGCAACTTTAGGTGATGAACCATCTTACTTCTACTAACACACAACATGTATTAAGCATAACAACACATGATCAGCATGATTTCAACATCATTTAACCATACATCTTCTCTAGTTAGTTTAAACTTCAAGACTTTGATGATGTTCTTTAGGGTTCTTAATATTTTATCATTCTTTCAACTATTTATCACTAAAAATAAGAACAAGATGAAGATTTGAAGCACTTACTACTAGCACAAGGCTACGGGAGTTTCAAGGCGTAAAAGTGGTGGATAAAAGAAAACAAGAGCGGTCCTTGAGCTTCCGAGTGCACCAAGCTTACTTGTAGGGCCTCTTGCACCTTTGTATGTATGTAGATTGCTTGGATGAAAGCTTGATGGAGGTGTTATGGTGGATGGTGGTGGCGGCCGAACTCAAAGAAGAAGGAAGGAGAGAAGTTTGTTTGTGTGATGATGTTTGATGAAAGAAGCTCATAACCCTTAGTACCTTCTTATAATCCATCCATACTCATTAACCATTGCACATAATGTTTCATTAACCACTAACATTTGAATAAAATAATGAAAAGAATCGTGGGGATGTCCCCACACCATGTAACCGTCGAATGGGGGGGGTAGGGGGGTTGGGATTCAATTGATCTAGTTACTTATTTAGTTAAGATTTAAGTGTTAAGTTAGTATATTAAGGTGTGTTATGTAATATAAGGTGTGTTAGGGTGTTCGGGGACCCTAACTAGCTCACAAAAGTAAAAACAATGTGTTTGGCAATATTTTTATGTTCCGGGTAAAGTCCGGTTGTTCGGTTGGATGTTGATCCGTTAAAGTGCTAAATTAGTCTACAAAGTGTCTTTTATATTATTTTTAGTGACACAATAAATTCCCGACACTTTGGAAAGTATCTAGGACTATTTTACCAAGTTTTTGCACTTTACTAGCATTGTTAAATGCTGAATTTTGGTATTTAGTGCAGAATTCTGCAGTTGAAGTTTGTTTTAGGCACTTCCGGGCATTTTAACTATCACCTAGTGACACAGTTTTATGGTTCTCACTTCCCTACACTCCCTTCTAGTGTAGTACTCTATCTCTGGCTCATACTGGCCTCAAAAATATGGTCTGTCTAGGTGCTGGCATTGTCAGCATGTTTCTGGGTTATCCGCTCACTGTGCTAACTGTGCTTTGTGCATCAAGTTTGTCACTAATGTTTGTGTGTAATAAATGGAGTGACAGTAATAAATGTGATGCATGGGTATGTATGTATCAGAAAACAGAAAGCAGTTTAATCACAGTTGTAATCAAGCACAGTCATTAAGCACTTAATTAAATATTAATTAATTGTACGGATACCTGGAATTGTGAGGGTTGTCACATCCCGACACTCTATGACAAGCCAAAAAACCTTATCTTCTACCTATTCCATTTGGGAGTGTAAGCCACATTATAAAGAGTTTTGCTTGAGGTCAAGCAAAGATTCATGTGTGGGGTATTTGATTTTTGCAAAATGCAACATATAAATTACATCAAATGTGGCATAAAACTAACCCTTTTTAGTACTAATGTTTGAAAACGTGTGTTTTTGTCTTCCTTATATATTTTCAGGATTAAATGAGCTCAAATGGAGAAAAGAAACAAAAAGGCAGCTAAATCTAACATAAATACAAGAAAAGGGATAAACGTGGCATGCCCGACCCCCCGACAACATCTTCCCAAGCAAAAGCAAGAGAACAGGAGGCTGAACACGCCCCGTGCTCAATGAGTACGGGGGTGTGCCCAAGTGTCTGCAGAAAAGACAAAGTTGTAGAAGCTTCTATCAGCCACCACGGGGGCGTGTCCAGCAGACACGGGGCCATGGTCAACTCTAAGATTCGCGGAATCTAGGCAAATCTTGATAGTACAGATACGCTTCTGCACACGGGGTCGTGCCCAGCGGACACAGGGGCGTTGTCAACTAACGCAGACAAACTGCATTTAATGAAGAAAGAGAAGATGGGTGGACACGGGGTAATGCCCAATGGACACGGGGTCGTGTCCGGGCTTCTGTGAAGGCTATAAATAGGGGTGCTTGGCTCATTTGCAAACCATCCCTTGGCACACCACCTCTCTCACACTTCACCCACCCATCATCACCATCACAACCCACATCCACCACCATCATCCATCATAGAGTGTGTGAGTCCTCTCGGGATCCAAGATTGATCGTAAGAGTTCTTGACAATCAAAGGCCATGCTTGCCTAAGTCTCTTATATCACTTGGTGAAGACAAGTGTTTAGTGTAGTACTTTTTTATTTTTAATCTTTTCGCACTTTTTATTTGGTTATGTATTAATGACTTTAATAACTAGTTTCTTATGTTGAAGGTGAGTCTTCCTTATCATTTGTCTGTGGTGTCTTGGCATTATTTTACTGTCTATATTAAATAAAAGATTTTCACCATTCATATATCCACAGTCTATATGGAGATATGTTGGCTACCTGGTCGGGGGTTAAGGGAATGGTTTGGTAAGATTCTTGCCTTGTTTAGTGTATAGATCCTGCAAGGACCTGGGTCAACTATAGTAGGACCTCCTTCAATAGCCACTGGTAGTGGATGGCGGGGGTCCGAACTCCTTGATCCCTTCAAATGTAAACTACTATTAAAACATTAACCCGACTATTTAGGATTGTATCCCTGCTGGCTAAAATTACTTCGCCCAGGGTAACGTCACCTTCAAAAGAGGGGCCTACCACATTATGCATTAATTACTTAATTAATTATCTTTCAATAATCCAACCCTTTAGGATTGTATCCTTGCTGACTCAAACTACTGGGTTGAGGGTAACGTCACCTTCAAAAGAGGGGCCTACTACTATAACTAAGATAATCTCTTAAAAAGTTCAAAAGTGCGGAAATAATCAAAGGCTACACTAAACGCGAGTCGGATCCAAGTGATTCATCTTGTCTATCTGTTTTTATTTTTATTTTTATTTTCAGCATTTTTAGTTTTTATTTTCTAGTTTAAACCTTTTTCTAAACTTTTGATTTGATTAGACGTTGAGGATAAATCGGTACTAAAAGCTCTTTTGTCGTTGGACGACCTCGGTATCTTGCAAACACTATACTACGCTTACGATGGGTGCACTTGCCCATATGTGTGTTTGGTGTTAGTAAAATATCGTGTTTTATAAATTTAATACTTGACTAACGTGTAAAAAGGGCTAAAAATATACATAAAGACCTATACCACCACACGCACATCAATTGGTTGCAAGTCAAATTGGTAACATTAATTTGACCAATGAAGATTATCAACAGATAAACCATGATGAAATGGAGTTAATGGACATTAAATGGGCATTTGCGAGTGCTGTTCGAAGGGCTAAGGATTTTATGAAACGAACTGGGAGAACTACCTTGGAAAGCAAAAAGGATACAAAGTACGATTTCAACAAGGAGGTAGTTACGTGTTTAATTGCGGCGAAAAGGGTCACTTCAAGCGTGAGTGCACTAGACCAAGCAGACAAGGCAACCAAAATCCCTTCCGAAATGAGAGAAGTACTTCCAACATAAATCAAGGTAACCGTGAAAGAGGGATAGTACCTGTGAACAACACAACCAACCAAAACCAGTCTGGGCCTTCAAACAATAATCGTTCAAGCTGATGAAGGGTGTAATTGGTCAGTACAGTTTGGAGATGGTGATGAAGGAGAAGGTGGAACTGCATGTTATGCCAAGATTATCAATCACATTAAGCATGTTTACAAAGAAGAGTTTTCTGAAAGTGGTGATAGTTCGGGTTATAGTGGCAGTTCGGATGAAGAAAGCTCGAGTGTGGGAGGTTATAATTCAGAATTGGATGTGAAGAAGGAAATGAATTCTAATGTTGATAGCTTGTTAAAGGAAGCTGAGGAGTTAAAGTGTCAGAAATCTATTCTGGTAAAGAAGGCTGTTGTTGCATCAAAGGAAATGGAGAAGTTCTTTTCTAAAGATGGATCTTTTTCTTATCAAACCGCCTTTATGGCAAATGTCGCAGCCTCGACAAGTCAGGTAAATTCCAACCCTCCTACTCCTAGTGTATGCAATAATTGTGCAGATTTGAAACTTGAATCAGAAAAGGTTCATAGTCACAATCAGAGTTTGGTTATTGAGTTGTCAAAATGCAAAGAGGCAAACATGGCTTTAACTCGGAATGAAAAAGATTTCAAAACAGTAATCGAAACTTTAAAGAAAAGCATTTTCGAATTAACAAAAAATTCTTTTCAACAAACAAACTAGTATTAATAACTACATTAATATCATTGAGAAAACAAAGAAAGACTTGGCCATGGCAAAATGCGAGCATGATGCAATCAAGCTCAAATTGGAGAGTTATTCTAACTCCCGATATGTGCTTGATCACATTATAGACGCTCAACAGCTGAAAGGGAATAAGTAAGGCATTGGGTATAAGTCGTGTCCGCCCCCTTTAAGACACAACTATACCAGAATGCCCGATGAAGAGGAAATGCCTCGTTTTGAACCAAGTGTGCCTCTTGATTATGAGGAAGTTACTACAGGATTACGGTTCAAACCGGACAGTTCCTCGGGTAACTCATCTGAAGGAACGGGAACTTCAACATCTACGAATCAAAGTGCGCCAATTATTGAGGACTATGATTCATCTGATGATGAATCAGATGTGAGTGATTAGGATAAATCACTTGAGAAGATGAAAGGAGTAGAAATTCCTATTGAGAATCACATTCTATGTGATCCTCCTACTCCTACTGTGCAACCTGTTGTCAAACAAGTGATAGATCCTGTCAAGGAAGTCAAGAAATCTGTGCCTGCCGTTAAGAGTAGTAATGTGTTGTATACTTTGGTCGGTGATGCTAAAATCTATTCAAACAAAGATTTTCCAATTAAGAACGTCAATCCATCTTTGATTGACAAAGCGTTTGAAGATACTACAAGTAAGTTTTTGGGAAAGATGATCTTGGGAGTTGTTGTAACTCGGTGTGATCCTATTCCAAAATAAGAAGTTAGAAAACAATATGGAAATCAAAGATTACCGACAAAGCAACAACCTATTGCTTATAAGGGTAAACAACAAGAATAACGAGCTCCAAAGCCTAAGGCTTCTTAACCAAAGTCTGAAACCAAGGTAGCTAATTACAAAAAGAAAAACAATGATGTTAAATTTGTAGCATCAAGAGGTACTGATAAAGTGGAGACTTTTGAAAATAAATCAAATACCGATTTTGTTCAACAAGTCAGAATTTTAAAACGTAATAGTCAAAACAATTACACCCAACACACAAATGGGTGTGATGAAGGAACAAGTACCTCTGGATCTACAGGTTCGGCATTTGTTCGTCAATCGGAATCTCCTAAGTTTGTTGAAAGGAGAACTTGTTTTAAATGTGGGGAGTTTGGACATATTATCAAAAACTGTACAAATACTCCCAAAGAAAAGTTTGATGAGAGAGCCCCTCCTGAAAAAGGTCACCAACAACGTCGTTCTGTTTCACCAAAACAAGATAAGTGAACTGTTAAAGAACAAGAAACAAAACAACGACGTCAAAATGTCAAGGCAATAGAAAAGGCTTTAAAACCGGAAGTCAAATCTGTTAAAAGGGAACCAAGTTCATCACAGCCGTTAAAACAAGAAATTTCAAAATCTTTTCATAAAACTCAATCTGGTAAACAAAATCAATCTTGGAAACCTAAAATAGGTGAAGGTTCAGGGGGAGGTACAATATTTCAAAATCATCGCGAAATCAAAATCACATTTCATGATGATCAGGGACGACCCAGGACCACTAAGGCTTGGGTCCCCAACTTCAACTAATTGTTGAATGAAATGTGTAGGATGTTCCAGGAGGAACTGTTAATAGTCATTAGATTGTTGACAATGGAGCATCTAGGCACATGTCGGGTGACTTACGGCTTCTTTATGATGTGAAAAACATTAGAGAAGGTTACGTCGCATTTGCTGGAGACAAAGGCGGATATATCACCGGAGAAGGAAAGATCTCCAATGGTGTTGTGTGTTTCGATAAGATCAATTATGTACGACAAATTGATCACAATCTTCTGAGTGTTTCGCAGATCTGCGATAAGAAATTCACCATGCATTTTGATGATGCCGGTTGTTATGTGCGGAAGCCTGGATTTAAAATTCCAAAAGAATGGATTCTCTTGTCAGCTCCAAGGGTTAATGATCTTTATATCCTTGATATGAGCCAAGCGATTACGACCTCTGCACAAGTCACATGTTTTGTTTCGAAAGCCACAGAAAAGGAGTCTATATCTTGGCACAGACGAATGGGACACATTCACTTGAGAAAAATGAACCATCTGGTGAAAAACAATCTTGTGAATGCTGTGCCTGTGAGAAGTTTTCATCTACAAGATGTATGTGTGTCGTGCCAGAAAGGAAAGCAAACAAAGAAGTCTCACCCAATAAAGAAAGTCAACACTGTTAGCATGCCTCTTGAACGGCTTCATATGGACCTCTTCAGGCCTATGTAACACAAGACAAACTTTGGGGATGCTTATTGTTTGGTGGTTACTGATGACTACTCTAGATTTTCTTGGGTATCATTTATGGCACACAAGAGTGAAACTCCTGAAATCCTCAAGAATCTTCTTACTCTTCTAGAAAATCTGTACTCGTTGAAAGTGAAGAGGATCTGAAGCGACAATGGCACTGAGTTCAAAAATCGTATAATGGATGACTTCTGTACTTCAAAGGGCATTCTTCACAAATACAGTTCTCGCTACACTCCATAACAAAACGGTGTCGCTAAGAGGAAGAATCAAACGACAATAGAAACTGCAAGAATGATGTTGGTAGAGTCGGAGCTTCCTGTTCAGTTCTGGGGGCAGGTTGTGGCAACTGCTTGCTACACGTTAAACAGAATTCTCACAGTTAAAAGGCATGACAAGACGTGTTTCGAACTGTTACACAAAAGGAAACTGGACATTTCTCACTTAGAACCTTTTGGCGCTCCATGCACTATGATTGAACCGCACGGAAAGTTTGGCGCCAAAGCTATCGAGGGTTTCTTTCTTGGATATGCTACTCTGAATTTTCGTGTTTGGAATTTAACAACCAAAAAGATTGAGTTATGGAGTGAAGTGAAGGTTCAAAGATATACTAATCCTGTTAGAGCTCCGGGTCATCCTTGGATGTTCGATTATGATGGACTATTCGACTCCTTTAATCTGCCAACCTTTGATGAAGCATCTACAGCTGCTCAAATGTTACTGGAAAGTGATAATGCTGTTGACTCATCTTTGGTGCGACCAATTGTTGTTAACTCTCAAGCGTCTACTTCGGTTAATAACATTGTTCAAAATGAGGAATTTGAAGATGCTACTGAATACAATGTGTCGTCGGAAGATGATGAGTTCCACGATGCGAATGAAGGCACTTCGGCTCCAGCTGCTCCTGTTCAAGGTGCTTCTGAAGCAACTACTCATGTGCAGAATGTAGACACTGCTGAAGGAAATACATCCACGTCTACATCGATGCCAGGTGTAGATTTGATTGTTGATCTTAATCTTAATAATTTGGGTATTAATACTCGTGTTCCTGATGTCACTGAAACGAGAATTCATGATACTCACCCACAACAGAATATTATTGGAGATGTCCATAGTGGAGTGCAGACGCGTAATCAGCTGAGAAACAACCAAAATGCTGGGTTGTATTCAGCTATTAGAGAATCCGGCTTACAAAATGATTGGTCCTTCGTGTGTTATGTGTCACAAGAAGAACCAAAGTCTTGGAAAGAAGCTCTAAAGGATAATTCTTGGGTGGAAGCTATGCAGGAAGAACTGCAACAGTTTCAAAAGCTGGGTGTCTGGAAGCTTGTTGAAAGGCCTGAAAATTACAAGAAAATTGGCACACGTTGGGTTTTCAAACGCAAAATGGATGATCGTTGAGTAGTCATTCGAAACAAGGCGAGATTGGTTGTTCAAGGGCTTCGTCAGATCGAAGGAATTGACTACAACGAAGTCTATGTACCGGTTGCACGTCTTGAGGCTATTCGGATCTTTCTAGCTTATGCTTCATTTAAAGGATTCAAGGTCTACCAAATGGACATGAAAAGTGCTTTCTTACATGGTGTGGTTGAAGAAGAGGTGTATGTCGAACAGCCTCCGGGTTTTGAAGATCCTATTCATCCAGATCGGGTTTGGTTGCTCAACAAAGCTCTTTATGGTTTACATCAGGCACCGAGAGCTTGGTATGCAACCTTATCTAACTATCAATTGGAGAATGGTTTTCGACGAGGTCTTATTGATTGCACTCTCTTCATCAAAGAACAGGATGGAGATCTTTTGTTGGCACAGGTATATGTTGATGATATCATATTTGGTTCAACTAATGATTCTTTGTGCAAGCAATTCGAGCGTGTTATGCAGGAAAAATTCGAGATTAGCGTAATGGGGGAAATGAATTTCTTCTTGGGCCTACAAGTTCAACAAACTGAGTCTGGGATATTCATCCGTCAGACTAAATATGTTGGTGACATCTTGAGCCGGTTCCAGATGTCTGACGCAACGCCCATTGGTACCCCACTTCCGCAGAATCACGGGATTACTCCAGATCTGAAGGGTGAAAGCATTAACCCTTCATACTATCACGCAATGATCGGATCTCTAATGTATCTCACAGCCTCAAGGACTAACATCATGTATCCTACATGCCTGCTCGCAAGATATCAAGCCAACCCGAAGGCCTCACATCTGGGAGCTGTTAAAAGGATTTTTCGCTATTTGAAGGGTTGCCCGAACACCGGACTCTGGTACCCTAGGGATGATAGCTTCGACTTGATCACGTTCAGTGATTCTGATTTTGGTGGCTGCAAAATCAACGGCAAATCAACAACAGCTGGATGTCAATTTTTAGGAAATCACCTGGTCACATGGCAATGCAAGAAGCAGACTTGTGTTGCTACATCAACTTGTGAAGCTGAATACATTGTTGTTGCTCCCAAGTTCTGTCGATCCAACAACAAATGCGCGACTACGGTTTTGAATTCCTATCTACTCCTATTTTTGTTGATAACAACGCTGCCTTACAGATCACTAGAAATCCTGTGCAGCATTCCAAGACCAAACACATCGAAATTAAATATCACTTCATACGTGATTGTTTTGATAAAAGACAAATCGGTGTTGTTAAACTCCACACTGATCACCAACGGGCCGACCTGTTCACTAAAGCTTTTGATAAGTCACGTTTTGATTATCTTCTTTTGGTCAATGGCATTAAGGTGAAACCCGAGTAAAACTTCTTTGGCTAATCGTTTTTGTAAATATTTTCTTTAAAAAAACTCTAAAAAATACAAAAAGATTTTCATTTTCGTAATCTTTTTGCATTTTAGGGGAGAAAATTCAAGAAAATACAAAAACATTTGAAAAAGTCAAAGATCCAAAAATATGTCTTTACTTTCTGTCTTTAAGTTTGAAAATTCAAAAACTCAAAAAAATTAGAAAATTTAAAATGAGCTTCTTGGATAAAGGAAAATGATGATATCCACTGGTGTGGTCGGTCAACATGTTCAAAAATGTAAAATAAAAAATAGAGAAATGATAAGTATCTCTACTAATGATGTATCGGTAGGCTCACAATCAGATTAAAATGTGAAGGATGATACAAACCTAACAGACTTCAAGTCAGGTGGGAACCATTCATTGGCATATGGTCTTGGTACCGAAATTTTGTTTGATTGATTGCCGAGGTTCTGAGATATACAGTCTTTATGCTCTCTTATTATCTGGGTATCATGGTTGTATCTTTTACCGAAAAATAACGGAGACGAAGTCTAGATCTTCCATGATACTATACATACGTGTACATATTGCATTCGACCACAATAAGTGATCAACAATCACATGTCCAAACAAAATAAGTGATAAAATATCACATTCATCCGGGAGTCAAGTTCGTCTCTTTGCTATATGTTTGTACTGACCTGTTCATGGACTTGCTCCTGTGCCCTCATGCATATGAAAATCAAGTTCCTAATCAATAATTGATTCTATCACAAAGGGCTTGTTTTCAATCAAAAATAAATGAGTATCTCACATGTTTTATACGTTCAAACAGATGTTAAGCGGTATACTCACCGGTAAGATGAACTCTCGTGCATACCTTGATACGGGAATGTGTCGTGAGTGGATGAACACCGACTTGTAAGTATAACTCTTACCGTAAATCGTATCTCCTAATTATGATTACATCTGATCAGTTTGAGCTTATGTGGACAACAATATCGATAATCGTGCTAGTATACTTATCCAAAGCTTTAAACCAAAACAAAAACCATGTTGACTAAGACCGTAAGCTGGTATGATTCTTTTTCCTTGAAACTCGTAAAAAGTTTGACATTGAACAGTCGTTTACTGCTTTTTTATAGCTTCTCGTTGGTTTACTGCACTTTAAATTCTGTTCTAGTGTAAATTGTAAAGTTTGTTTTTTTTATTTAGCCGAAGTTGAAACTTGGAGTTTTCTGCCGAAAGCCTGAAACCGACTTCATAAAATGTCCTTTTGCATTTGGTAAACTTTCACAAGGAAAATTCTGTTAAAATCAGTAAAATATGTTCAAACTGTGCAATTTCAAAGACTTGGTAATTTTGGGTTAAAATGTGTCACGAAAAACCTATAGGTCCACGAAAGACCTAAAAGTCAACGAAAAACCTCTCAAAATCAAAGGGGTTGCAGTCTTGGTCAAAATCAAATTTGTTCACGACGAAATACCTGTTTTTCGTCGAGGTCATGACGAAAAACCTTGGGCCTCATGGACTTTCGTCATAGGCTTACTGTTCAAGCCCAACAAGGTTTTTCGTCGAGCCCAATACATTTTTCGTCGGAGATGGTTTTTCGTCGAGGGTCAGAGTATATAAGGGGACCCAGTGCCTTTTCAATATCACCTTTTTCAAACCAAACACCCTGTTCACCTTCTTCCACAAGCAAACCCCCATACCCTTCACCGACTTCAAAAACCCCTTGTTTCTCTCAAAACTTTTCATCAAATCAAGGTATTCAAAGAGATCTTTTAACTGTTTCAAATTTTTAGGACCCTGTGTTTTGCTCGATTGTTCGAAAAACCCTCGGAGACCCTTCATATTTGATGCATTTACATTATACTCTGCTTATTGTCTTTGTTTTTCATAAAATTTGATAATCATAGGGTGTATATATAGATCCGTACATTGTTTGGGTTTATGTTTTTGGGTGCTAAAACAGGGGATGGTTGTTGATTGTTGTTTAAACAGTCTTTGGGTGTACTTTCTATTCGAACTTGTGTCGGTTTCAATTCTGGGTTTTTTCCTTCGTATTTGGGTTTATACAAAGTGTTCACTGTGTGTGATTTTGTGAATCATTCATTGGTTAACCGTCTGTCTGCGAAAAACCCTTTGTTTTGAAAAACCCCCAAATTGCTGTTCATCGAAAAACCCTAACTGTCGACGAAATACGTTGTTCGACGAAATACATCTTTCTTCATACTCCCTGTGACGAAATACCTGTTTAACAAAGGAGTATTTTTCGTCGAAAGCTTGTCGATGAAAAACCAGTGGTCAAAGGTCAAAGCTGACTTTGTTTGACCAAGGGTTTTTCACCATAAATGATGTTTTTCCGTCGCAGTATTACTCTTTCGTCGTCCAACACTTAGAAAATTTTTCTGTTGTGTGTACTTTCACAGAAGATGTGTATATGCATGTTCACTATCCACTTCATACACTAACATGTATACACATATGTCTATTGCACATGTGATGACATTATGACTTACTGTGGATGTTTTCGAATACAGAATTGCACCAAAAGAAAAGAAACGAAAGCCCGCGACTAAGAAAATTGACAAACCAGAAGAACAAGTTATGTTAGAAAAACGTCACAACATGGTTGACCTTGGTCCTGATGGGAAGTTTACAGAACTGAAGGAGATCACTCAATGGATAAGTGAATCTCGGATAAACAAAGCCGTTACTTTTTCAACACCGGTTTACAAGTCGCTCATCAAAGATTTCTGGAATTCAGCGAGCGTCATTGAAGTCGACGGAACAGAGCTTATACAAGGGCAAGTTAACCAAGTGAATGTAAATGTCTCTCCGGATATCCAAAACACCGTACTGGAACTTCAAGATGATCCGAATGCACCGTATTCTGTTCCAATAATGTGCACACGCGGTTGTTTGCTTTGGATGAAGTGTACCGGTGATATTTTCAACAGTCAAATCAACAAAGGAGATTTGCCGATACACTACAAGTTTCTACTGCATGTACTCATTCAATGTATTAGCAACACACGAGCTGGCTACGACATGGCAGGCAATGATCTAGTGGGACTCATGGTGGCCTTGGTGCTAAACAAACCATTTAGCATCCCAAAGTACATTTATGCCAACATGAAGGAGAATATGAAAAGAACCGGTGGCGTACAACAGGGAATAAGTTCTGGATGTATCCTCGATTTTTGTAAATGATCATGAATGTCCAACATCCTAATCTTCTGAAGGCTGATAATGATATTCTGAAGATAGATACGATGATCGAGCATTCACTAAAGATATTCAGGGGCATTGCAGCGAATAGATACAAAGAAAGCAAACCGCCAAGGAAGTTGTTTGGTGCTCTTGATAAGACATACTACATTGCTCCAGTAGATGACAAATGGTGTCACAATGACAGCCAATCTGACGATAAGGAGCCGAAGTTGAAGAAGATGATGGAAGACAAATTTGGTCGCAAAAAGATTAACATTTTCGGTGATTCTACCGAAACCCACAGTGACGATGATGGTGATGATGAAGGTGGTGATGGTGGAGATACTGGTGCATCTGCTGCTGGTACAGCTGGTGCTAGTTCAGCGGGAGGTGATGAAGAGGATACAGAATCGGATGATAATCAACCTGAGCCTGGGTACGAGTTCTATCTCGATGAATGTGATGTGAAGAAGGTAAGGAACATTAGACAAGAAGATGATGATGCTGATTACGTTCCTTCGGATACCGAAGCTGAACGTTTAAAGAGGAAGCAAACTATCACTCGTAGAAAGAAAAAGGCAAGGAAGTACATTGGTGCTTCATCTGTGCAGCAGTCCGTTCCACAGCAAGAGCCTATTTAAGAAGCAGATATGAATCCGAACCTTGGATTCACGGCCGATGAAGCTGCTACTTTCATATCGTCTCCTCCAAGATCATCTGAACCAACTCCTATAGTCACGTCAGCTCCTGAAAATCCAACAGTGACACCACAAGAACCAGCATGCTCAATTGCATCCACTATTCGAGCAACGACTTCTCAACCGACCTCAGAGCACAGACAAAGTAGATTCTCTCAGATGCAGCAAGACGAAAAGGTAGATTTCCTGTTTTCTCAATTGCAAGCTGCTGCAGGTTAAATTGATAGGAAATCAGCAGTGATCAACCTTACAAGAAGCGACATGATCAAACAACAATTGGAGATAAATACATTAAATTCCACTGTTGGGCATCAACAAGCTGAGATCACACGCCAACAAGCAGAGATTGAACAACTGAAGGCTGAGAATACACACTTAAAGGCTGCTGATGAAGAAAGAGAACGTCAATTGCAACAAATGCGAGTTGCAGATAACACTCGTGGGATTGATATGAACCGCTTGAAATAAAGAATCATCGAGGTTCAAAGGTTGGCCAACACTCTTAAAGAAAAGCATGATGACATGAGAGAGTGGTACAACTCACGCAATACCAAGATAACAGATGGGGTCAAGCAGATCACTGATGGTTTCGAGGCTGTAAGAAAGCGTGTTAACGTTTTATGGAATGCCCGATGCAAACAACAGGAAGCCTTGAAGAAACGGGATCATGATTCTAAAGATCCGTGTAACCCAGACCCGTATGCGACATCTGAGCAACTGCCAACCACTACATCTACTCAAATCGTTGTCTTCAAGCCCTCACAGATTGAATCTACACAAGGAACCTCTGGTGGAACCGTAGAAGTACAACAACTAGAGAGCAGTTCTTACATTAAAAGCTCTATGGCTGGTACATCCTCTATTCCTAGATCTGCTGATCTTGCTTTACAGGCTGTGTATCCTATTACTGGAGAAGTTCTAGAAGAGGGAGAGTTTGTTGCTGATCTCTCGAATGAGCAGATGCTGGCTTTGCATGAAATGAAAACAGTTGAGATTCAGTTATCGATCAAATGCCGATTGAACCAGAAACTGTTGATACTGAAAACATTGACGAGATAGTGTTTGAAGGAGAAACAAGCAAATCAATGTATGTACGTGCTGATGGAATGGAGTTTGATCCGTTTGATAAAGAATGGATGAAAGAAAATCTTGAAGATATCGACGAGCAGTTAAAGAATCGTACGTCTACAGATAATCCGAAAGATTCATTCCAAGAATGGAGAAAAAGGTTCTTGTCAAAGATTGAAAAGCCTACGCCTCCTGAAACACAAGTTGATTTCCTGAAGTTTGAAAAGGTTACGCCTCATGGGAAGATACTAAGCTGGATGTTCGTGAAAGAAATTCACTGTGTTGCGATCAAGCGTGAACACGGAATCCAGTATTTCAACTCAATGCTGAGTATCTTAACTCTGCCATTTTATGATGTTGCAGCCTTATCAAAATTGGAAATAATGAATCGTTCAAATTATTATGGCGCAACATTATTTACAAGGAAAGTGAAGTTCAAACGCAGAAGAGGGTGGAAGGATGAATTGTATAAACCACAGTTTCCAGTGTATCAACAAATCAAGTTCACGTTGGATCCATTGACCAACACGGCTTGATACAAGCTCATATATCAGCCGGCGAAGGTCATGGACAAGATTCCGTTGATGCCCATGAAACAGAATTTTCTTGACGACATGGCATTGTGGTGTTATGATTCGGATTCTCATGAAGCAGTTATTCTTTTCAAAGGTGATAAAGAGAACTTTCGGATGTTAGATCCGATGTGGATAGTGAATATGTCCGCGGCCGACATCAATAAGCTGTTCCGACATGATATACTTTACGAAGACAAGGATGCGCATCAGGCGTTACGATTTCAGCGTGTCGCTTGCTTTTGTTACTATCGTGGGATCCACGCCGGCAGTTCGTGCTCCGAGAAACACTGAAGACTGAAGATTGAAGACCGAAGACCAAGTAACAGAAAAGGGGGAGTTTGTTGGTGCATATTTTGGTGTCTGTAACTTGTTCTTTATTAGCGTTGTATTTTACGGTCTTATTTATCGAGTCTGTATGTCCGTCAGTCGACCAAGTCGGATATATTCCTATCTAACTTTGGTTCGACAGTTTGTCTCTTTGGTATGTAATATGAAACTAATGGATGTTGCATGTAGTTGGTAGATTATGTCTTGTGTGTGTTTATTCAAGTCTGCTGCAAACTGTTTGACAGTTTGTAGCTTATCTGTCTTGCAGCCCTCGACGAAAGACCCATCTTTCCTCGAACACATGTGTGACGAAAAACCTCGTTGTTGATCACTCTATGGTTCGTCGTGAACAGTGACGAATAACCCTGGTTATTCGTCGACCATGGTTTTTCGTCAGGCCCTTTATATCTTTCGTCGACATTTGGCTGGGCTGCCTATATAAACAACACTTGGACTTCTGTGTGAGGTTATGAGAGCATATCCTACTGTGAGTTTATCTTCAAACATTGTGTGTGTGTGTTTGATGTTTGTTCTCATCCGTTTAATCAATAGACTGTGAATCTTTGGTTACATCGTGTTCTTGCTATTTCTGTGTTTGGTTTGCATTGTCACAGGGATTCCGCACTCGCGACCGTGTTTGTTATAAACAAGGATTTAGTTTCGTGATCGATCCTCCAAAAACGGACCTACAGGGCGGTATAATAGTTTACGGCCCGCATTCTTAGGGTAAAAAATGGTAAAAAAATATTATATTTAGGATGTGGTTTACTCTCTTTAATCTATTAGAACGATCCTTGTTTTGTCTTGTTGTGTTTGTTTGAGAACCTGATTCAGATTTAAACAATGCACGACATGTCTTTCGGAATCTGAAAGTTAACTATGTTTAAGAAACAAATCTGTAAAAATACAACTGATTACTCTGTCGAATAATGGCCAATAAGAAAGAAATCTGTAAAAATACAACTGATTACTCGCCATTCTCTTGCACCTTTTGCAGACATGCACCTTCAACTATGTTGGTTCGGTTTTGTTTTTTTCCGACTGTTTCAGTTATGATTCAATAAATAATATCTGATTAAGAAGTACTCAAATGGTTGCGGTTGTCCAATTCCATATTAGTAATGTAAGGAGAAGCCTTGAAATAACGGACATCCATCAAGCTCAATCCTTCCAACTTTCAAAATTCAAATCAAACTAACACGAAGTATCTCGAAGGTATCTTATTCATATATTACAAATTAATCATTGAAGGAAAAGGAGAACTAGAATATCGATATGGTTGGTGTAAAAGCTCACATTTTACTACATTGACTATGTGTTATAACTGCGAGAAGTAGATGCATTCGGGAATTAAACGTGGAATCTGTAATGATGTTTGGGCATTAAATGCATGTACGTGACAAAACAAGGATCATTCTAATAGATTAAAGAATTAAATGCATGCACCTGTCAGTCTGCCATGTCTTTTGACTAATCATCTGCTTCCTGAATCTAAATCTGAAAGTTAACTAGACCCCTCAAGTTGTCATTCATAACAAATAAGCGTCTGGAGAAGAGTATGTTGATATAGGAGAGTTGATGCAATTTTCCAAGCATTCATAGCCACCGTTTCCGTAGTCAAAGACGGTTGCGGTTTGCACATTCAAGCTTCATTGCTTCATTAAAATTAACAAGGCGGTCTCGGTTGCATATTTTTTAGAGACCTTTAAGTACGGATCCTACAGCTGCATTTGGAACAAGAAGTCCAACAATCCGTTCATTATTTGTTGTTGTCTAAACAATATGAATGCACGCAACGAATTTGACAACTGGTCAAATCACACACTATAAAGTGTAAATTTATCGTGTGTTGTAGTTTGGAAAGATAACCGAATAGAGATCTGAATCAGGTTGTGTATTTGCTTACTGATTGTTGAAAAGATTTGTTGAAATCGAAGAAATGAGTAAAAAAGACTAAATGAGGCGTGCATTGTTTAAATTTGAATCAGGTTGTCAAACAAACACTACTAAAGATGATCTGAATAAGGTTGTTAATTTTAATGAAGCAATGAAGATTGAATGTGCAAACGGCATCCGTTTTTTACTACTGAAACGGTGGTCGATGACATTATAGATAAAGATCCTGACACACGTAACATCTAGTTATATTCCTACATCTATATCTTTTGTCATGACAAACTATGTGACATGTGTCTGGTCCAGTGGTTCCATAGTCACAAACGATTGAGGTTTGTATTTCGCATAGCCACCGTTTCCGTAGTAAATAACGGTTGCGGTTTCCACATTCAATCTTCAATACTTCATTAAAATACCACTAGTAGAAGAACCCGACACGTCTTCATGTTACAGAGAATGTTCTCGAAATTGAAGGAAAAGGAAAAGATTTGTTGAAATCGAAGAAAAGAGTAAAAAAGATTAATTGAGGTGTGCATTTGGAACAAGAAGTCCAACAATCCGTTTATTATCTGTTATTGTCTAAACAATATGAATGCACGCAATGAATTTGAAAACTGTGACAGCTTATTAAAAGTAGAAATCACCTCCAATCATTTCCTGGTCAAATCACACAATATAAAGTTTAAAGTTATGGTGTGTTGTAGTTTCGAAAGATGACCTAATAGAGATCTGAATAACAAACTGTGGAGAACTTGTTTGTGTCGGGTTCTTCTGCTAGTTATTCGGAATGTTTCGGATCATCATAGAAGACGTGTCGGGTTCTTCTGCTAGTGGTTTCTGTAAACAATCCATTATCACCCTTGGTGGTTTCTGTACCCATCCCCGCCGATAACTAGCAGAATCGATAAATAACCAACACGAAGATCTCTGCGATGGCTAAGGTTTCCATCAACGTACTGATCGGTAACGTTACTCTACTTGTGCTCCGATTTAAGCGGCATGTTCCGATCAACGTTTATCGACATTGTTAAAGGTGATGAAGAGTTTAGAAACCCTAGAAAAGAATGATTGTGTTTTTACTGGAAAAAACGTGATACTTGAAAAAACATCCTTATATACGGGCCGTATACAGTTATATGGCCCGTATACATTTGGTAACATCAAAAACCTCACAAAATAAATCCATTGAGCCGTATACGTTTTACAAATCGTATACACTTGTATACGGCTCATATACATATATACGGGTTGTATATAGTAAAATAAAAAAAACATTCTCTGCACATTTTCCTATTCAAAAACATTCTATACGGGCCGTATAATGTGATACAATAGGGGGTGTGAAAATAAGATATAGGGTATGTGGGAATAAGGGGGGCCTTTTTAATTATTATGCCATTAAATCCCAAATCAATCATTTCTTTCTATTCTTTAATCACAGCCCATTTCATATCACTCAACGAATAACTAGAGTGAATTGCAAAATTTGTCCTTTATTATTATACCTGATTTCAGGTGGTGTCCTTTATCTTTAAAATTGACTAGTTTTGTACTTTACGTTTTAAAATCTTACACGTTATGTCCTTTAGGTCTAACATAGTTAATTTTTTCGTTAAATCTGCTCACATGCCTTGCACATAAGGGTAATTTTGTCAATCTACCCAATTTAAATTGTTTTTTTACAGTTAAAAATCAAAATTTCACCCTCTCTCCTACAATTTGTCTATCTGATCTCTCTCAAAAACTGCATACTATCAATCTTTCATAGAGGAGGGAGATGGTTTCCCAGATCCCCGATCTGGCCACAACCATAATGAAAACAACAAATCCGGCCACCGCTGCAACCTCTTGAAACCCTTGAACACCTTCAAATCCGTCCACCACCACTGTGAAAACAACAAATTACATCTTGCCCGTTACCAAATTCGTCATCATCTTCAGCAGCATCCGACCTCCACCGTTGCAACCCCATGATCACCTAACTCACCTACACCGATAACCCACCACCATCGTTTTCAGATCTATAAATTTGCAAAAAAACAAAAAAAAAAAACAAAAAAAAATCATTTTCAAACACTTGATTTCTGGTTCTCACTTGTTAAACATAAGAAAACACAAAACACGTGCGTCTGGGATTACTTGTTCTTTTGTAGAACATGGATTGAGTCGGATCTGCCCATCAGAAGACGGTGAATTGCGGGTGGTTTGGGGTTTAGTAAATGGGTATATTTGGATTGCTGATAGAAATAACTGCTTAACACCAAAACAAGAATAGTGAATTTAGTTTGGGAAACAGTGGAAAGAGTTCCTTGATCACAATGGGATTATAGGCTTCATATTTCATGAAAGTTCTTCACTACCTTTATGTAAAGAAATAGTTGGATTTCATAGTTTTTTTTTCTTAACTCGCATTCTGCATTTTGTTGCAGGAAGACGCGAAGAAGCTAGACAGAGGTGCTAAAAACAAATACACAGGTGTGCCATGTTTTTTTAGTTTTAATTCAAGAACTCCACTATTTATTTGTCTTTAAGGCATTTTACATTGAAAGTAATATCTTGCAAATTAAGTTAGTTATTATTTATTTTAAAGACACCTTTTTTTTAATTGTTTTTTTTTTTTTTTTTTTTTTTTTGCCACAAGTTTGTTAGTTCATGATGATGATGCACATCAACAGTAACAATATAAGAATTTGAGTTCTGTTTGCTGCTTAGATATATATACGTAATTGTTTGGATATGATGAGTTTGAGTTTGTGATTTTTGTTTTCTATCTATGGTAAAAGGTAACTACTATTTGTGACCCCAATTGCTATTATCAGATAGCTCGGACCTTCAGGTCGGAATTTCTTTCTTTTTCTGTCGATTGGGCTTATGAACCTGAAAATACATATGGTCTAAATTAGGGTCTTTGTTAGTATATCATCTAATTGTTCATGTTGATTCCTAGTGTAAATATCTTATTGAAGTTATATAAAGTTTTTGCACATTGAACTGTATGATGATTTGTTTAGGGCTATGATTTGTTTTTAAGTAATTATAGTGTTCATTGTGTTGAACACATAAATTAATTCTAACGGGCATTGTTGGGATTGGAATAGAGGTTTTAAACAAATGACTTTGTTTAGCAAAATATATTGGTTTGTGTCTAGGGGTGCAGATGAGCCGAGTTGGGCCTGAACTCGATTAGGCTCGAGCTCATGCTTGGCTCGGATCGGGCTTTGTTTCTAAAGTTTGAGTTCGGCTCGTTTATTACTTTTTAATTAATTTATATATATTGTATATATTATTTTTATTTAAATTAATATATCACATTATATATATATATATATATATATATATATTACAATTTTATAAAATAATAATAATTATTCTTTAAATTGGGTAGGGATAGTGTATAAATTGTCTAAAGTGTGAGAAGTGGAAGAAATGTTTTAAACAATTAGATCTTTGATCTAATGGTTGAGATCAATAGGGACCAAATTATAAATTGTGTTTTAATTATATGAACTTATTTGAAAATTGTAGGGTAATAGTGTCTTTATATATGTTTCAAATTAGGTACCCCCTCCTAAATTCTAACGATTCACTCCTAAATTCTAACGATTCAAATTTAACTGCTAAATTCTATTGATTCTAAATTCTAAAAATACAGAAATATGTAACTGCTTTAAGAAATGTATAACACTATACATCCATCATATAACACTATACATCCATCATATAACACTATATAACACCATATAACACTATGTAACACCATATAACACTATGTCACACTATACATCCATCATAGACATGCTACCAGAAAAATATAACACTATGCATCCATCATTCCATCATATAACACTATATAAACCAAAGAACACTATATAACATCATATAACACTATATAACACTTTATAAAAATATATAACACTATACAGTTCTGAATGGTGGTTGCACTACAGAATTAATAATTGATGGTGTTATATAGTGTTTTTTGGTGGTTGCATTACAGAATTATATAACACCAAAAACCATTATATAACACCATATAAGATCATGTAACACTATATAACACTATATAAAAATATATAACACTATACAGTTCTGAATGGTGGTTCCACTACAGAATTATATAACACTACAGAATTAATAACCGGCGAACGAGATGACACAAATTCGTATATTAATTCTTAAATTCGAATTCCTATAATAAAGGGTGGCGGTTATTTTGGGCAGATATCTTTTAATCAATTAATTGTAAGAAATAGAAAATTACTAATTCACCTTTTTGAATTAATTTAGATATAGGACACTTGTCATCACCACGTTATTTTTCACCCTTCTCACAATATTAGATTAATGTACAGGATCCTCTACCTCTTTAAATACATGCTTAATATATTAATTAAAATCTATATAAATGATGATCTTTTTCAGGCTCACGAGTTGGCTTGAGCTCTATAAGTGAAGCTTTGGCGTGTTTATTAAACAAGCTTATTTTTAGGATAGGGCTCAGGCTCGGGCTGGAGTTCATGTAAGTTTTGCTCGTTTGGAGCTTTTTTTAGTTGATCTTGAGTAGATAGGCTCGTTTGCATCCTTAGTTGCGTCTAATTCATGCCTCTGATTAATAGGCAAACGACCCTAAAAAATCAATCTGATTAATACATTGAATAATAAAAGATTTTTTGCATTTTGTTTTCATTTAACTTAGTCAAGACTTTGTGTGCTTATACCTCTTAGGTTATTTTTAGTTACAGAGGTGAATACAATGAGATATGAAATGGATGCACACAATTGTATATGTTATTGAATTTGGTGATTTAATTTATTTGTTGTAAGTTGTAACCATATATTTAAGTACTAGATTTGTCTACAATTTTTTTGCCTATCTACTTATGTTTTATTTTAGGTTTGGAGCTAGTTTTAAAGGACATAAACTTTGGTTGCATCATGGTTAAATGATTTATAACTATTCTAATTGTATGCTTACTATAGTTTCTACCTGGTTTTTTATTTTTTTATTTTTTTATTTTTTTTTTGTCATACATATACATTAGTAGAAGTGGAAATATGACGATGTCAGCCCGGTTCGGTTACATGTCAAAATGGGTCCTTGCCCAAATATGTAGCTTTTAGTACAGATTCATGCAATTGAGCGGTTCATTGTGTGCTAAAAATACGGGTCATAACTTTGATACCGGACAAAATATGAGAAGGAGATCCTCAGTGGGTGAAGTAAACTTCTAACTGAAGATCTCGTCTTTGAAAGAAAGAACAAACAATTCTTATGTATTCAAGTATGTGTTTCTATTTTCTATTTTGCTAACTCTTGTTTTACGTCATGTTTTGGGACCCAAGGGACATGGTATACTTATTGAGTTCTAAATAGTTTTTGAGTCACAAAACTTGATATATGAACTTATGGGACATGATATGCTTATTGAGTATTAAATAGTTTAGGGACATAAAATTATGCATGTTGCTATATATCCAAACAAATGCTTAAATTCATATAATAGGATTAAATTCTGATTTTTAAGATTTATTTTATATAATTGTTGTCTCAGGTTGGGAAAGGAGTAGAGTAATACTCGACTATGGATATGGATGACATTTGCGAAGATTGATCGACTTATGCGGTTACCTTTATTTTTAAGTGAAAATAGTATTTTAGGTGTTGACGATGTGTTGACAAACAATTCTTTCTTTGTCTGTTAACGTTAAAATATTTGTAGTATACTTGACAAATGATTATGTAATGGATTGTTTTGGTGTATATATATAGGGTTTATTAACGTTAAAATATTTGTAGTATACTTGACAAATAATTATGTAATTGATTGTTTTGGTGTATATATATATAGGGCCATGATTTAGGGAAAACGTTGAAAAGTGTAAGAATAGTGAGAACGCTTATGGATCGTCCGATCAAAACAATCTATGGACTAGATTGGCGCGGTGGCTTTTTCGTAAATAACATCAATTTTATTAAGTGGACGCGTTTCATTAAGGGTAAAAAGATCTTTTACTGCTCAAATTCAAAACGCCAACTAAAATGAGAACACGCCATTCAAAAGGAATAAAATGCCATTAATACAAAACGCCAAAGCTTAGTGATAAAACGTGTTGCATACTTACAGGTAGAAGAAACAAACAATAACTGAAATTCAATTATTAACATTTATTAGAGGAAATTCCCTCCTAAATTGCGCGCCAAAAAAAAATCATTATATAAACGACGTTAACATCGCTTCCATAATCACTTCCATGGCCATCACTCTAAAAATGGAAAATACAACCTGAGAATCAGAAGATTCGTCATACGTTTTGACAACAGATAAAGGGTGTTTGTTAAGACAATCAAAGCAATTTTGAAAATAGAAGAAGAGGTACAGAGGGGTATCCTATCGCTTGGCATCCCTCTTCATAACGAATGTGATGAAACACATAAGCTTATAAGAAGATTAACCAGGAAATTTGGACCAAGCAAAGAAGATGGAAAAATGGACCCAGTCATCACATCATGGCGTTTTGATGAAGAAACAGACATGGTAACCGTTATATGTGACAACGGAGCGCAGGAAAACTACATGCTTGAAGACATCATGACCAAGCAGGGAGTTGGGTTCATGGAAGAGTTACACAACGCCACATGTTTGAACACGGACATGGACATAAAAATGGCGTTGATGCAGGACATGTTCAAATGGAGGCTTCAAAATCTTCAAGAACAAGAAGCCAATGAAAGTGAAAGCGATAACTTGGATGAGAGACTAGAAGAGGACTCCGAAAGAAGAAGACAAAGGAATTGATGGATACTTCTCAGACAAAGTCTCTTCTGACGAGGAGTTTTAATTTTTTTTTTCTTTTGCGTAATTTTTTTTCAGATAATAAAATACTATATTTCTCTCCTTAGTTTCAAAACACCAAAAAATAACACAAAAGTCATTGAATAAAAAACGCCAAATAATAAAAACTATTTTTCCTGTGTAATTTTTTCTCTGTTAGTGTATTTTGTCATCTTGGTCTACAAAACGCCAATAAATATAAAAATGCCAAACTTTGAAGATGGGACGTCTTACACCCTGAACAGACAAAGTTGAACAAAACAGTAAATACACACAGTAACTGAAAGGACGGTTACTTTATTACTAGCATTTATTATAATAAAATCCCGCCGAAACTTGGCGCCAAAAACATCCTATAAAGAGAAACGTCTCTGCACAATCAATTGATCACACCCAAAAACAACGTCATGTTTCCTAGAAACCACTAACTTTAAAACGCCAACAAATAGTTAAAAAAACCACACATGACAAACCTCCTTTCTTGGATATTCAGTATTATTCTGCATGAAGTTTCACTGAATGGATTTTTGCCTGAGGTGGGTATCTCTATAAGCTTTTTCTGAATGAGATGGACAAGTATTCAAGAAAATGAGACTGATGACAGTGATATGTCATTATATGAACTTTTTTCTTTATGGATATACTAGTGCTAATACCCGCGAATTTCGCGATGTTGAGAAATGATATTTTTCTTATTTTTATAAAAAAAAACTACGTTTACACTGATCATAAAGAAACTGTACGTATGGACTTATTATGGAAATCTGAAGTTGAAGATTAAAATACAGCGAAGCATCGTACTATAGATCTAACAAAACCGAAAAGATAAGTAAATGAAGGAAATACATTATCTCGTTTGAAAAGAATCTTTCAACTTGAAAACTACTTGGTAATTTCGACCCACGTCTAAAAGCGAATAAGGAAAGCATATGAACTCATAACCAAATGTAAAAGATCTATAGACGTCCATGGACTTTCAAAAACGGTTCGCTTGCATCTTTTGCTTCGACCTTATACGCTCTTTTAGGTTACGTTACATTCTCCCTGTTATTCTCCATATCAACCAAAAACCTCCACGAAGTAATGCACCTTCTCCACCAATCAAGTGCTCTAGAAATTTTCGAGACGTATTATTTGGATCAACCACTTCCTCCACTAAGAAGAGAGTACCATTTTCCAGCATCTGACTATAACAAAATCAACAATATAAGATACACAAATTATACTTTATATACCATAGTATTTTCATTAAGTGCAAGCCTTTACTTATCAGCAATACCCTCAGATGACCTAACTTTGGAAATAAATTGTATGATACCTCACTGTTGGTGAAAGTCCATGGATAGCAAAACATTATAAATTTTCTGGTCAAACTTGATAGCAAAAAAATATAGATTAAAACATTATAATATAGATTAAAAATATATAAATTTTCTGGTCAAACTTGATTGCAAAAAATACCTATTGTGTGACCTAGAACATTTAACACGGAAACCATCTGCCACTTAACCTCTTGTTCAGCTGTGATAGCCAAAATTAGTAAATCTTCAACTCCAGCCAGCCTAACAATATCGATCGGAATACACTACAATAACATAAAAACATATGTATATTAATATTGTATATTAAATTGTTGAATATTGTAGATAAATATAACAGAAGTTACAAAGCGCTTGAGGCATGTGTGAATAAAACCGGAAATTAAGAGGGAAAAACTTATAATATCAAGAGCGAATTATATCATGAATAAGATAGCATGTGGCGAATTATCATTTTATTTCAACCCCTTTTCCAAGATTTTGGTCAGAATGAAAAGATTCATATGTGTAAGATTATAAAATCAAACTCCAAAATCTAATATCGATTTTTATAACAGTGGACTTAAAATGTCGATAAGAGTTATACCCCTGTCCCTTTAAATGAATGAATTACTTAATAGTCAGGTCGTTTTAATCTTGTATAGTTTTTCTTGTTGGCAACCCTGTCCTTACCCTTAGATCCATGTTTCGTGTGGTGGATTCTAATAAAGTTCATGTTTCGAAAAAAATGTGATTCAACAATTAATTAATTTCAAGAAACGTAATGTGCAATAGTATATATGGATGCAAAAATATGCTTATATAGAGAAATGATACTACCTAGCATTCTATTGATGATTAGCTTCAAAGTCACTTGTTGGCTAGACTCGCAACCTGCACTGCTTTCTTCGACTAAAAGGGATAAGTAAATGTGAACTCTAACTCGGGAATGAACTCGGTGGCTTGTTGGCTCTCCATTTCAAGAGCCATTAACGACTTTTGCGTCAAATAATTTTCTTTCTCTGCAGCAAGAGCTGAAAAAAAATACATGTCAAAAGAGACCATTTTTCAAATACAGAAACCATGAGAGTTAAAGAAATTCAACTTAAGACACTAACTTGTGAGGAAGATCAAAGTTCTAATCGCTACCTTGTCTTCTTTTATAGATAAATATAATTATGAACACCGATAAAAACACAAGACCACGTGATATCCCGACTGCAATTTTACCAGCATGTGCTAGGCCACTGAAAAGGGACAGTCGGGTAAAGACAGTACACCACGTAACCCTCTGTTACCAGAATGGTTAGGGTTGTTCACGGTCTGGTTTTGACGGTTTTTAGGTCAAATCGTGAGCCAAACCGTTAGTAATGGTTTTTGAATATTGAAAACCAAAGCCGAAGCGTTCAAAGTTAAAACCGAACCAAGCCAAATCGTTGCTAACGGTTTGGTTTCGTTTTGATTTTACGGTTTTGAGCTTTGTTTGGCCCTCTATATAAAATGCATAAACTAAAATTATAAAAGTGGTCCAGGATCTTCTGTTTCTTTCCACGCATATTTTTAAATGATTGAACAAAGAATCCCTTCCAATTCCGGCCAATTCTTGTTGATCATTCTTCATACATATAGCTTTTCTTGTAATGCTTACATGTGGTAATTGCCCCTTCTGTTAGTGCTCCCATATAATTAATTGCCTTCAGCTTATTTCAATGTTAAAATCTTCGGTTTGCATTTTACATTAAGTTGTGCAATAACCTTGTTAACAACCATAACAGAAAGTTAAGATCCTAAGCAGCACTTAATAGACATCCATATCCATGTGATTATTTTAACCAGAAAGTTATTACATAAAATGGATTCCATTTGAGACATTCTCGTTTGAAAAAAAAAATAGTATATAAGAATCAATACAATAAATTCATACATTCCAACAATAAATAGTTAACGATACAGTCTGGTCCGGTTTTTACGACAGGTTTTGGGTATAAATCGTAAACCGAACTGTTCACTGCGGGCTTAAACTTTTGAAACCAACCGACCAAAAGTTTAAAAAAACCGACCGTGAAATCAAACCGATGACCGGTTCGGATGGTTTCACGGTTGTATGATGATTATTTTATATGATAAAATTATATTAATGTATAGATTGCAAATAGACTTCAAAAAGAGAAATTATGACCGTAATAAATGGATCCATATAGTGGGTCAGTCATGTATATGTATTGGACAATTGAATCAAAACTTTTGACCCTTGCATCCATGTAGTGGGTCAGTCATAGATTAACACAATATATTGGGTACTCTACCTCACTATCAGTTTCAATATCTCGATCTTGCTGCATTGAGTCACCTCCCAAAGTCACATTATCATACTCACAAGGATCAAGCGCACTTTTAACCTCGATGTCATTTCATATGATGTTGTCTCTCTAATTTGCATCTCAGCTACAAATACGTAAGGCTAGCTATATTATCAATACGTAATCATATTTAATGCCTTTAAAAGCCAAGAAATAGTTAACCAAAAAGGATGTGTCATATGTTACAGTTATACATGTCTACTTATCGTAATGTCTTGGAAAAGCTATTTTCATGAATACAAACACCTTTTTTATTCAAAGAACAGATAATAATATTTACCAAAACCCCCTGCTCTTCTCTTTCAGCCCTTGCTGGTGAAAGTCTTAGAATGAATGTTGGCCTAGATAGAGGAATAAAAACTAGCTCGACCGAAAGGGAGAGGATATATTGTAAAATCAAAATTAAGAACATTAAAGTAATTACACTATCTATTACCTTGATTCTGCAACTGATTGGATGGTTTTTTCACTAAGGCTTTGTTGGAATGATGCATTAGCTTTCAAAATGTCCCAGATTTTAGATTTTACGTTTCTACAATAGAAGGGCAAACACGAACTGATCAATATAATATTTTGAGTTCCACTACAGCCCAAATCAACACCAAAATTATATAATGTAGCTTGCAACATGAATAAACAAAATAAATCTAGAAAGATAATTCTTTCAAACATTTGCCTTGCAACATACAGTAACTTAATAATTCTTAAAAACACTGTGTACTTGAACATTTCCCCTACTAAATCCAAAGTGACTTCTAACCTACTACCAAAGTCAAGTCAGTATGTTATATATACAACAAAATTAAAGAAACCAAATAACTAAATCTTCTAATTAGCATTGTATTAGGCTAGAAAAGTAACATTTTCAAGAGCTTTCTCCCTCAATCGTTCATTCAGATAGATTAAGCGCCTTGAGTCCTGCATAAAAAAAATCAAAATCTTAATGTTGATTAAAGGCCAATCAATTTTCGGGTTAGAGAGCACCTGTTGGATCCTGACGAAACACAAATGAGTCAGACCAGGAAGTTACCTGGTTAACACGAAACCCTAAAACCTGCGAAATGCGAATCAACAACCATAATATTGGATAACCATTGTTATTTAGAATTGTAACAGTTAGAATCTAAAGAAAATCAACAATAAATCGGCACATCCAACCATAAATAATATTTAATTAGGAAATAAAGAACAAGAATTAGGTTTCATAAGCTTTAGAGATAGAAGATAGTGATCTTATTTACGATTTTCTCAACGCTAGCCTAACCTTAAATTGAGAAGATAGCGATCCAAATAATTCCTTACCCAACGTTATTTCGATCGAAGCCCTAGAATTTCTTACCGAGATCGAAGAACCCTAAATTCCAATCCATTGTCGTCGTTCTAAGTTCTGACCATCTCCTTTAACAAACCCTAAAATTTCTTCCCCCAATTGTGAGCTTGAATGAGTAGAAGGCAGATGAAAAAAAAGAAAAAAACTTGATTCATGTGGATCTAGAACTGAATTATACAAAAAGAAGATGAATAAATTAATTTACTTTTTTCGTGGTGTTCCTTCGTAGGGAGGCGGCTAGGGTTTCTTCATGGAGGCAGGCAGAATGTGAATGAGGGAGGTGGAAGCGTAGTGAAGAAGCTGAAACCCTAGTGCAATATAAGAAGTGAAGTTTTTATTTGGGTTATAACAATATATAGGCACCCGTGATTATGACCCATATTACAAAACGGGTCCGTATGACCCATGCATCAAAGAGAGTTGTGTTTTGGCGGGAAAGTGAGGAGTAGAGGCTCTAGATGGGTGACATGTGTCCCCTAATTAAGGCTTTTATTAGCTTGTATAGATTGACGGCATGAAGGGATCGATACCAGTGTAAATGCTATTTTGGACTCCATGATCATAGTAGCATCCAAACAGGCGTTGATCTTCAACCACATGTCACCAAACAACAATAGATCACACCAAAATACAGGATGCAATTAATCAGATTCGTCTAAAGATGGGCGTTATGTAGGAAATACGGCATCTAGCTAAGGTATTCAAAGGTTCAAGCCACAAAAAATTCAAGAAGAAGAGGCGGATGACAGTTAAGATTCGGATGAAAAATTAGATTAGCATTTTTATTTTTTTTTTCATTTTATATTTTTTAGGAGATCATTTCTGTTGTTTGTTATCTAATTCTCCACTAATAAAATACATTATATCTGTAAAAAAAATGTTTATAAAACGCTAATATGCTACAAACATCAAACGCCTAATAGTATTAAAACTGTGAGAACGGATACTGGCAAAGCATGTTGTTGCTATAAAAAAACGCCAAAAATTCCAAAACTAATAATGAAATTACTTTAAGAAATTATTATTAAAAACACCAATAATTGACTAAACGCCATTAAAACAATGTATAAAACAATGTGCCATCTTTACCTAAACGCGATTAAAAACAAAACACCAAACCCTAAAAAGATGGGAAGTGTTACAGCCTTAACAGTTGAAGCTGAACAAAACAGTAACTACAAACAGTAACTGAAACGACGGAAAACTTTATTAATAACATTTATTATATTAAAAGTCACGCCATCGTAATTGAATTTATTTATCTTTTCAAAACGCCATAATTACCTGTCACATTATAGGCCTGGATCCTACATGGCACAACAATTAATACACAAAATACACATCAAAAAAATTACTGATGTGTTTTACCGCTAAAAACATATATCTACCTGGCGCCAAAAAAAAAAGCTCATTATATAAGTAGAACAGCTAAACAAACACGTTCACCAAACATGTCACACATTGTCTAAAACGCCATACAACTTAAAAAAAAGGGCTTGCATGGAGGTTTGAGAGGTCAAAGAGATGTTTCGTCCTAAAGTTCTCTGACAGGCGAAGGGTGAAAGTCAAGACAATCAAGGCCATACTTAATATGGATGAAGCCATTCAAAGAGATATTCTAGCCCTTGGGATTCCTGTGGCCTACGATTCTGAAAGGACTCGAACTGTAATTTCCAGAAGATGATGATGATGATGTGACGATACTGATCTACCAAAAGTTACCACTTGGAGTCTGGATGAACAATCAAGAATGGTGAACGTGAGCTATCAACACGGGGTGGATTATTCATTGACAATGGAAGAAGTGCTGAACACAGATAGACTACATCTTCGTGAACAGCTCTGTGATTTAGCACCTTCGAACAATGCAAGATCCAACATTGTGAAGACATTTAAGTATAGGATGCAACAAAGAAGAGACGAGATTATGGCGTTATACACCAATGAACAAGATGATGATCAGTCTGTTGAGAGTGATGAACAAAGTGATGGTTACATCTCTGATGTAATACCAGCCATAGAAGACTATTAGTTTTTGTTTGATTTCGTCTTAGATGTACTCTTTTAAATTACTAATGAATTTCAAAACGCCATGAACGCCAAGAAATTTACCATTATAACATTTATGAACTGTTGAAATCTACAAAAACGCCTAAAGAATTTGTGAACACCATGGACGAAAAGAAGTTATAATTACTAATTGATTTTAATGAATTTGGGGATGCCATAAACGTCAAAATATTTACTATGCACGTGATCTAATAAAACAATAAAACGGCAGGTAGTTATTGAATCTAACCAAACGCCAAAAAAATCTTAGACGCCAAAAAATGAAGCGGTGTTGTGAGACACATTGAAAAAAGAAATATAAAAGGACAAAAAAGCCCCCCGCCCTTCGCTATATCGCGTGCCACGTATTGGGCCAGGATCCGTTCTCACCGTTCTCACACTTTAGGGCGTTTTCTCCAGATCCCATACCTATATATATATATATATATATATATATATATATATATATATATATATATATATATATATATATATATATATATATATATGGGATGGTTCAAATGAAAACCACTTTTATTGTGAAAACTCGAAAACTAACTAAAAAAAGCCTAAATAACACACAAAATTTTTTTTTTCAATTTTTTAATAAAAATCGCTGGTTTTTATATATAAAAAAAATTTGTGTAGTGCACATGTGTAATAATACACATGTGTAGTACACATACACATGTGTAGTATTACACATGTGCACTACACAAAATTTTTTTTTTTTTTTTGAAAATTTTTTTATATAAAAAAACCTGCGAAATTTGGTTTGCAAAAAAAAAATATGTTTTTTTGGCTTTTTTTAATTAGTTTTCGAGTTTTCACAATAACTAGTGGTTTTCATTTGAACCTTCTCCTATATATACATATATAGGGGAAGGTTCATTTGAGAAGAAATTTATTGTGAGAAGAAAAAGAAGAAAGGACATATTAGTAAAATACTATTTCATTTATAACTCATATCATTAATTTTCTCTTTTTAATTAATTAGTCAACTAATCATTAATTATCCTACATATAGTCTACAAAACCTACACATATCAAAATTTTCCTTCATATACTCTACACATTATAGAATTTTATCCTACGCAGTCGAAATTTTATCATACACACCTCGAAATATATCTACACAACTTGTAATTTATCCTACACAACTAGTAATTTATTCTACACTTTAAATTAAGTTGTTTTTTTAATTTGGAAAAAAAATATATATTTTGAAAAAGAGTTACAAATTTAATTTAGTTGGTTATTAAAGAGGAAGAATACAAATTAATGATTTATGTAAGTTTACCAATATACCCTTATATTAAAGTTAAATGCAAATATTAAACGAAGTAAAATGAAGCATTCCTATTGGTTGAAACTTTTTCTTTTTTCTTCTTACAAAAAAATTCTTCTCATTTGAACCTTCCACTATATATATATATATATATAAAATGTATATATATATATATAATGTATCACTTAGGTTGGTGATTTAGGGCTATGTACGGGGCGGTTCGGTTTTGAGCCATAACCAACGAAAAACACAACACGTGTAAGTTATTTTAAGGGTGTGCATGAGAAGGTTCAGTTCAGTTGGGTCATAACTGAAATCTAAATTTTCGGTTAAGGTACTTCAAAACCGGCGGGGTTACGATTCATGACACGGTACTCGTTTTCTGTTAGTTTTTCAATCCTCTGGTGATAAATTGCTTACTATTTCTATTGGCTTTTTTTATCCGTATCATTGGTGTGTCATGAGCTATATAGATAATAATTAAATAATTAAAAAAATCATACATTTGAAACGTTACAAGGAATCAGGTTTCATTAGACATGTTGAATCTTTTAATCAATATAAATTATTATAAATTACTAAAACACAACGCTCAGCTAAAGTAGCCAAGAGTTTTGTCTTTTAGTTGATTCTCTAATTACACCATATGTTTTTCACTATACTATACAACAATTCAACATTAACTTTTTTTAATATACATGTTATTCTATCTACTTTAATTTTGTTATTATACATGTTTAGTCCCTCTACTTTTATTCTTTTCATATTTTGCCTTTTATTGTTTTCCCTCACTAACGTGACGAATCGGACTGACTTTAACCGAACAATATTCTTATGGTATATATTATCTGATGAATTCTAATGCTTACGAAAATTGCTTATCAAATGAACTCTAATGCTTACGAAAATTGCTTATCAAATGAACTCTAATGCTTACGAAATATCATTTTCTATTATGAACTTTTAGTTCAAATTGAAATGTGATCTTCCTTCAACCATTCTTCTTCTTCTTTCTCATTGCATTTTTCCTTTTATGGGGTACGTAATAAAAAAATCAATGCTTTAAAATCGATGGTTATTCTTCATTTTGTAGGAATTTATTATCTAGCCCCTAAATCATAAAACTTTTAATCATTTACCCACTTATATTAAGAATATTCAATCCACCCATGAGTTACCACCTTTGCACCAATTTTTTTATGACCTTTTTATGACCCATTTGACTATCTTAACAACCAACTTGAGGTAATAAGAAAATAACCAAAAACGAAACTGGTTAAATTGGTCTCCACCAGTCAAAAGTCACCCATAGTGTATATTTGAATTTTATTCGCCAAATTAGTTGTTTATTAAAATTAAACAAATTTGAACCAAAGTATCATGAGACAACCAAACACTGCTACACCTTTTGACTTGTTAGCAAACAGTCAACCCGCATCACCCACCCGTTCTGCGGTCCCTCTTCTTTGGTTTCATGTAATAGTTGAAACAAAACTTAACAAATTATTCAAGCAAATTGAAGATATATATCCTTCTAAGTTCATCCATAAAAAAAATAGTTGCTGAAATAAATTAGATTATCCTAGAACATTTCACAAATGGTAACGCGCTTTTGTTGAGATAAATGTTTGCTCGCACGAATATAAAGTCCAGAAAGATGTCGGATCTGTTCAAAGTGTCATCATCAGACCAGACCTGAGTACCGTAGTTTTCAAAGTGTGGTCATCAAACCTGAGTACCGTGGTTTTCGGGAGGTTTCGCCATAAGCGCCGCCACCATTCTGACTATCGTATCTGTTCAAAGTGTCATCATTAGACCTGAGTACCGAGGTTCTCGTTGTCACCTCTAGACTCGTCTGAGCTCGTCACTAGAAAAGCGTGTGGAACTCTAGGGCTTCTTTCCATCATTAGCATTCTTCAATCACCACAAGTGTAAATGCAAACCCTAAGCTCCAAGCTACAACAAGAAGAGGAATTTGAAGTTCATTCATAGTTGTATATATGAAAAAAAAGAGTGTATGAACTGGAAAACCAATGCAAATCTGCAGTTCTTCTCTAACCTGAATTGCTTATTCATCAGTGTACAATAGGAAACCCAACAATATACACATCCATCCATCCACCACCCCCCCCCCCCCAAAAAAAAAAAAAAACACATGGCACCACACGTACTTCGAATATTTTCAGAATTCGAATATCCGAAAAAAATAAAAATTAAATTTTCGAATATTTCGGATATCTGAAATATCCGAAACTTTTTAAAATCACTTTCCGAATCCGAATCTAAAAATTCAGATATCCAAATTTCAGATATCTAAATTTTGGATATCCGAAATTTCGGATTCGGATATCGGATAATTCGGATCGGATTTTCGGATACGGATAATTTTGAACACCCCTATCTCTGACCATGGGTTTCATACGAACATTATCATTACCATAAAATTTTTTTGGTTAATTTTCTTTGGGTTATATTTTAGTGTTTTTTGTCTACATTTTCTTTTCTATTTTTCTTAGCGGCCCCGTGCGCAACGCGCGCAGAAGTATAGACCTAGTTACATTTAATTAGTTAAACTAAGAAATTAGCTCCTTTATAATTATTTATTGACTTAATCCAAATAATAAAATTCTACATGCAAAATTAAACTATAATAGCTTTTACTAAATCTGGCAATACTTTCGAGTAAAAGTATCCTACAAAATTAAAAGTATTTTTATTTGTTTTGTCAAGAAGAATTAACGTATAATATACTTATGTATTGTATTGTCATTTATTCATTGTTAAATATAGTCAAGTGTAAGTATTTTATCTATATATTCTTTGCATCCTCATCGGATCGGTTGAGGTATGCCAAACATTACAAAACCTTCTCTACACTTTAATATCATCACAATATTACAGAGCCTTGATCTTATTATCAAATTATTTTAACGACACATTTTATTGGTAGAACTAGACATGTACATTGTGATTGGGTTCCTCAACATAATGATTGGTTTAATATGTGGCGGTAGGGCGGCAATCCATCATGTTTGCATGGTAAGTTATCTGTTTTTAGGATATATTTTGAAGTTTAATTTACAAGAAAAATTGTAATAATATTTAACATTTTTTTCACTTGCTATAGAGTGTTGAGGATGTAATGAGGAGGGATGAACCTCAAATCAAGACCTGGACCAAAATAGCATTGATCATTGACCTAATAATATTCATTGTTTTGGTGTTTGGTTTAATTAGCTATTTGTATATAGCCACCCACAATTTGGAAACAGAGCAACCGCTTCTTAAAAGTATTGACACACAAAACGTGTCGGTGAATGCTTATAAAAATTAGTGGTGTTCAAATCCAGATATCCGAAAATTCGAATATCCGAAATTTTCTGATACTAGATTTCACTATCCGAATACGTACCTGAAATTTCGGATATCCGAAATTCGGATATCCAATCGGATAGTGAATCAGATATCCGAAAATCCTGCTTTTTATTTAATTTTTATTTTTTTATTATTTTTTCATATTCAGAACCGGATATTTCGGATAGTTTCGGATATCCGAATATAAGTTTTTGGATATTTCGAATATTTTTAAGATAATTTCGGATATTTCGGATATTTTAGGTATTTTCGGATACTTCGGATATTCGGATATCCAAAAAAAATTCGGATATTTCGTATATCCGAAATATCCAAAAAATTTAAAATCACTATCCGAATCCGAAAAATTCGGATATCCGAATTTTTGTATATATCGGATATTTTGGATCGGATTTTCGGATACGGATAGTTTTGAACACCCCTGATAAAAATGACACAGTGCCACTTGAAGTCAAACTTGGGCTTCGAATGAGTTTTAATGTGCCGGATAACCTTAACCTCAAGGTATACCCAAAACTAGGGACATTCGTTCTTAGTACTTTAGGAAATAGATACTATACCCGTCATGCGTTCACCAATAGCCAATACTAGATTTCTAAAGACGATCAACTCATACTGCTCAACTTTCAACTTGGGGATCTTCAAATGAACTTATACGATGAACTCATGTGGATAAAAGTCAGTGGGGATTTTAAAATGCTTGTGAAGATAGCTAAGTTTCCTCTCTTCCCACAAGCTTACCGACATGATAAAATATACCTTAAAGATTGTAGTAGTGTGACATCTCAAGTACCATATTATTGTAATACACGATGTTATTAAATAAACTTATTCTACTTCATTTTAAATAGTATCAATGGTTCAACACCTAACATTTATCTGTTATGTACCAGTTGGATTTCCATAAATAATAACCCGTTGAGTTGGTCAATCTCTAAAGAAAATAGCAAGAAGCACAAGACTTTGAGATAAACTCTTTTAACTTTCATTCATACCATCATAGGAAACAAGAAGGCCTTTTATAGGCTTACAAAATAAGATGAAACAAACCACTGACACCACTAACTATTGGACTCCATAGTTAGTTAGTGGTGTTAGTGGTTTGTTTCATCTTATTTTGTAAGCCTATAAAAGGCCTTCTTGTTTCCTATGATGGTATGAATGAAAAGTTAAAAGAGTTTATCTCAGAGTCTTGTGCTTCTTGCTATTCTCTTTAGAGATTGACCCACTCAACGGGTGATTATTTATCGAAATCCGACTTGTACATAACAGATAAACGTTGGGTGTTGAACCATTGATACTATTTAAAATGAAGTAGAATAAGTTTATTTAATAACACCGTGTATTACATTAATATGGTACTTGAGATGTCACATTACTACAATCTTTAAGGTATATTTTATCAAATTGGACAGTTTTAATTCCACATTGCAAACAAAATATGCATGTCGGTAAGCTTGTGGGAAGAGAGGAAACTTAGCTATCTTCACAAGCATTTTAAAATCCCCACTCATTTTTATCCACATAAGTTCATGGTATAACTTCATTTGAAGATCCCCCAGTTGAAAGTTGAGCAGTATAAGTTGATCATCTTTAGAAATCTTGTATTGGCTATTGGTGAACGCACAATGGGTATAGTATCTATTTTCTACAGAACTAAGAACGAATGTCCCTAGTTTTGGGTATGCCTTGAGGTTATGGTTATCTGGCACATTAAATCTCACTCGAAGCCTAAGTTTGACTTCAAGTGGCACTGTGTCATTTTTATAAGCATTCACTGACACGTTTTGCGTGTGGATACTTTTAAGAAGCGGTTGCTCCGTTTCCAAATTATGGGTGGCTATATACAAATAGCTGATTAAACCAAACACCAAAAAAATGAATATTATTAGGGCAATGATCAATGCTATTTTTGTCCAGGTCTTCATTTGAGGTTCATCCCTCCTCATGACATCCTCAACTTTCTATAGCAACCGAAAAAAATGTTAAATATTATTACAAATTTTCTTGTAAAGTAAACCTAAAAATATATCCCAAAAACAAATAACTTACCACACAAACAGGATGGATTGCCGCCCTACCGCCACATATTAAACCAATCATTGTGTTGAGGCACCCAATCACAACGTCCATGTCTAGTCATACCAATAAAATGTGTCGTTAAATAATTTGATAATAAGATCAAAGGCTTTGTAATACCGTGTTAATATTAAAATGCAGAGGAGGTTTTGTAATGTTTAGCATACCTCAACCGATGAGGATGCAAAGAATATTTAGATAAGATATTTACACTCGACTACATTTAACAATGAATAAATGACAATACAATACATAAGTATATTATAGGTTAATTCTTCTTGACAAAACAAATAAAAATACTTTTAATTTTGTAGGATACCTTTACTCGAAAGTATTACCAGATTTAGTAAAAGTTATTATAGTTTAATTTTGTGTGTAAAACTCTACAATTTGGATTAAGTCAATAAATAATTATAAAGGAGCCAATTTCTTAGTTTAACAAATTAAATGTAACTAGGTCTATACTTCTGTGCGCGTTGCGTACGAGACCGCTGAGGAAAAAAAAGAAAATGTAGAAAAAAACACAAAAAGATAATCGAAAGAAAATCGACCAAAAAAATTTTATGGTAATGATAATGTTCGTATGAAACCCGTGGTCAGAGATTGGGGTGTTCAAAACTATCCGTATCTGAAAATCTGATCCGAATTTTCCGATATCCGAATCTGAAATATCCGAATATTTGGATATCCGAAATTTCGGATGTCCAAAATTTGGATATCCAAATTTTCAGATTCGGATTCGGAAAGTGATTTTAAAAATTTTCGGATATTTCGGATATCTGAAATATCCGAAAATTTAATTTTAATTTTTTCGGATATTCGAATATCTGAAAATATTCAAATTATTCGAAGATATCCGAAAAGTATTCGAAAATATCTGAAAATATCAGAAATATCCGAAAAGTGTCTGAAAATATCTGAAATATCCGAAAAATACCCGAAAACTTATATTCGGACATCCTAAACTATCCGAAATATCTGGTTCTGAATATATAAATAATAATAAAAATTAAATAAAAATCGGATATTCGGATATCCGATTCACTATCCGATCGGATATTCGAAATTTCGGATACGGATTTGGATAGTGAAATATGGTATCCAAAAATTTCGGATATCCGGTTTTGAACAAACCTAGTCAGAGATGAGCAAATGGTACTGGGTACTGGTAACGAATTTCCAGAACCGAAAGATCATAAGTACCAATTCGGTACAGACTTTTGGCGTTCTTGGTACCGGTTCTCTACCGGGTTTTACCTTCATATACCTGTACTGTAATCGGTATTTTCGGTATTAGTACCGATTCGGTATCAGTTGACACCGAGCTCATTCTTACCTAGAAACTAAGAAAAAAGAAATCATTAAAAGTTGAAGAAACAGGATCAGGGATGAGCAAATGATACCGGGTAGCAGCACCGAATTTCGCGAACTAACAGATTTCCAATATCAACTCGGTACCGACTTTTGGTGCTTTCTGTACAGCCTGGTGCCGGTTTTTACCTTCATGTACCGGTACCGATACCGAACAGGATCGCACCGGTATTTTCGATACCAGTACTGGTTCGATACCGGTTAACACCAAACTTGTCCCAACCTGTGATACTAAAAAATCATTAAATTAAATTAAAGTTAAAATGTAAAGAAAAGAATTATTATTATAATATTAAAATAATAAAAATATTATAAAATAATACTATATATACGTATATAATATAAATTATGTTTAATAAATCACTTTGTTAGTAGGTTAATTTTAATTTCCTTAATATAAATCAAAAATCAAAATGTTAAACAACATTTACAAAAAAGATTGTCCCATATTTATTTAATATTTTAAAAGCTAACATAGTTTTCTAAAAAAACACCTAACTCATTATAAGTTGTCATATTATATTTTTACTTTATTGTTCACTCAGTTATGAAAATGAAATAAATAAACAATATTAGGATTTAATTATTTTAATATTATCGTAAAGAAGATGATGCTTTGAATATAAATTTAGACTATCTATTGAAGTTTGATATACAACGTGAAGTAAAACATAACCACTATTATATTTTATAGTTTAAGTTTAACCAGTACTTCGTTTTAATGTTATTGAACTAAATATATTAGGCTATGGGTATGGTAGAGGTTCATCCTTAAAGGATGACTCTTTATATAAGTGCCATGTAGAATGGGTGTGAGGATGAGGCAAAAGGAATGGAATTAAGGAAATTAGGGATGAACCTAAAATATATATGTATATATATATATATATATATATATATATATATATATATATAGAAAAAGTATATCGTACATTACGGCTTAACGTACGACAACGTGCGTGATTTGTTCTATAACATGCGTGATTAATGTTTTCAATATGCGTGATTATTGTGTTTCAACATGCGTGATTTTGGATTTTTCAGTTATAACGTGCGTGATTTTAAAATAAACGTGCGTAATTATCTGTCGTACGTGATCTACGTTAAGCCGTAATGTATGTTAACATTCCTCTATATATATATATATATATATATATATATATATATATATATATATATATATAGAGAGAGAGAGAGGATGGGGTTAACACACTGGTCTCGTCATGAAGGGTTAATCCCTTCCTCTAGAGGATCGCTGGCTAGATCGTCCGCCGGTCGATCTCCTGCACAAGGAAACAAACCGTGACTCGTAACAAGGAGGATGGGGTGGGGGGTGCTCCTTGTTACCACTCTCCGGCGTGAGAATCAGTAGTCTGCTTGGGAAGCAAAGTATGATCGTAGTAGTGGTGAAAGAGATACCACAAACCTGGTTTGGGGTTGGTATTTATAGCCGAAGAGTGAAGGAGGAGGTGGACGGATAGACTGACGATATGCTGCCCCTTTGCAGGTGTGTCAGGCCTGTCCATTGTGGAGGTAAAGCCACGTCAGCCTGTCGCTTACGTAGACCTGACAGGCGGCTGTCATTGGTGCTACTTGCTCTGTGGTGTCAGTCCCACTTGCTAAATGTACAGGATGCGGTGCGGGCCGCATCGCTGCTTGGGGTAACTCTAGATGTTCCCGCGTCTCATTCTTTGATCAAGAAATACGCGAGATGCGGTGCCAAGCCGCATCGTTGTATTGCGGTAACTGTTGCTGTTATCCAGCTCCCTTGTATTGATAGAAGTGTTCACTGGATGCGGTGCTAGGCCGCATCGCTGTGAGTACTTCCGTTTTCATACACCTGATGCGGTGCCATGCCGCATTACTATACCGTTCTCATATTCCAGGTAAGTCCTCCTCCATCATTGGGCAGATTGGATTCGACCACTGTGTTCGCGCGTTCCCGCACGGACACAGGTAAGTTGTCAGCTAGTGGGGGTTTTGATAAGGGTAATGGTCACTCGCGGTCGTGCTGACGCGAGATCTGGGACCATACCCCTTCAAGTCCCCCCAGTCTAGTGTTGCTGCCATATGCAAGTTGCATGCGGGAGGCGTACTGGACTATGGTTTCTAGAAGGTAGTTTGGAGTCTGGAGAAGATTCTAGGCCATGTAGATGGTCGTTGCTCTTCGTAAATCAAGCTGGATATCCGGAAGAGTCATGTGACGCCTCTTCCGTACTGGTGAAAAAGTTTCGTCTGATGCGAAATTCTCGGCCTAGGGTTTTGATATGGTAGCATGGGCTACGTGCTTCTGATCTCATCAGGGTTGGGTGCCACCTGTTGGTGTGTCGAACCAACCTTTTTGGATCTTGCTGGAGGTGTCCACAAACTTTGAACCAACCTCTGAGATGGTGGTTGAAGATGTTCACAAACTTCGAACCAACCTTTGAGGTGGTGAATTAAGAAGAGAGTGGTCTTCATCAGTAATTGGACATGTAATGATGATCCCTTTTGTGGGGTATTCATGTTCTTCCAATTAGCTCTCAAGTAACCGCACGGCCTTTGCGGTTACCTCGTTGCTTGGCATTGTTGGCCATGTTTGGCTAAACAATGTTGGATACTTGCGTCATTGTTGGCCGTGTTTGGTCGGACAATTTGAATCTGGATAATGGTCAAATAAACATGGTCATAGGCATGGTGATGCCCACCATTGTTTATTCTATCCATCTTACAAGTGGGTAAACAAAGTCATAAGTAGACTTATTACCGCTGTTCGGCCGCTTGTTGTTCAACGAGACCTCTTTAGGTGAGTGGGAATCTCGTTCGCATCTGTTCTTTAGCCACTTTCCTTCACGCTCCAATGCCGAGGAGTTTTCCTTGAAGTAGCTTCGTTCATCTGTGTGATGACTTAGTTGTGGCTCTTCTGTAGCAACCATTTGCGGAGCTATGGGTGTGTCTGCAGCGACTCATGAGTGTCTGCGGTGTTGTAACCCAACACTCGCTTGAAACGAGTGTGTTGCTCGGATGTGGCTCTTGTAGGATCAGGAGTTAGGGTTGCTGATGTGCGTTCACGTACATTCCCATCCTTCTTTTCTTTGAAGAAGCTGTTTACGCACCCTCTGTGGTTGTGAACCGGACAGGAGGGATTTGAAGCTTGAAGAGAATGAAGGCAATGCGGTTTACCTGTTCCTGAGATGCGGTTCAGTCCAAAGAACAATGCTGGTTCTGAGCATCAGACACACCTGTACGGGCTCGTGTGTGTCATCTCCGCATATTCCACGTGTGCTCGTGGGTATGTGCGGACATGTTTATACCCCCTTAACTATGGAAAGATATAATTTTTAGCTATTTTGAGGGGTATGTAAAAAAAATGACATGCGGTATGGGTTATGGTGCGGTATACCAGAGAAACCGCATGCCGCTTGTGTTTGGATAATGTTGTCGCTTTTTGTTGCATACGTGGCTGAACGCACGTGTGAGTTGGTGGAAGTTGGTGAGATTTCCTGGCATGTGCTGAAATGAAAGGACATTTGCACTGCCGGAGGTCATAAATGCACTGTAGTAGGAGTGTAAACGTCTACTATGTCAGGCGCGTGTACGGCCACGCGCGCGTGGTAACCGTCAGCGGAACCGTCGCTGAACACGTCGCACTGCATAATTCATTCTTTTTGGACGTGATGATTCAGTTTCCCTTCCGCATTTATTGCGATGAGTATATAAGGGGAAACCGTTCGTGGTTTCCCCTCACTTGTTCAAAATTTCAAAATTTCCCGGCGAGAAAAAAAAATGATTCCTCTGTCTTCTCCGATAAGGTTTTCTGAAATTCCGGTGAGATTGCTTGAGTTTTAGTAGTCATTTTCTTTTCTTCTACATCTCTATGGCTGAACCATCAAATCCACACAATGTGGAGGGTGAAAACCCTGAACAACAGCCGCTGGTGGCGGCTGATGAAGATGAAGATGATGATAGTGGTGCAACCGGTGGTAGTCTACCGGTACTGAAGTGGTCAAAGGGTCACTTTGAGGCCCTGTTGACCAGTATACAAATGACCGAGGAGTTTGGGGACACTTACCCACAAGAGGGTGACACCGGTGCTGATGCTCCGGCGGGATTTATCACCTTGTGGGCTGAGTTCTTTAATGATGGCAACCTCCGACTGCCTGTGACGGTGTTTGTTGCGTAGGTGTTAGAATATTATCACCTTCGTATTTCCCAACTAAGTCCATTTGGGATGTTTCGGATCAGGAATTTCGAGTACGCTTTCCGTGCTCTTGGTTTGGAGGTTACTGTTGAGAATTTCCGGCGGTTCTACCAGTTAACGGCAAACACCGGATTCTTTACCCAAAAAAAACGACATGGAAGTATCAAGCTAATGACCCCTCCCAAGGGTGTCACAAAGTGGAAGACGAAGTTCTTCTACGTTAAGGCTGTTGCGGTGCATGCCAACATGACCTTTCGGAACGTGAATGTGGGCGTTACCGCGGAAGATATTGCTATTGCCACCGCAAAGACTGTGGATTGGTTCTCTAAGCTGAAACCTATTGAACTTAAGAAACTGGGCAACAATGAACTTTGGGTGTTGCGGATGATGCTGACCAGGCCTGACAGGAAGGCAAGGCCTGTTGTGCGGGAAAAGTGTGGTGGTACGCATTATCAACCTTGTGCGGTTTCCTTGCTTCCTTTACTTGTCTAACTTTTCATGTTTTTTTATCAGAGAACACTCCTTTGTGGAGGATGTTTGAGTCAGATTTCAAGGGCAAGGTTGAATTGCTTCCGTGTGGGGAACGTGAGGGTTTTAGCTTGGAGATTGTTGGCAACTTCCGCATTCCCACACGTGCTATGTTGAATGCACCCCTGCCGCAAGGCAAAGGTATATTCTAAAACTTCCTTGTTTTTAAAGTTCACCCCTTTGATTTGTTTGCTTGATTTTTCGAACGCAGGTAATCTTGGGGACCTGGGGAAGTTTGACGTGAAAACTACCCCCAAGAAACATGTGGAGAGGAAGCATGTAAAGAAACCCGCGCAGGGTCGCGGTAAGGGAAAACCTGAGGGTTCTGTTACCCCTCCTTTGGGGTCGCAAGCAGCAGGTATCTCTCGTTCTTGTTACCGTAGATATACCGATTACGTGGTAGTATCTGACACCCTTGAGGGTTTGGGTGTTCCAGGTGGTGGTGCGGCTGCAGGTGGGACCTCTACGGGTTCGCAGGCTGCTGTTGAAAAGAAGAGAAAGCCAGAGGAGAAAACTGCTGGTGCTGGTGAAGTAAAGCGTCGGAAGATGCAGACCAAAAGGTCAACTGGTGCGACGCACAAGAAACCTGCGGTTACTGCTGGTAAGTGATTTATAACTTTTGTAAGTGTTTGCATGCACAACTTGTTTTCTGATAGTTATTGCTTTCTTGTTTTGCAGAACCGCAATGAAAGGACTTCTCCTCTTTGTTTGAGATGCCTTCGTCTCCCCCGCATGACACAGCTGCGGATGTGGGGGTGACTAAAGATTTCACCGATCCTTCTGCCAAGGTGGTGCCTGATCCTTCAGTGCAGGCAGAGGAGAATGTGGGGAAAGCTGCGTCCCAGATTTTTGATACTGTTGATTCCTCCAACAACCTGATCTCTCCAAATGATGCTGACGATTTGGACTTGAGGTTTTCTGATGCTGGAAAACAAAAATCTGGTGCTAAACCGCAGAAGTCTCCTGCTGCTGAGAAGGTTTCTGGTTCCGCTTCTGGTGGTGCGGGTTACGAAGAGCCTCCGATTCAGCCTGGAGAGTCTGAACTGGAGTATTACTACCGCACCTATACGGCGGATCGGAGTATGAGCTATCACCGACCCCCCTGGACTGTATGTAGGGGGATGATATCTCAAATAATGCTTCCTTTTGCAAGGAGATTTTGGGTGGCGTGGGCACCCCGTTCGAGGTTAACCGAGCTCGTGCTTTGCCGCGTGAGCTCCGAATCAACCAACTCTCTTCCATGTTTGTGGGGAGTTCCATTATGGTGAATGCCATTATGAAGGACTACCAAGCGTTGGGTCGCAGGGAGGAGGAGTCTGTCTGCCTGCGTGCTGAGGCGGAAAAGTTGGTGAGAGTTGCTCGCGAGGGTGCGGAGCAGCTTGAAAAAGACAAGGCTGCTTTTGAGAAGCATAAGCAGACCGAAGAGTGGGCTGCAACTGCTGAGCTTAAACAGGTTCGTACTCTTGCCAAGTTACTTTCTGATGAACGCAAGAGTTAGAACGAAAAACTTTCTGATGAGCGCAAGAGCTGGAAAGTATCTTGGGCCAAACAGAATGAAACATTGTTTTGTGTTCGTCAGGAGTTGACGAACGCCAAGGCAGCGAACGCTGCTTTGGGCTAGGAGAAAGCTGCGGCTGAAGCGGTTGCTGTTAAGGCCCGGGAGGCAGAGGCTCGGGTTGCAAAGGTGCTTGAAGAGGCCAAAGAGGCGGGGGCCCGTGCTGCAAAGGATCTTGAAGAGGCCAAGGAGAGGGAGGTCCGCGCTTCTACGGCTCTTGAAGAAGCGAATGCTGATCGCGGCCACTTGAACCAGATTGTTGGGAGCCTTCAGGTATGAGTTGCCTTTTCAGTTGAACTTTCCTTTTACTTTCTGAGTATGTTTAATGATTTTGTACATATTGTGTTTCTTGCTTTCAAAAGGCTGAGGTGCAGACTTGCGAGGCCAAGCTTGCGGAGATTACTGCCCGCGTGACTATAGCTGAAAAGCGGGCTAACGAGGCTGTCGAGGCTAGAGATGGCCTTACCTCTTCGTTTAACCAGCTTGAGACTGACCGTGAGTGGATGCGGTGTCACGGTATTGCACATGTAAGTATCTGGTGCCTTCGCATTTATTTGGATTAGCACGTGATAATCTTATTGCTCTTTTGTTGCAGATTGTTAAAGCTATCCTGGATGCGCCTGAGACAGTAACTGGTATAGACTTGATTAAGCAGCGTGCCCGGGATGCTGGTTTTAAAGCTGGTTATAACCGATGCATCGGCCATATAAACATCTTGTCTAAAGGCGGCTACACTGATGAACGGTCCGGGTTTCGTGATGTGGACACAGAAGCGCTTCTTGAGGCGGCTTGTGCATCATTTTACGACACGTCTATCGCTGCGGTTGAGGAGCTTGACAAGTGCCTGGATGTGCCTGACTGTGTAGACCGTTTATGGTTGTTATATGCTAATGCCGATGACTCGGAAGAGGAAGAAGTTGCTGGTGACGCCAAAGGTGGCGCGGGTACGAGCGGTACAAAGCAGGACTAGGTTGGCCTGCGTGCCCTTTTTTTGTTTTCCTCATGTAAATGTTAGAACTTTATGTAAATCCTTTATACACCGCGCGGGTGTATGAATTTTTTGAATATAAAGTTTAACTGTTTTTGCTCAATTTGTACAAGTGTTTTTACTTCTTGCATGTTTGAACGTGTGTATGCAGAACTCTACCCGTTGTAAACGCGGTTGAGTAAACTCTATACCTTTGTCGTATGAGTATTAGTCAATTCCAGTGTTTGTCCCGTTAGGGTTTAGGAATTGTGTAGGTTTTGTAAAAACCCGTGTGTATCCAGCCGGATAGACACTTAATGTTTTGCCTTTGCTGGCCTATTACAATATTTGTGTGTGGTCACCACTTTGTGTGGGTATCGCAAATAAAGATTTTGCCAATATGTTTTTGTAGATACCGCAAAGTGGAACACGCATTTGTAATAGTAGTAATAAAAAATATTGAATTGAATTGCTCATTTATTTATTTGCCGATGGCCTGCGGCCCGGTAGGCTACATGGAAAATGTAAAAACATGGCTTACATGTAACAGCATCGGAGTTGTTGTAAACTCCATGTGCGTGCGATAGGTTCGCCTTCTAACGTTTGCAATTTATATGCGCCCTTACCTAGGACCTCTTTGATGAGGTAGGGTCCTTCCCACTTGGGGGCAAGTTTTCCCGGGAGTTCAGCGTTAGATGCTTCATTATCGCGAAGGACGTAGTCTCCCGGGTTAAAGGTACAAACCCGCACGCGTGAATTGTAGTATTTTTCAAGCTTGGTTTTGTACTTGGCCTCGTTGATGGCAACGTTATCGTGCCTTTCTTCTAGGAGGTCCAAGTCAAGCCTGCGTGCTTCATTGTTGGCTATTTTGTTGATAGCCAACATTCGAGGTGAAGGAAGACCTACTTCCGCGGGGATTACCGCTTCTGAGCCATAGACCAGGCTGAAGGGTGTCTCCCTGTTGCTCGTTTTTGGGCTTGTTCGGTGAGCCCATAAGATGCTTGGGAGTTCATCGACCCAGCCACGCCTGGCTGTTCCCAACCTTGCTTTGATGCCTTCGACTAGACTTTTATTGATACTCTCAACTTGGCCATTCCCTTGCGGGTGTGCCACGGAGGAGAATATGTGTTCAATATGTAGTTCTTCTAGCCATTTTTTAAATTCGTCAGCAGCAAAGTTGGTGCCGTTATCGGTAACGATGTACATTGGTAGATCAAAACGGCAGATGATGTGTTTCCAAATGAACTTCCTCGTTATCATAGCAGTGGTTGAGGCGAGTGGTTTTGCCTCTACCCGTTTTGTGAAGTAATCGACAGCTACTATGATAAATTTGACCGCACCTGGTGCGTCTGGGAAAGGTCCGACCACGTCAATTGCCCATTTTTGAAAGGGCCATGCAGTGGTGACCGGGATCAAGTTGTTCTTGGGGCGCAAAGTCTTGGGAGCATGTCGCTGACAATTAATACACTTGCACAATTCTTTGACGGCATCCAGGTGCATGCCGGGCCAGTAATACCCAGCATTCATGATTTTAGCCACTACCATGCGTGGCCCTGCGTGTATGCCACACATTCCCTCGTGTATCTCTCCGATGAGGTATGTGGCATCTTGGGGGTCGACGCAGCGTAGGAGTGGGCCTAGGTATGATTTACGGTATAGGATGTCGTCTCCCATTTGATAATGGCACGCTTTGTATTGCAACTTACGTGCCTCTGACTTGCTTTCGGGAGTCACACCTGATTGCAAGTATGCAATGATTGGTGTCATCCAGGATGTTGTACCGTATTGGATGACATTGACTTGGCGCAGGGGTACTGAGGGATTATGCAGAATTTCAATGCGTATCTCCTTTGCCAGGTGTTGGAAGCTGGTGGATGCAAGTTTTGACAGTGCATCCGCGTATTTGTTTTCGCTTCTGTTGATATGACGTATATTGAAGGAAGTGAATTTTTATTTTAGTTGCAGAGCTTGCTCGAGGTAGAGGATCATGATATCCCCTTTTGCGGCATAGTCACCGCGCACCTGCCCTGCGACTAACATGGAGTCGACGTGTGCTTCCAGATGTTGTACGCCATGCTTGACTGCTAGACGTAGCCCTGCTAATAGAGTTTCATACTCTGCCTCGTTATTTGTTCTTTTGAAATCGAGGCGGATTGCATAGGTAAGCTCTTGGCCATCGGGGCTGACGAGTCGCAGACCTGCGCCTGCACCTTCTTCGATGGACGCACCATTGGTAAAAAGTGCCCATGTTTCTGAAGAAGGTGGTGGCGATGCAGGGTTTTGTTCTTCCTCGCATTCTTGGATGCGGTACCTCGGCAACGAAATCTGCCAGGACTTGGCCCTTGATTGCGGGGTGCGGCTTGTAGTTTAGCGTGAGTGCGCCCAGCTTGATTGCCCATTTTGCTAACCTCCCAGAGATGTCCGGTTTGGATAGGATCGGGCCGATCCTGTAGTTGGTTAACACCGTGATGACGTGGTTTGCGAAGTAGCGTCGCAACCGTCTTGACGCGTGTACTAGTGCTAGTACCAAATTTTCCATTATTGAATATCTTGTCTGTGGGTCGTTGAGCATGTTGCTGATGTAGTAGATGGGTGTTTGAACTCCCTCCCGCTCCACTATTAGTACCGCACCTACCGCATTGTCTACGGCGGATTGGTATAATATAAGTGGTTCACCTTTGCGTGGTGCGGTTAGAGTTGGGAGTTGTATCAAACATTCTTTCATTTCCCGGAAAGCGTTTTCGGCCTCTAAGGTCCATTGGAATTGTTCTTTCCTTAGACAGTTCCGCAGGGTCTTGATGAAAGGATAAGACTTAGCTGCATGGTTGGCTAAGAATCTGTTTAGTGCGGCTAGCCTACCGGCTAGTCGTTGCATCTCTTTCATCGTTGAAGGCGATGGCATGTGCTCGATCGCTTGAACTTTTTCCGGGTTTACCTTGAATCCATCTTTCGTTACGATGAATCCAAGGAATTTGCCTTCTTCCATTCCAAACGAGCATTTCCCTGGATTGAGTTTCATATTGACGCTTCGCAGAGTTTGGAATGTTCTTTCGATATCGGTGAGCATGGTATCCTCTTCCATGCTCATGACGACTAGGCCGTCCATGTATATTTCGACACTTTTGCTGATTTGCCCGCGGAAAGTGTCGTTCATTAGTTTTTGATAGGTTGCGCCCGCGTTGCGCAACCCAAACAGCATTTTTGTATATGTAGGATCGTTGTTGAACCCGAATGAGTCGATCAGAAGAGTTGTTAATCCGATTCAAAGGCGGAATCAATGAAACGGACGCTCAAAGTAATTATAATGTCTCTTGTATTGATTTAACACTGATTACAACCTGAGAACAGTTTGGCAGCACTTTGTTACAATTTCTAAATCCATGCCAAATGAAAACGAACATGCACTATATATAGTAGACCTAATTTCGCTCCAATGACCAAGATGCACTTTTGGGCGAAATCAGAAGTTTCTGATTTCGCTCCAAATGACCTTTGGTCATTTCAGGCGAAATCACATTCTTCTGATTTCGCTCCAAATGGTCTTGGACCATTATGAGCGAAATCACACTCTAATTTTCTAACAACTGTTTCTCGAACCTCGTGCACTAATTATTCTAACCTATCCTATTACATGATACAAGACGAAGTCAATAGACATGATGCACTAACAGACTCCCCCTCAGATATTGACCAAGTCTTCAGTGTCTAGTCATTGTCATGACACCTCTTCAGACTTGATCATTCTGCATTCTCACTCAGATTGTAACATTGAAACCATCCTTCAATCTTTATCTTTGATCAGCTTCACTCTTTGACTTTTAAACCAGAATCTCATCACTGGCTCTATCATCAACAGCTTCATCATAAGGCTCCCCCTTTCGTCAAGCTTTCGTGCTTTTTAGGGATCGACACCTAACTTTCTAGCTACAAGCTCCTCCTAACTTCCAGCTTGTCTTCAGACTCCCCCTTAGACTCTGCTCTCGGGATCGTAGTCTGGATTACCTGTAATCACTCATACACTTGATAAGTAACAACATTTTAAACTTCCAGATATCATGATCTGACAAAACAAACTCCTCAAAAACACTTCTCATGAATTTGGCAGTTTCATCGAAACGTATCGGAAACTAGCTCTATAACAATATAAGCATCCAAATCCCCCACAGTTAATCATCCAAGTCCAACTTAATGACCTTGGAGATATCACAAACTATTTTTGAATTTTAATTTTTAATATCAAGTTTCAAATTAATGAACTTGTTTTATTTTTAGAAACACAATCAGCTTACTAAGATTTTGAAACTCAGCATCTCAGATATCGGTTGTCGAAAATAAAGCAGAAATCAAAATCTTTTTGTATTTTCTAAAAATATAAAGCAATAAAGAAATATGTACAAACATATTTACAGACAATATTTTTGTTTGAGTATGCGTCAGAGGATCATATCAGTTTTTGACAAGTCACAAGTACCGTTGAGCTTAATTCCACTTTAAGAATTAAACACTTCACTTAGATTGTCGATATACTGGTCCACTTAAATTTTCATACAAATTTCAACTTATTCAGGATACGAATTAGATGTTTTAATAACTTAAACTCATTCATGTGTCCCACCTCTTGAATATACTCCCGTATCTAGAATCCCAAATATTCAGTCTTACAGGTGAGTATACCATAGATGATATCTGTAAGGGGTTAAATGCGAGGGGCCGTGAGAGCTCAGGTCGATACTTCCGTATACGCAGAGAGATGACGGCTTCGACTTTTCGGTGTGTCCCCTTTAGAGGATCTTTTTGTTACAACAGCTCACGATTATCCTTTTGCGATGGTTCATCGTTTTTTATGCTGAGGGTGATGCTATATTTCAAGCAATGCAGAAAGTATTATTCGGGGACTAGGTCAGAACTTCCATTCAGCAGAAGTCCCGGAATAATACCCCAGATATCACTGAGTATAAAGACCTAGTATCTCAGAATAAGGGACTTTTCAAACGAGATTTCAGGGGTTACCTATATATCCAAGTAGTGTTCCCCACGAAATAAGCAAATGTTTGAATTTAGGTTTATATCCCGAAAAAGTTTACTAAATGTATAAAAACCTATCGGCATATCATCAGTGAGACTGTTTAACATTATCTAATCATTACAATTCTTTAGCATACTGTAACTCTCTACTGATGTACTATCATTTCCTCTTTTTACGCAAAACTCAATTTTCGAATTTTATCATGTTTTTGTATTTTTCAAATTTTCTAATGTTTTTGTATTTTCTGACAATTTTTTTCCCCCTAAAATGCAAAATCATTAAAAATTTGACAACACGATACTGATAGCTTTGTCTTACCATCCATTTTCTGCTGACTATGAATCATTTGCACAAAAAGCAGTAATTACCCCCATGATTTACAACCCATTGATCTTTTACAGTTTGAATACCGTTTTTCAATCTTGTGAAAGTAATCATGTTTGTTCAGCCGTGAGGGTTTCGGCGTATTCAAGTAACACACATGCAAAACAAAATTAAAAACAAACATATTTTTGGTTTTTAATTTTTTTTAAGTTTTTTAGGGTTTTGAAAATATTGTTTATTTATGTACAGAACAACAAATAAACTCCCTGTTCAACCAAACCAGGGTCCTGCAACCTCTTCCTCCTCTCCATGTGCCAGGTTGCTCTTGTTTTCATTCTCACAGTCTTTAGTTCCGATGAGCACCTGCACATTCAACAATTTGATCATTTGAACAACGCAACCCAAGCCTGTTTAGACTCAGGTAGTTGAACATGAATCTTTCCAGGTAAAACTGGATAGTTTCTTTCGTTTTTCTCAAAAAACATTATCAATTTTAATCTCAATTTTTTCATCTTTTACCGAATTGACATTTTTCGTAACAAACCATGTTTGACCTGTCGGTGTTCCTCGTTTATAAAAATGTGATTCTTTTTTAACACTTTGTTTCTGAACAACATTTGGTTTCCAAAACTATTGAGGTTTTGTCATATCAACTGATGTTTTCCAACTCTGTGTTGTTCTGAATCTGGGTCTGTGAGAATTCCAGGTCTGTCTTGAATCGAAGAGTTTGATTTCCAATTTTGATTTGAAGCAAACTTGTTTGTATTGTACCTCCAATTTTGTTTCGAGTCAAATCTGGTTGACCTTGGTTTCACATCCTCAGATTTCTGTTTTTCAACATCATCAGGCTTTGGATTTGGACACTTTCGTGCAACATGTCCAATTTGATCACATTTAAAACACACTTTCTTTGAAACATCCTTGGCCTGTTGTTGTTTCTTTTTCATAGCATCAAACTCCTCATTAGACTGCTGTCCAAATTTGAGTTTTTCCTCTTCTTTCAAACTTTTTCCTTGAACAAAATTCAATTTTTGTTTCAAATCCTGTTTTTCATTTTGTTTCCGATTCTGTTTCTTTTTATAACCCAAACCAGCCTTCATATTTTTCTTCTTAAAACCAGGTTTGTTATAAACAGTTTTGTGACCTTTACCAGCAAACTTTGAAATTTCAGACTTCTCAATCTCAACCATTTTGAAAACTTTATCAACCTTTTCTGAAATCACATTCTGAATCGGGAAGACAACATCTAAGAATAGTTTGCCCGATCCAATCATGGTATAAACCAATCCCTTTGAATCATCATCCTCAACTTTCTCGGATTTTGTGTTTTTCAGATAACCATCATGAAAATTACCTTCATCTTCATCCTGTGATTCAGACTTACCTTTGGTAGACTCCTCTTTCAAAACTCTTTCAACAACCTTACTTACCACCTCTGAATCATTAGCATCATCAGATTTGGATTAAGTCACATCGATACTTTCAGGTAACTGGTCAGCTATGTTCAAACCCTTTGCCACCTTTTCCTCATCATAAAAAGTATAATTGTTTCTCAATGGTGGTGGTACCTGATGAAATTCTGAACCAATACCCTTTTTGTTCTTGTCAGTATCTTTGTCATGTGGTGTGATGTTGAAAATGCGTTCGAGAATGTACGAAGAGTTATGATAACTTTGAAGTTTGGTTACAACCTTTTCTTTTTCAGCCAAGTCTTGTTTAAGATTAGCAATTTCATCAACACATTTGTTCAATTCAAGTTGCTTTTCTTTAAACTTTCTTTCATACATTTCTTTAGTAACTAACGTTTCAGACAATATTTGATCAAAACTTTTGACTTGGCTCTTCAAAGTATCATAAGCTTCTTGTACTCTCTGACTCGACCACTTTAAAGAATCACATTGTTTTTGTAAATTTTGAAATTTAGATTCTTTTTCAGCACAATCATCACATTTAGCTGTACACTTTTCTGTCAAAATCTTATTTTCTTTTTCAAAACCATGACATTTCTGTGTTAGCTTTTCAACCTTTAGTTTCAAAGTTTCCTCTGTTTCAACCATTTCTTTACATTTCATTTTGAAAACATTTTCAAGTTTGTTCGTTTCAACTTCTTTTGTTTTCATCAATTCATCTTTTTCAGTACATGCTCTACATGTTTCCATGCATTTCTTGCATTTTTCAGTTGATTTTAACATTTTAGAATCAGAATTTACCCCAGTGATTGGCACCTTGGTGTTTTCAGCTACCTCTTTCTGCTTCAGCTCTTCCTTCTTCTCGTCATCAGCACCATCATCACTAACAGACTTCAAATTCTCAATCTTTTCTTCAGTCTCTTTCAGCACCGGTTCTTCTTTCTTCTTCTGTTCTTCTTCAGCTTTCTGTTCCTCTTCAGCAGCAAGCTTTGCGACAGTCTTCACTTCTTCAATCATCTTCTTCAATTCTTCTTCTTTTCTCTTCTTCATTTCTACCACCTTCGGTAGACTTGCTTCACAAACTTCTCTGATCTTGCCCTCCAAATCCGGCAGATATGTTTTATCAGATAACCTTCTTGTGTTGAATGTAGCCTGTCTTGGAAGCAAACTTGTTACAGCTTCGAAATCCACTTTTGATGGGTCAACAACTGGATTACCCCATGGATCCATGTAACATTCCAACTCATCATTCCATCGTTTTGCTCTCTGGGCTTCTTTGAATGGTTCGTTTAATTTTCCGATTTCCCATCTTGCATAATCTGCTTTCCACCATCTATCAGGATGAGCATCAGCTTCAAATGCGTATCCAACAGCATCTTCTTCAGGGCAAACTTGACTCCAGTCGTAACCTTCATCGTCATGTATAACTGCAAGAGCCCTTGATTTTTCTTCAGGCTGCTTCAATCTTGGAGGCTCAGACTTGTTCTGATGATAAATCGCTTTCTTGTAATAATCTTCTTTGAACGGGTTTTCAGAATCATCAGTATAATCATCTCTGCACTCGTGCTTAAAGTGACCTTTCTGTTTACATTTGAAACATGTCACCTTTGATTTGTCAAAGCCTAACTTGGTAGAGGGTCCACCGATAGACTTTCTTCCAGTTATCTCCATGAAACGCTGTGCCCTCCTCACTGCACTGGCCATGCACCGTCTTATGTCGATCAGTTCCATCTCCTCAGGATCGATTTGATCGTAATCTTCTTTCGTCAAGTTGGTGTTGCCAATTTTCCCTGCAACGAGGCTTTCATACGATTCAAGTACAGATGCCAAGAAAACCATCTGTTGTTTTGCTGTCTCTTCGCTGAAATTCTGCCCATTCTTCAAATCCACTGCGATATTACACTGAAACAAATTCTTGGAAGCAGATTGACTTGAAGTGTTTGAAGAAGATCCACTGTGAAGACTTTCATTGTTTACTGAGTTTGAACTTTCTGCAGAAAATGCTGTTCTTGGAGACCCAGCCTGTGGTACATTTCCTCGGTAGTAAAGCTCTACATTCTGCTGATAAGCTAGATTGTTGACTTTAGATCTCTTTATCTCCAACTCATGGCTTTCAAGCCTTTCAATCAGCAAATCCACTTTTAAATCTTCAGGCTTGATTGTATTTTTCAACATTAGAGCGAAGTATTGCCAATCTTGATCATTTGGCAATGAATCAAACAATTTATCCACCATCTCCTCTACAGTATATGTGATTTCATGTCTGGCCAGCTCCATTTTCAGATGCCCAAATCTTTCGATCATTTTACAAACAGATTCATTTTTCATGCAACTGAAAAAATCAAACTCTTTACGCAACAATTTCTTTTTGTTTTTAACAATTTTATTACTTCCTACACACTTTCTCTCTAACGCTTCCCACAAACTCTTTGAAGTTTTCTCTTGTTCAAGTAACGAGATAATATCTTCTCTTACTGATTGTTTGATTAATGTGATCATTTTATATTCAGCCACAACATTTTTTATGTCTATGTCTGTGAAATCTTTCGCATCTATTAACCCTCCTCCCTCTTTTACTGGTTCAGTGTATCCATTTTTCAGTTTTAACCAGCTTTCAGGAGCGAAAGCTTTTACCCAACCCTCAAAACGGTTTTTCCACCAGTTATAATCTTCAACTTTCATTAGCTTTGGTGGCTTCTGTTGACTTCCATACATGTTCTCGAATTTCAAATTCTCCGAAATCTCTCTTGAATATTCTCTCATCTCGGATCTTCTATCTGTCGATTCGGAAGTGAACGCGTTGTAGAATGTGTTGTAAAATTCTTCACCATTGCTTGACATCTTCAATCACCTGAGAACACAAACAAACACAATTAGTTTAAACTGTAACAAATAATCTGAAATACACTGACACTCGGTTGTCGTGAAATGATCTTGACGCGAAAAAGTTCACTTTCGAGCGAAATATAACTCTTGAGCGAAATCATATTTTAACCAAGTATTCCCTTTTGAGCGAAATCAAAGAATAACACTATGAGCGAAGTTAGACTTTAAGTCTTTAGAGCGAAATCAGTTTGAACTCTGGAGCGAAATCAGGTTTAATCTGTCGAGCGAAATAGAAGTCTTTGCTAATAGGAGCGAAATCAGAATAACACTTGGAGCGAAATCAACTATTTGCTAAGCTTTAGAGCGAAATCAACAAAATTTGTGTCACAGGAGCGAAATCAGACTGACATTGGAGCGAAATCACACATTGTCCGTTCGAGCGAAATCAACTCGAAGTCCATTTTTATCCATTTTTAGTCCGAATTTAGATGTGAAACTTTCAAGGGTTTACCTATGTCCAATTTTAAACAATCCGTGAAATTTTGATCTGGTTTTGACCGATAAATTTTGTTCTGCTGAAGAAAGGTGTAGAAAGACAGAAATCTGATACAATTGAGCTAAACTCTTCCTCATGTGCTCTGATACCACTTCTAGGATCGTTGTTGAACCCGAATGAGTCGATCAGAAGAGTTGTTAATCCGATTCAAAGGCGGAATCAATGAAACGGATGCTCAAAGTAATTATAATGTCTCTTGTATTGATTTAACACTGATTACAACCTGAGAACAGTTTGGCAGCACTTCGTTACAATTTCTGAATCCGTGCCAAATGAAAACGAACATGCACTATATATAGTAGACCTAATTTCGCTCCAATGACCAAGATGCACTTTTGGGCGAAATCAGAAGTTTCTGATTTCGCTCCAAATGACCTTTGGTTATTTCAGGCGAAATCACATTCTTCTGATTTCGCTCCAAATGGTCTTGGACCATTATGAGCGAAATCACACTCTAATTTTCTAACAACTGTTTCTCGAACCTCGTGCACTGATTATTCTAACCTATCCTATTACATGATACAAGACGAAGCCAGTAGACGTGATGCACTAACAGTATAGCAGTAATTTCCGGTAGGGGTGCGGAATGCCGTTTTGTCTTCATCCTCGATTGCCATCTGGACCTGGTGGTAGCCTTTGTAACAATCGAGGAAGCACTTCCATCGAAATGGTGCGAGGTTATCGACCTTTTCGTGGATTTCTGGAAGTGCGTAACAATACTTGGGACAGGCTTTGTTGAGGTCTTTATAATCGACGCACATGCGCCAGCCCCCAGACGGTTTCTCTACCATGACTGGGTTGGAAAACCAAGTCTGGTACTTAACTTCCCGCAGGATGCCTGCGGAGAGCAGCTCTTCCACCTGCTCATGCATCACCTGGTTTTTTGCGGATCCAAGGTGGCGTTGGCCTTGGATTATCGGCTTGATACCTGGCAAGGTATTCACGAAATGTTGCGCGATTTCGCGTGGGACCCCAGTCATGTCTGCGGGTGCCTACGCGAAAATATCTTGGTTCCTGAAGAGAAGCTGCTTTAGGTGCGCTCTGGTGTTGGGGGACAAGGCGTGGCCCAACGTGACCTTTTGTTCTGGGTATCTTGCGTTGAGGACCCATTTTTCTGGTTGGTTGTTGGGGGTCGGCCTTGCTATCTTGGTCGGACGCAGTTCGTCCGACGCCATGACTTCCCGGCGTGCATAGATTATCGTGACCCCTGTTTCGGTTGGGTAACCGACTGCAGAATGGGGTACGGACGTAATCATGTTGAAATCGCCTTGGGATTCTCTCCCAAGGAGCACGTCATATTTGGAAGTATGAGGTAAAACCATGAAGTTTACCTCTTCTGTTCGTGTGTGCCTTCCGCTGGTGAGGCGCACAGGAAAAGTAATTTGGCCTAGCGGAAAGACAGTTTCCCCTGCGAACCCGGCCAACGGATAATCCACTGCTTGCAACCGATCTTTGTCCTCCTGATCGAACTGGTTGAAGCACTGCTCGTCGATGATATCAGAAGTGCTGCCCGGGTCGATGAATAGTCGCTCGGTGCAGTAATGAGCCAGTTGGCCTGTAATAACGACAGCGCGCCTGTCACGCGGGCCGCCTCGGTCTTTTGGAAAGATGACTTGCTCGTCTTTCCAGTCATTGTCCGGTCTTCTCGCCGCCTTGCGCGGCCTTCCTTTGCCTCCGTTGATCATATGGGTTGAGGCTACATGCATGGTCCTCTTCCCTGAGGAGGTACCCTCGCCGTGGGGGGTGATGCGCTTGGTGGGCTTTTGCCCACCTGGTAACAGATGTTGCAGTTTCCCTTCCTTTAAGGCTCACTCAATCTCCAGTCGGAGACTGATGCAGTTGTTTGTTGCGTGGCCCGAGTCCTTGTGATACTCACAATAGAGAGTGAGATCTTGATTTTTCTTGGACTTCATTGGTTGGGCCGGTCACAGAAACTGCGCATCCGTAAGAAGGACTTTGCTTGGCGACATAGTGATCTCGGTCCAGTTGCGGTCCCGAGATTCTTTCTTTGACGCCCGGTTGTCCCATTGGGCGTTAATTGTTGCCCTTGCGTCGAACGGGTTGGTCCGCGGGAAATACAGTTTGGGATCGCTGCCACGATTCCCTGTGTCCCGGTTGCGTTTATTGTTACGCTTGGGCTCATGGCGGGAGGTTTGACCTTTCGCTTGGGGCTGTGCCTTTGCGAGGTGCGGTTTAAGGGACCGCTGAGTCTGGGCGTATGTCTTGACTACAGCCATGACATCTTCCCATTTCTTTGGCAAGCCGTCCTTCCCGGAGATGGTCATAACCATCTGCTCGTCTCTGACGGCTTTGATGAAGTGGTTACGTGCCATTTGGTCTGCCACGCCACCTATCTCCAGGCATTCTTTGTTGTATCGGACGACGAACGCTTCAAGAGATTCGTCGTCCCTTCGCTAAATATTCATGACGTCCATCGCATCACGTTCGTGACGTCGTTGCTGGCTGAAATGAGCGAGAAACTTTGCATGTAAGTCCTCAAATGAGGCCAGTGATCCTACTGGCAAACAATCGAACAAAGCCCTAGCCAGACCCGTGAGGGTCTGGGGGAAAAAATGACACCAGGTGGGTTCGTCCCACCTGCCGTTGCACCCTGCACACCTTGAAAATGTTCATGTGATCGTCCGGGTCGGACGAACCATTGTATTTCCCAATGCTAAATGGGAATTTTGTGGTGGTGACATGGGCGTGGGCGATTTCTAGGGCGAATTTGGAGTTTTCGGCCGCAGCTTTCGGCCTGTAGGGTCGGCTCTCGGGGCGCTTTGCAGCGCGAAGGTATGTGTTTCGGGGATGAGTGGGAGGAACATAATGGCGTCCTCCCGGTCTGCTGCTGGTAGCATGGGACTCCCCGCGATATGTATCGTCGTCTGGATCGGTGCGACCATACCCTTCATTATGCAGTTGCGGGCCCAACCGGCTATGAATTCCGGAGCCATGCCGGGCTGTGGATTGTCGCCTGTCCTCGCTGTAAGGGCCTAGGCGGCTATGTACTGGGCCCCTACTGTGGGACCCGTACGAGGAGTCATTCTCATCAATTGTGCGGATATCATAGTAAGATGATCCGCGATCTTCACGCCTATTTGTGGAGGCTGGACGTGAGGGTGCCCTGCCGTTGTATTGTAAAACACGACCCGCAGGTGTATGTGGTGCCGGGGTAGGCCCGGCCTGTACTTGTGTCACACCCCGATTTCCACGTGTATCACCGGTGGGCCCGGTGGGGGATTACCGTGACGTAGTTGGCAATAATATAGTCAAACCACACAATTATATGAATGCACAGCGGAAGTAAAAAGATAAATATAATTCAACCTTTTGAATGTAATATCAAGTGTATTACAGAAGTCGAATTGTATCCACAGGGGATCAAAATAATAATAAAGTATTGTTCAGTCAGATACAACATCAAGCTTGCGAGACTTATCACAATGCTAGGAAGCTACTACCAGCCAATTTCGTGTAGTACCTGCACTTAATCTTTTTGGGAAAATACGTCAGTTTACACTGGTAAATACGTTCAACTGACACATTTGAAAATGTTTATTTAAATTGATTTGAATGCACGAGGCACAAACTCTTTTATAACTTGGGAAAATTATTAAAATCTTGTGAACGAATTACATGTCCTTTTATGCGTTCAGTAGCCCGGATCCTGTCCGGGTTAAAGATTAATAGACACACCACATTGCGTAAAACCGTAGTGTAAAAACCAACGGCTACGTCTTTTAATAATAATAATGTCGACATAATATACCGGGTGTACGCCTACACCGGGATGTCGAGGTCGTGGCCATTTCGTAAAATGATGCCAATGATATCCGGGACAACGGTCATTAACCCCCCAAAGGCTTTTAAGTAACAAGACTGTTTAAATGAGCCGATCACATTATTCAATTAACCACCTAAGCGATGGAAGATATGATGCTCAATCAAGAGGTATTAATATACCGTATCCCAAGCCCGTATAAGGGAAAATAAGTTAAAGTATTTACCTTTGCAAGTATATTCCTTAATGGATTACTTCACAGATAGCTTTTACTGGGGCTCCTATTCTGGAACGAAGGTTTTAATTAACCTATTAGAATCCTAACGGGTCTTTATATTGGCCGTAGCCTAGACCGGTTGGTTCCGAAATATAAACACGGTTTAATCACGCGAAAAGGCGATGTAACACCCCAAAAATATAGATTATATATATACGCAATAAAACTCGGTAAAAGCCAAGATAAAATAACTAGGAAAAATAACCTAGTTAGTTTTGAGTTCTTGGATTTAATAAGAAATCTAGTTAAGAAAGGTCCTTAATAAAACTTGAACAAGTAAAGGGGCTAAAGTTGACAAAAGTTAAAATGGATTTTAATTATTAAAGATTTAACACCAAAACACACACAAAGTGTGTGTTCTGGTCGCGTACAACACAGAAGCCAGGAGAGCTCCCTAAAACCCAAACCCTAATCTACAAATTCTTCAAATTGAGAAGCCAAATCAAGTTCAAATCAAAAACCAAGCACAAACTAGTGATCACTCAAGTGAGGGGATCACAAGGTATGTCGAGTTTAGTCTTTTGGTTTCGATTTGATTACTTGGTGAACACATGAAGTAGAAATCTGAACTTGCATGTTTGATTTTTTGAATGAAGTTATGATAAATTCATGATTTAGAACAAACCCTAGTCAATAGTTTGATGCATTAGTGTCAATAAACATGAGATTCATAATCATCCATTTATGAGTTAAATGGGTTTTGTAGAAAGATGATGAACACTAGAATTATAACTATTAATCTAGTGTTATTCGAACTCAATGAAATAAGCCTAAGTGTTGATGTGTAAACTAGATATTGAAATTGTGAAAAATACTCAAAATTGGCCAAATAACTAGTCAAGGAACTTGATTATTGATTTTGGTAAAATCATGCCCTCTAGGTGTTTGTTGAAATGCCTAAAAGAAAACTAGATGCTGAAATTTTGAGTAAAAACACATATTTGAATGTTATAGTGAATTATGCATTATACGAAATAATAAGAGTTCTAAACAAGTTGATGATTGAACTCTATAGGCAAAAGAATTGAATCTTTAAGCGGGCGAGCCGGAGTTGATACACGCTTGAAGGAAAAGCACTAAAGGTACGCGACTTGTCATCTCGTTACATCTACGTAGATAAGCCTAGTCGTAGATATGTCTAATGTTGTTATAGCGAAAATAGTTGCGTTTGGTAAGTCTAAGAAGTGATGGAATTCACTCGACAAACCAAACGGGTCAAAAGAAATAGTTGAAATAGGTATGATGTCGAAATAGTGGAATTGAAACCCTTTTTGGTAAGTCTAAGAAGTGATGGAATTCACTCGACAAACCAATCGGGTCAAAATAAATAGTTGGTTAAATATGTTATTTGATAATGCCGCTTAATTAGTCATAATGGGACGTAAGTAAAGTGATGTAATTCACTAGATGAAGAAGGTGATAAAATAATGGTCGAAATGGTAGTGTTTGGAGTGACTCGAACACTACTCGTTAAATAGAGTTATAAAAGCAGAAACCGAGGATTAGAAGGGATACGCTAAGGTCGACAAGCCGGGAATGGGTAATAATGATTAGAAAGCAATGTCGACGAATTATGAAGGTATGTACTTGATTCGTTACATTTGGGTAAATTTTGATATTTAGCATATCTGTAGTTGGATTGTGTATTAAAAGTTGAGTTGGATTAAAGCGATGACAGTCGCTATATCGAATAATAGGCCAAGAATCTGGTCAGACCTCGTTGGTAGTCATCAAAATGGAGAATTCCTTAGATGAGCCAAACGGGTCGAATAACCAAATAAGGCATGGAAATACATTGTAGTATGATTACTCAGTCTTGTTATTATAGACAAATGACATATTGGGATACGAGGATTTAACATGTCGGGTTGTGGGAATGAAATCCGAGAAATTGTTCCAAGTAAATAAGCAAATCAAACAAAAGCATAACATCCCAAAGTCTACCGTAAATTACGGCACATACCGTAATTTACGGTAGACTACAAATAGTTACGGTGGAATTCCCCTGTGTTACGGCGGAACTAGAAATTCCCAGAAGCTACCGTAACTTACGGTACCTACCGTAAGTTACGGTAGAGCTTTAAAAATTTTGATGAATTTTGTATTTCTTTGTTAAATCGAATCCGTTTTAGACGTAGTTTCGAATATGTATTATTTCTAAGTTTTCTAACACTAATGTTTAATGAAAACATTTCAGTTTTTAGGTATCCAAGGACTACGGATGATGGTCAAGCTAGCTTTTGAAGAACCGAACACAAACTTTTAAAGCTTCCGCGTAAATTAACTCTGTTTAAACAATGTTGTGATGTAAACCGTTTGTTAAACAACTTATGGATGTTTTAATTAGTTGGTAGACAACTATGTTTGTTACCTTAGAACTTAGTTCTTGAAACTAAGGTTTTAATTTAGATATCCAAAAAAAAAAAAAAAAAATGGCATGATTTATTATTAAACTAAAGTAAAATTAGACGGGTGTTACAAGTTGGTAATCAGAGCTTACGGTTGTCAACAAAGTGTTCGGTTCAAGCTTGATCGATCGCCCGGTAAGGATTAATTATTCATGTTAGTAGATCTTATCCTATTTAAATGAAAGAGACGGAAATTAATGTGCATGGGAAGAGTGCGTTAATACACTCAAACCCGGAAAGTGCACTAAATGAGAACGGTCAAAGCAAGTTACGAACTTGGCTAGACCGAAGCAAACAAAGTTATGTTATAAATGAGATGTTTAATAATTGATGTTAACATTTCTTGGAAATTAATGTGCATGGGAAGAGTGCGTTAATACACTCAAACCCGGAAAGTGCACTAAATGAGAACGGTCAAAGCAAGTTACGAACTTGGCTAGACCGAAGCAAACAAAGTTATGTTATAAATGAGATGTTTAATAATTGATGTAAACATTTCAGTTTCAAGACATCCGGTAAGAGTTACTTATAATTGAGATTAAACAATATGAAATATGCGAAAAGTGTATGGGAGGAGTGTATAAATACGCTCGAACCTGGGAAATACACTAAGTAAGAAAGGTAAGGCAAGATATGTACTTGACCAAACCGAAGGAAAATAGCACATTACTTATGACTAAGTGAGTGTGATATAAATTCCGTATAATAAGATGGAAATGAATTAAATAAGTATTGATTAACCATTATGGATGTTTCAGTTAAAGAAATGTCTGCAGTAACCAGAGATGATTCGGCATCTCAGTTGACTGAGCAAATGAAAGCTAAGATTTCCGAGGCAGTCGGAAAAGCTCTGGAAAATAGTCTATCACATTATATTGATAGATTACAAACCACAATCGTACCGGTGGTGGATGGTATGATGGCTGAATTGAAAGACATCATATTACAAGAAATAGAAGAGAGGAGGGTATTGGATATGAATCCAAGTTCCGTAAAGAAGTCCAAGTCTAATAAAGCTCCCAAGAGAGGAGTTACAAAAACTGTGTTACATCAGTGCAAATTTTGCGGAAAAATTCACAAGGGCACGTGTGGTAAGCCAAGACACAAGAAGTCTAAACGGTCAGAAAGGCTTGGAACCAAAGACGCAACTGACACAATGTCTGATGCCCAGAAGTCAAGGACAAGGTCGTTTTATATAACAGCCGCAGAGGCTAAAACTGAACCCGATATCATTTCAGGTATGTTTCTTGTAAATTTAATTTAACACAAATTTATCCGATGCGAGTGCGAATGATAGTTGCATAAAGGCATATATGGGTAATGAATTGGGAAAATTATGTAAAAGAAATACCTATATGAAGGTATATATATATATAGATAAGAAAATAAATAATGGAGAGTATGTGAAACCGAGGTAAAAGTAATCTCGGTAAATATTTCAACGGGAAGGAGTGCATGTACACTCGAACCCGGGAATGCAATGAAAGACAAGTGTCATAACGGGAAGGAGTGTGCGTACACTCGAACCCGAGAACTTAACGAAGTGAATAAATGTTGGGTTGGGAAGGAGTGTAATTACACCCGAACCCGGAAATTGTATTAGTAGCGAATGGCAAGGGCAAGGTTGTACACTTGGTTAAACCAAATAAACGATACATATTATTCGCCACTACGAATAAGAAAGTATCGTCAAATGCGAATTTAGAAAATTGGGTATGGGTAACCATCCAAGTAACATATTATTAACCAAAACCGTATGAGGAAGAACAATAGTTACATTGTTAAGTGTAGTTGAATAAAAGATTAGTAAAATAAAAATATTAGAAGTATTAGAGCGAAAACGGGTAAACCCCAAGAGCTATATAACGGTAGCAATGGTTTTACCAAACAAGGCCTAAGAAATGAACCCTCAGGACATTAATAAAAGAGACGGTGATGCAGATTAAAAGTTAAAAGACTCAGATTAAGAGTTATGACTAAAAGATGCTGAAATTCTGCAAAACAGAAATTTAGATAGTTGTGTTCAACTATTTCAATGTTGGACGGGCTAGAATAAAGTATAGTACTTGCTATTTCAAGCGAGCGCAAACCAAATAGTGAAAGTGCAAAATATTAGTGAATCTACGTGATAGGTCGTAAAAGATTATAGAAAGGAAAATGCAAACCAGTGAAACAAAAGTGTTAAAAAAAAAACATTATGATAACGAACCCGGGTAACGGGTTGAAAGGAAGTAGGGGCATAAACCAAATGACGGAATGAGTAGGATAAACCGACGCGAAAGCGATGTAAGAAGTCAAAGAGTCGGAAAGATAACTCGAAAGAAAAAGAATGTAGCCTTAGACTACGGTCAAGGTCAAACGAGTTTCAAAAGCGAAAATAAATTATTCTAAACATAAAAAGGGGGTGCCTAGACGCCATGTGTATATACATATATACAATTAAATAAAGATACGAGTAGAGGATGACCTATGGGATCACTATAACCTTGGGTTATAAACAATATAAAGGTCTACGAGACCAAATTGACCCTCGGGTCACAAATACAAAGAAACAAACTATAGGGCCTCACCTTAAAAAGGGTAAAAATCTAATAAAATAGCCTATGAGACTAAGTAAAGGAACCTACGGGTCACTTTGGGATTAAGCATGAGGACTTGTTACGATCCCCCGCGTAATATAATAGCGGAAGAGAATAAATTCTCGTCATTAATTCATGGGTATGAGTAATTGACATAAGTTGAAGGGATAAACGTTAAACTAAAATTCAGTTTTAGTGAGAGACAACATTTAACGAATATGAATACTATGAGGCAAATTAGGAAACAGTTAATAAATAAAAAAAAATGTGGGTCTTAACACCAATAGGTGTAATACGTAATGCGATACGTTAGAAAGAAGATTTTGATAATGAAAAGTTTATGAAAAACTTAAACATGACGTGATGCGAGGCAATCATGGTCACAAGGAGTGATATAGAATATAATCATGTTGTAGCGTGAGTTATGGGATAGGAGATCATAAACTCGCGTAAATCCGAATATAGAAAAAGGGATATACCCAAATTAACGGGGCATGAGGTGACAGTGACTAGCCAGTCTAGCTGATCAGATCATCCAAAGTCAAAATAGTGTTGTGAATTATATAAAACACTTGTCAACATAGGGTAGTATGGAATAAGCATATTGGCAAACTCATACTATTGGGTAATCAAGTGGCAATCGGGACAAATAGGCGACAAGATAAGAAATGCGAGACACAAGTTATGGTCCGTGAGGACTTACACGTAAAAGACGCATGCGTCAAGGCAAGGGATAACTTTTGGCTAAAAGAAAGAATGCCTTAAAAACAAAACTAGGTTGTTTTAATCCAAGCCAAATAACTACTTAAAAGAAGGTTTCGGGGACGAAACCTCTTTAAGGGGGGTAGACTTGTAACACCCCAAAAATATAGATTATATATATACGCAATAAAACTCGGTAAAAGCCAAGATAAAATAACTAGGAAAAATAACCTAGTTAGTTTTGAGTTCTTGGATTTAATAAGAAATCTAGTTAAGAAAGGTCCTTAATAAAACTTGAACAAGTAAAGGGGCTAAAGTTGACAAAAGTTAAAATGGATTTTAATTATTAAAGATTTAACACCAAAACACACACAAAGTGTGTGTTCTGGTCGCGTACAACACAGAAGCCAGGAGAGCTCCCTAAAACCCAAACCCTAATCTACAAATTCTTCAAATTGAGAAGCCAAATCAAGTTCAAATCAAAAACCAAGCACAAACTAGTGATCACTCAAGTGAGGGGATCACAAGGTATGTCGAGTTTAGTCTTTTGGTTTCGATTTGATTACTTGGTGAACACATGAAGTAGAAATCTGAACTTGCATGTTTGATTTTTTGAATGAAGTTATGATAAATTCATGATTTAGAACAAACCCTAGTCAATAGTTTGATGCATTAGTGTCAATAAACATGAGATTCATAATCATCCATTTATGAGTTAAATGGGTTTTGTAGAAAGATGATGAACACTAGAATTATAACTATTAATCTAGTGTTATTCGAACTCAATGAAATAAGCCTAAGTGTTGATGTGTAAACTAGATATTGAAATTGTGAAAAATACTCAAAATTGGCCAAATAACTAGTCAAGGAACTTGATTATTGATTTTGGTAAAATCATGCCCTCTAGGTGTTTGTTGAAATGCCTAAAAGAAAACTAGATGTTGAAATTTTGAGTAAAAACACATATTTGAATGTTATAGTGAATTATGCATTATACGAAATAATAAGAGTTCTAAACAAGTTGATGATTGAACTCTATAGGCAAAAGAATTGAATCTTTAAGCGGGCGAGCCGGAGTTGATACACGCTTGAAGGAAAAGCACTAAAGGTACGCGACTTGTCGTCTCGTTACATCTACGTAGATAAGCCTAGTCGTAGATATGTCTAATGTTGTTATAGCGAAAATAGTTGTGTTTGGTAAGTCTAAGAAGTGATGGAATTCACTCGACAAACCAAACGGGTCAAAAGAAATAGTTGAAATAGGTATGATGTCGAAATAGTGGAATTGAAACCCTTTTTGGTAAGTCTAAGAAGTGATGGAATTCACTCGACAAACCAATCGGGTCAAAATAAATAGTTGGTTAAATATGTTATTTGATAATGCCGCTTAATTAGTCATAATGGGACGTAAGTAAAGTGATGTAATTCACTAGATGAAGAAGGTGATAAAATAATGGTCGAAATGGTAGTGTTTGGAGTGACTCGAACACTACTCGTTAAATAGAGTTATAAAAGCAGAAACCGAGGATTAGAAGGGATACGCTAAGGTCGACAAGCCGGGAATGGGTAATAATGATTAGAAAGCAATGTCGACGAATTATGAAGGTATGTACTTGATTCGTTACATTTGGGTAAATTTTGATATTTAGCATATCTGTAGTTGGATTGTGTATTAAAAGTTGAGTTGGATTAAAGCGATGACAGTCGCTATATCGAATAATAGGCCAAGAATCTGGTCAGACCTCGTTGGTAGTCATCAAAATGGAGAATTCCTTAGATGAGCCAAACGGGTCGAATAACCAAATAAGGCATGGAAATACATTGTAGTATGATTACTCAGTCTTGTTATTATAGACAAATGACATATTGGGATACGAGGATTTAACATGTCGGGTTGTGGGAATGAAATCCGAGAAATTGTTCCAAGTAAATAAGCAAATCAAACAAAAGCATAACATCCCAAAGTCTACCGTAAATTACGGCACATACCGTAATTTACGGTAGACTACAAATAGTTACGGTGGAATTCCCCTGTGTTACGGCGGAACTAGAAATTCCCAGAAGCTACCGTAACTTACGGTACCTACCGTAAGTTACGGTAGAGCTTTAAAAATTTTGATGAATTTTGTATTTCTTTGTTAAATCGAATCCGTTTTAGACGTAGTTTCGAATATGTATTATTTCTAAGTTTTCTAACACTAATGTTTAATGAAAACATTTCAGTTTTTAGGTATCCAAGGACTACGGATGATGGTCAAGCTAGCTTTTGAAGAACCGAACACAAACTTTTAAAGCTTCCGCGTAAATTAACTCTGTTTAAACAATGTTGTGATGTAAACCGTTTGTTAAACAACTTATGGATGTTTTAATTAGTTGGTAGACAACTATGTTTGTTACCTTAGAACTTAGTTCTTGAAACTAAGGTTTTAATTTAGATATCCAAAAAAAAAAAAAAAAAAAGAAAGAAAAATGGCATGATTTATTATTAAACTAAAGTAAAATTAGACGGGTGTTACAGGCGAAAACCGAGAATGGGGTGTGATTCTGACCCAACAAGTTCAGAGACTTGTTTTATATGGGTTTAAGGTTCACACTCTGGATTTCGGGGTCAAAATAATATGGCTTGACCCATATCGGCTAATTTATGAAAACTAGTTTCATAAGCCGAATCGTGCGCGCAATAGGCGCAACGGTTAACCATGAGAGTCCTACGCTTATTTCCTAAGTCAATATGCCTTAAAGAGGTTGTGGTTTCAGTAGGATACCTTCTGTGATGCCCGTAACGAGTTTAAGTTAATATTATGCCCCGTAGGGTTTTTTCGGTCATTTTAAAGACTTTTAAAGAGCTTTTCGAGTTCTACAGGAAATCTGAGTTTCCCGAACAGTTTATAAAGTTTAAAATACTTTATTTATTATTTAAAATCAGTAGCAACTGGAATCGGGTCAAAAGACCTTGTAGAACTCAAGTTTTGGCCGAAAAGGGCATATTCGGTATTTACCGAACCGTAGCCATAACCGCAGGTTATGAGCAAGGTAAAAATTATTAAAAATCTTTAAAATTCCAAAAATATTATTTTACAACAGTGGGTAAAAGTTTTGGTGACGAAATCTTGGTTTAGATAGGCGTTATGCAAATTGCACCGTTTATTACAAAAGTTTACTTTAATTGCGCTTTTTAGCATAACTCTCATTCTAGACCTCGGATTGACGTGAAACTTTAAGGACATGCTTATAATTTAGTAAGCAAGGTTATGGTCCGTTCACGCGTCTGAAATGCTCGTTTTATTTTAAAAAGGCCGTTACGGTCAACTTTTAGGCGATTAACGGAAATGCGTAAAAGACTCGGACAAACAATGAACCGGTCACAGAGGTTTATACCATCATGTAACCTGGTCCTAATAGAGTCCTAAGGCATATCTATACCTCACTAAAACGGGTCAGAACTGAAGTCAATGCAAAAGTCAAACTTTTGCGACATTCGGCTCCGAACCGGTTCAATATAGCAAATGACCGAATCAAACGAGCGTAAACAAGTTTATAAACTTTATATCATGTTTTATGATCATCAAAACAGGTTTCATAGTATATACATTACAGATTATGCAAGATTCGCAAACATAGCTTTCTGTTGACTTTTTTAAGCAAGCGTTTGACTCGATATTTGACATAGTTAGAGTGGTGATCATGGGGACCCCTTTCAGAGGTTTATTACCCACACAAATACCATCTCATAACTACTTTCGATTCGACAATCTCCTGAACTATTTGTGAGTTATTGCAAAGTCAACCGTTGGTTACGACGGATTGACTTTTAAGCTAAATCTATAGAAATATGAAACCACAAAGGGTTAGACCACTTACAGAAGCTTAAGGCAAGACTTAAGAACACAGAGGAAAGCTTGAGAGCTCCAAGAATGATCAGTAGTTGAGTTTTGAGGTGTGTTCTAAGTTGTGAACAAGTATGCCTATTTATAGTGCAAACCAAGCTCCAAGATCATCACACATTGGTCTACAAGTGACCATGGATGATGGGCAGGTGGCCTAGAGTGTTATGGGTCGAGTAGGGGGCGCCCATGCCTCATTTATTGGAGATTTGATCGTTCACAAGCTCAAAAGGCATAAAAATCCAAAGTTTCTGCATCTGGGCGTCCCACGCGGCCCGCATGGAGGAATCATGCACATTGTACGCGGGCCGCCTGAGTTTTAAAAATCAGGCGCGTATATTAGGTGGCTCGCAGCCCGCCTCAACTTAACACTAAACCTTACGCGGCCCGCGAGAGGTTATGTTTTCAGAAATTTTAAATCTTTTGTAATGATTATCAGAATCTGGTAATTAATAACGTAATCTTTCGTAATTATTAACCTGACCTTTCGGGTTTGAAGGGGTAACTTTGCGGTTTGGCCCTCGGTTAATTACAATTAAGGGCCTTGTGTTATTTACCCGCATTATTAAGTCCCTGGTTAATTTATTAATTATTCGGAAAGCCTTAACTTTCATTGTTGACGCTTTTAACCCTTCTTATACGAATTCGATCAAAACTTTCTCGTTTTAAATCGGAACTTCGCGAAATTTATATATTGCATTCTAGTGAGCGTATTATACTGTTACAAAGCCTTGGGAACGTTAAAGGGTCACTCAGAGGTATAATTAAACATGTTGACGCAGTTAACCCTTGTAGCTTGTAATCTCTCACTTCCTTCCGCGTTTCGCTTCCGTACGATCCATGATTTATTCGTTTGAAGGTACAAGCACCACTTAGGGTTACTATACAGTATATTTACCCTTGTTTGACATTTATAATCCTCGAATTTATATACTTTCAAGGTTTGTCAATATTAGTCCTTTATTTAATATCAATGCCACGCGTAAACAAATGACACGTGTTAACACATCATTGGACACAAAAATTCGAGGTGTTACATCCTCCCCCCCTTAAAATAAATCTCGACCCGAGATTTACTCAAATAAATAAGGGTATTTTTCTTTCATTGTGGCTTCGACTTCCCACGTGTATTCGGGACCTCTACGAGCATCCCATTTGACCTTTACAATCGGTACGTGTTTTCTTCGAAGCTTTTTCACCTGTCGATCTTCAATCGATAAAGGCTTCTCTACAAACTTTAAGCTCTCATCTATATGCACATCTGTGTGTGGGATCACCAATGATTCATCGGCGAAGCACTTCTTGAGATTGCAGATGTGGAACACATTGTGAATTCCATTGAGCTCTTCAGGCAAGTTCAACTTATAGGCGACTGATCCGACACGTTCAATGACCTCAAAAGGTCCTATGTATCTCGGACTCAGTTTGCCTTTCTTGCCGAAACGCATCACCCCCTTCCAGGGTGACACTTTAAGCAACACCTTTTCACCTACTTCGAAGTGAAAATCCTTACGCTTCGGATCAACGTAGCTCTTCTGCCTATCGCGGGCAGCCTTGAGACGTTCCCGAATCTGGACAATCTTGTCCGTTGTCTGGAAAACTATCTCTGGTCCCGATAATTTGACCTCTCCCACTTCCGCCCAACAAACAGGCGATCTACATTTCCTACCGTATAATGCCTCGAAAGGCGCAGCCTTTATGCTGGTATGGTAGCTATTATTGTAGGAGAATTCGATTAGGGGTAGGTTCTTATCCCAGTTACCACCTAAATCTATAGCACACGCGCGTAGCATGTCCTCTAACGTTTGAATGGTACGCTCACTCTGACCGTCCGTATGTGGATGGTAAGCCGTACTGAAGTTCAAACGCGTGCCCAAAGATTGCTGGAAAGTCTTCCAGAAATGAGACGTGTATCTAGTATCCCTGTCGGAGATAATAGACACAGGTATGCCGTGTAAGGCTACAATCTTATCAACATAAAGTTGGGCTAGCATATCGGAGCTATACGTCTCCTTGATGGGTAGAAAATGAGCTGATTTAGTCAGCCTATCGACTATAACTCATATTGTATCGTTTCCTTTCCTGGTTTTGGGTAACTTGGTTATGAAGTCCATAGTTACGCATTCCCACTTCCACTCGGGAAGTTCAGGCTGTTGTAGCAAGCCAGACGGCTTTTGGTGCTCGGCTTTGACTTGAGCACAAGTCAAGCACTTTGCTACATGGGCGGCTACAGACTTTTTCAAGCCTATCCACCAATAGTTTGCCTTTAAGTCTTGATACATTTTATCTGCTCCCGGATGGACCGAATATTTGGAACTATGGGCTTCCTGGAGGATAACATCTCGTAGTCCTCCATAAATTGGAACCCATATTCGTCCGTTTAATCTAAGGATTCCATCCTTGCTAAGAGTCAATTGTTCTTCAGTTACTCCTAACTTTTCCTTAGGATAATTAGCTTCCAACACAGCCTCTCGCTGTGCAGCTAATATCCTCTCAATCAAATTGTTCTTGACTTCAATGCTCTTGGCATTGATTCGAATCGGTTTTACCCTTTCTTTCCTGCTCAAGGCATCAGCGACTACATTCGCTTTGCCGGGATGGTACCTGATCTCACAATCATAATCATTCAATGTTTCCATCCAACGGCGTTGCCTCATGTTCAACTCTTTCTGGTTGAACAGATGTTGAAGGCTTTTGTGATCAGAATAAATCACAAATTTAATACCATAGAGGTAATGCCTCCACAATTTCAGTGCAAATACAACGGCACCCAACTCCAAGTCATGGGTGGTGTAATTCTTTTCGTGCACCTTTAATTGTCGTGAAGCGTAGGCAATAACCTTGCCCTTCTGCATAAGCACACACCCCATGCCTGTGTGTGATGCATCGCAGTAAACTACGAATTCTTCTGTACCCTCAGGTAAGGTCAACACAAGTGCGTTGCTCAGCTTTTGCTTCAGGATTTCGAAGGATTCTTGCTGCTTTGGGCCCCAAATGAACTTTTCTTTCTTCTTGGTTAGGGAAGTCAAGGGCGCAGCAATCCTCGAAAAATTCTCAATAAATCTCCTGTAGTATCCTGCTAACCCCAGGAAACTACGAATTTCGGTAGGCGTCTTTGGCTCTTGCCAGTTCATGACTGCCTCCACCTTAGCGGGATCCACCTGGATACCACGCTCACTTACAACGTGACCCAAAAATTGAACCTCTCGTAGCCAAAATTCGCATTTAGAGAATTTGGCATAGAGTTTCCCACGCTGTAGCAATTCGAGAATACAACGGAGGTGTTTCTCGTGGTCAGCTTGGTTCTTTGAATATATGAGGATATCGTCGATGAAGACTATGACAAATTTGTCCAAGTACGGCTTGCAGACGCGATTCATGAGATCCATGAACGCAGCCGGTGCATTTGTGAGCCCAAAAGGCATCACTAGGAACTCATAATGACCGTAGCGAGTCCTAAATGCTGTCTTATGCACATCTTCATCTCTGACCTTTAGCTGATGATAGCCCGACCTTAAGTCGATCTTCGAGAAGTAGCTCGCTCCTTGCAGCTGATCGAACAGATCATCGATCCTTGGTAAAGGATATCTATTCTTGATGGTAACTTTGTTCAGCTCACGGTAATCGATGCACAACCGCATCGATCCGTCCTTTTTCTTTACAAATAGGACAGGTGCTCCCCAGGGAGACGAACTAGGTCTGATAAAACCTTTTGCCAACAGTTCATCCAACTGGGTCCTTAATTCCTTCATTTCCGTCGGAGCAAGCCTGTAAGGCGCTCTAGCTATAGGAGCTGCTCCAGGTATGATATCTATTCTGAATTCCACTTGTCTATCTGGTGGTAAACCAGGTAGTTCTTCGGGGAAAACTTCGGAATATTTAGAAATAACAGGAAGATCCTCTATCTTCGGCTTGGGCTCTTCAATTATCACCTGAGCCATGTAAATGACATAGCCTCTGTTCAAACATCTAGAAGCCTTGAGCATAGATACGTCCTCGGGTAATCCATACTGCGTGTCACCTAGAATGGTAAGCGATTCACCACTCGGAGTCTTTAGCACAATATGCCTTCTGTTGCAAATGATTTGGGCCTGATTGCGGGATAACCAGTCCATGCCTAGAACAATGTCGAAACCCGCTAGTTTGAAGGGAAGTAGAGATAGAAGAAAAGAGTGGTTCTTAATGGACATTTCACATCCCTCTAGAACAGTGGAGACGGTTTCTATCGTGCCGTCTGCTAACTCTACCTCGTATTTCATATCTAGGGTTTTGATAGGCATATTCAGTAGTTTGCAAAATTTTTGGTCTACAAAGGATTTATCAGCGCCTGAATCGAAAAGTACTCTTGCAAATATATTATTTACGAGAAAAGTACCTGTAAGTACATTGTCGTTCAGCACAGCCTCCTTTGCATCCATACGGAAGACTCTCGCATTTGTCTTCTTGTTCTCTTCTGGTTTCCTGGCATTCTTGGGACAGTTACTCTTGATATGCCCCTTTTCGTTGCAACCATAGCATGTTGCATCCTTGATTTTCTTGCAGTCCACCGTCTTATGGTCCTTGGACTTGCATAGTCCACAGGCAAAAGACTTTCTCTGGGACTGGGAATTTGACCCAAACCTACATTTTCCAGAATGGGGTTTCTGGCAGACTTTGCATTTGGGCCTTTCTCCAGCTTGCCCATCTTTCTTTGCTTCAGTCCCTCTCTTGCCTTCACCGTTTCCATGGTGTTTCTTTCCTGACCTACGTGAGGTGTCGTCCTCACGTTTCCTCTTTTCCGCCTCCTTGTTCCTTAGCGTCCTTAGACGGACAGCATCTAAAGTGAGAGACAAGGAAAGGTCAGTTACTGACCTGAAGGAAGTCGGCCGAGAGGCCTTCACACTAGCCTTTATCGCAGGCTCTAAGCCCCCAATGAAACGGGCGATTCTTCTGGACTCTGGTGTCACAAGGTACGGGACCAGGCGAGACATCGTATTGAAGCTCGTCAAATAGGCCTGGCAGTCCAGGTTTGTCATCACCAGTGACACAAAATCAGACTCGATCTTCTCTACCTCATGCTGAGGACAGTAGTTTTCCTTAATGAGAGCAATAAATTCCTCCCATGTCATCTTGTATAGAGCAGACTTACCGGATGCCTGTACCAACGCTCTCCACCATGCTAGGGCCTCGCCCTTAAATGATTGTGACACAAATTTCACCACATCCTTCTCCGCACACCCACTGATGTCCACAATAGTGTCCATCTCATCCAGCCAGGTGATACAATCCACAGCACCCTTCTCCCCTGTGAATTCCCGGGGCTTACAAGACACGAAGTACTTGTAGGTGCAGCCCTTGGCACCTGACGCATCAGTATATTCTCGTTCACGACGAATACTATTCTCAGCGGACGAGTGATTATCGTCATCTTTCTTGGGTTTGGAGAGTGGTTTGGATTGTGACTTTGGTTTGGAGGGTGGTTTTGATACGGTTCTGCCTTGAGACTCAGTATATTGATGATCCAGAGGTGCCTGAACAGCGTTGTCAATCAGAGCCTTTAACTGTGCGCCTGTCAGATGCACTTGCGCATTGTCGTAGTCATCTTCATTTGTATGGCTATTCTCTCCGTTGGGATCCGCCATTGTAACTTGAATCTGTTACAGAAGATAACAAAATTTTTATTCAGAAGCTTATTATAGAATTGTCTTTTATGACAATTCGTTAATCATGGTAACAGAGACCATATTTGGTTAACTTATTACTCACTAAATCTTAGGATTTGAATATATCCTATTTTAGCTATAACAATAATATTGGCGCCGTAAAGCCTAATCACGAGGATGTTTAATAATATTAGCCGAGATTTCAGAGAATCAAAGGCATAGAGGTTTGAACCGTAGTTATTTTACCCCTTTCTGACAGGGAGTCATAAACCACCACTGTCTTTTGTCCTTTATAAGATAATTATTACGGCCCATAGGCATTACATCACTAATGGGTGTTTTAATAAGGTTGGCCCGTAGGCACTACATCACTAATGGATGTTTTAATACGGTCGGCCCGTAGGCACTACATCACTAATGGATGTTTTAATAATGATCATTTCTATTGATGATTTAACCCATGATCCATAAATCATTTAGTTGGGTTTTTGAAATCCCTTAAAGGATTATTGTATAAGAATGACGTGCGTGATTTTAACGAATCACATCTGCCATGATCGTCAACATGCTTGCAGAGGTTGACAGGGAATCTGAATCTTTTAATTTGGTCGTACCATCTTGGCCGGATCTTAAAAGACACCAGGCTAGGTTTCACTCTTAAGATTCTTTATTTAGGCAGATCAATTGAAAAGGAATGGTTTTGATTTATTTCATATATAGTGATAACAAAATGAAATTCATAATATAACATTCCATAATTTTAATACGATTACATACCGCCCTAAACGGGTCTTTTAAATAGTACATACCTCCATAGAGGTTTAAAATAAGTGACAAGTCCACGCAGGGACTAACATAAGATAAGTGTCCATGCAAGGATTAAAAGATAAGTCCACATAGGGACTGAAATACGATAAGTGTCCACGCAGGGACTTATTTCAAAGTAGAAATTAGTACAACTATTAAGGGCTAGTGGTCACGTTTCTTCTTTTTGCCCTTTAGTAGGTTCGCCAAGCCTTTGAGAAATCCTCAGTGGCTCTTTTTCTCTTCCTCGAACTCTCTCTCCACACGATCTAGTCGTTGGAGTATCTCTTCCTGTTCAGGAGGAGAGAAACGTGGTTGTGGCGCTTGTTGCGGAACTGGAGGTCTAGGAGGTATTGGATACCCATGAGCTGAGTAGTCCGGTGCTCCCATGTTCCCATGAGCTCCGTCAGGATAGCGTGCATTATATCTAGCCGACACCACATATGGGTCGTGCTCGTAATTGTAGTTGTAATGTGCTTGTGACGGTTCGAACGGGTTGTAAGCCGTTGGACCCGTGTAAGCAGGTATGGGTTGGTCGTACCCAAATGGTGGCGAATTTGGTGCAGCTGGTGCGGAGTTCGCCTCCTGTATAGGACTTGAAGGTCCTTCTTCTTGTAGTGGCGGGTAATGGCTACTACTAGAGTGTCGAGGGGTGCTGAAGTGGAAATCCCCTCCTCCTCGTGTGGACATACGAGCATTTGTTCTCCTACGCCTTGGCGGATCAGGCATTACTGGCTGTACCGGTGGCGGAGGTGGTGGCGTAACTGCTACAAAGCGTGAATCCTCGGAGGGATCCTGCGGATGTCGCGGTTGTTGTGATGTCTGCTGAGGTGGTGTGTAGTACCACTCATGTCGGTCAAACAACGCTTGGAAACTATCTGGCCCCTGATAGGGTGTGCCATGGAAGGATGACCCATCAGAGACTTCTATCGGATGCGTGGGCGTACCACGAGCAGGTTCTGTCGGATCAGTATCTTCGTCCATATGATCTTCGGAGAAGTGATCTTGTGGCCCTAGTGGAACAAAACCTGAAGGTTCCTGGATGTAGTCAGCTGGATTAAACTGACCTCTGAAGTATGGAGTAGGGTCGTCAAAATTTCGGTGCGATACCGAACGCTGTAGGGGGATGAAGGAGGGTTGCGGGTTGTTGGGATCATTCTCTGAATTTGGCCCGAATGAGTGCCGGTATGATGGCGTCGAGCTGTGCGAGGTGGAATGCCTCGCAGGTTCATAAAGGTCTCTTCGCCTCTGCGGTTCTTCACTCCTTGTAGTCGAAGGAGCTCGCGTACCTGAAGGTCCGGCTTCGTGATCGTGATGAGTAACGATCTCTCCTCTGCCTCTTCTTCCCCTTCCTCTTCCTCGGAATATCACTGGCGGCATGCTTCCTGCTTTATAAAATTTTAAATACCAATAATAAAAGAAAAAGACAAAATTGGAATAACAATTCGAATTTGTCCTAAGTTCTTGTCTAGACTCAAGTATGTGCAATTGTGTCACTGAGATTAAACACATTAGGATAGTGTTTAATTCACTCAATGTTGGCTCTGATACCAACCTGTCACACCCCGATTTCCACGTGTATCACCGGTGGGCCCGGTGGGGGATTACCGTGATGTAGTTGGCAACAATATAGTCAAACCACACAATTATATGAATGCACAGCGGAAGTAAAAAGATAAATATAATTCAACCTTTTGAATGTAATATCAAGTGTATTACAGAAGTCGAATTGTATCCACAGGGGATCAAAATAATAATAAAGTATTGTTCAGTCAGATACAGCATCAAGCTTGCGAGACTTATCACGATGCTAGGAAGCTACTACCAGCCAATTTCGTGTAGTACCTGCACTTAATCTTTTTGGGAAAATACGTCAGTTTACACTGGTAAATACGTTCAACTGACACATTTGAAAATGTTTATTTAAATTGATTTGAATGCACGAGGCACAAACTCTTTTATAACTTGGGAAAATTATTAAAATCTTGTGAACGAATTACATGTCCTTTTATGCGTTCAGTAGCCCGGATCCTGTCCGGGTTAAAGATTAATAGACACACCACATTGCGTAAAACCGTAGTGTAAAAACCAACGGCTACGTATTTTAATAATAATAATGTCGACATAATATACCGGGTGTACGCCTACACCGGGATGTCGAGGTCGTGGCCATTTCGTAAAATGATGCCAAGGATATCCGGGGCAACGGTCATTAACCCCCCAAAGGCTTTTAAGTAACAAGACTGTTTAAATGAGCCGATCACATTATTCAATTAACCACCTAAGCGATGGAAGATATGATGCTCAATCAAGCGGTATTAATATACCGTATCCCAAGCCCGTATAAGGGAAAATAAGTTAAAGTATTTACCTTTGCAAGTATATTCCTTAATGGATTACTTCACAGATAGCTTTTACTGGGGCTCCTATTCTGGAACGAAGGTTTTAATTAACCTATTAGAATCCTAACGGGTCTTTATATTGGCCGTAGCCTAGACCGGTTGGTTCCGAAATATAAACACGGTTTAATCGCGCGAAAAGGCGAAAACCGAGAATGGGGTGTGATTCTGACCCAATAAGTTCAGAGACTTGTTTTATATGGGTTTAAGGTTCACACTCTGGATTTCGGGGTCAAAATAATATGGCTTGACCCATATCGGCTAATTTATGAAAACTAGTTTCATAAGCCGAATCGTGCGCGCAATAGGCGCAACGGTTAACCATGAGAGTCCTACGCTTATTTCCTAAGTCAATATGCCTTAAAGAGGTTGTGGTTTCAGTAGGATACCTTCCGTGATGCCCGTAACGAGTTTAAGTTAATATTATGCCCCGTAGGGGTTTTTCGGTCATTTTAAAGACTTTTAAAGAGCTTTTCGAGTTCTACAGGAAATCTGAGTTTCCCGAACAGTTTATAAAGTTTAAAATACTTTATTTATTATTTAAAATCAGTAGCAACTGGAATCGGGTCAAAAGACCTTGTAGAACTCAAGTTTTGGCCGAAAAGGGCATATTCGGTATTTACCGAACCGTAGCCATAACCGCAGGTTATGAGCAAGGTAAAAATTATTAAAAATCTTTAAAATTCCAAAAATATTATTTTACAACAGTGGGTAAAAGTTTTGGTGACGAAATCTTGGTTTAGATAGGCGTTATGCAAATTGCACCGTTTATTACAAAAGTTTACTTTAATTGCGCTTTTTAGCATAACTCTCATTCTAGACCTCGGATTGACGTGAAACTTTAAGGACATGCTTATAATTTAGTAAGCAAGGTTATGGTCCGTTCACGCGTCTGAAATGCTCGTTTTATTTTAAAAAGGCCGTTACGGTCAACTTTTAGGCGATTAACGGAAATGCGTAAAAGACTCGGACAAACAATGAACCGGTCACAGAGGTTTATACCATCATGTAACCTGGTCCTAATAGAGTCCTAAGGCATATCTATACCTCACTAAAACGGGTCAGAACTGAAGTCAATGCAAAAGTCAAACTTTTGCGACATTCGGCTCCGAACCGGTTCAATATAGCAAATGACCGAATCAAACGAGCGTAAACAAGTTTACAAACTTTATATCATGTTTTATGATCATCAAAACAGGTTTCATAGTATATACATTACAGATTATGCAAGATTCGCAAACATAGCTTTCTGTTGACTTTTTTAAGCAAGCGTTTGACTCGATATTTGACATAGTTAGAGTGGTGATCATGGGGACCCCTTTCAGAGGTTTATTACCCACACAAATACCATCTCATAACTACTTTCGATTCGACAATCTCCTGAACTATTTGTGAGTTATTGCAAAGTCAACCGTTGGTTACGACGGATTGACTTTTAAGCTAAATCTATAGAAATATGAAACCACAAAGGGTTAGACCACTTACAGAAGCTTAAGGCAAGACTTAAGAACACAGAGGAAAGCTTGAGAGCTCCAAGAATGATCAGTAGTTGAGTTTTGAGGTGTGTTCTAAGTTGTGAACAAGTATGCCTATTTATAGTGCAAACCAAGCTCCAAGATCATCACACATTGGTCTACAAGTGACCATGGATGATGGGCAGGTGGCCTAGAGTGTTATGGGTCGAGTAGGGGGCGCCCATGCCTCATTTATTGGAGATTTGATCGTTCACAAGCTCAAAAGGCATAAAAATCCAAAGTTTCTGCATCTGGGCGTCCCACGCGGCCCGCATGGAGGAATCATGCACATTGTACGCGGGCCGCCTGAGTTTTAAAAATCAGGCGCGTATATTAGGTGGCTCGCGGCCCGCCTCAACTTAACACTAAACCTTACGCGGCCCGCGAGAGGTTATGTTTTCAGAAATTTTAAATCTTTTGTAACGATTATCAGAATCTGGTAATTAATAACGAAATCTTTCGTAATTATTAACCTGACCTTTCGGGTTTGAAGAGGTAACTTTGCGGTTTGGCCCTCGGTTAATTACAATTAAGGGCCTTGTGTTATTTACCCGCATTATTAAATCCCCGGTTAATTTATTAATTATTCGGAAAGCCTTAACTTTCATTGTTGACGCTTTTAACCCTTCTTATACGAATTCGATCATAACTTTCTCGTTTTAAATCGGAACTTCGCGAAATTTATATATTGCATTCTAGTGAGCGTATTATACTGTTACAAAGCCTTGGGAACGTTAAAGGGTCACTCAGAGGTATAATTAAACATGTTGACACACTTAACCCTTGTAGCTTGTAATCTCTCACTTCCTTCCGCGTTTCGCTTCCGTACGATCCATGATTTATTCGTTTGAAGGTACAAGCACCACTTAGGGTTACTATACAGTATATTTACCCTTGTTTGACATTTATAATCCTCGAATTTATATACTTTCAAGGTTTGTCAATATTAGTCCTTTATTTAATATTAATGCCATGCGTAAACAAATGACACGTGTTAACACATCATTGGACACAAAAATTCGAGGTGTTACAACTTGCACTTCAGCGCAAGCTCGGTTGTATGTTGCGGCCAGCAGGGCTGCCTGCTAGTCATACTAGGCATGAGGGTCCATCTCTGGAGGGATCACAGATGCGTACTGTGATAGGTCGTGTCCGAACGTAAGGGATGGATCCCTTTGTGTTGATGTGCCAATGTGGCCAGGATTTAGGGCTGGGGGAGCGGTCCCCACATTCCCTGGGTTTGCGGGGTTTGCGCTATCCCCAGCAGTGTTGTTTAGGCGATCTGACATGATCTTTTGAGAGGGAGCGAGATGGTTAAAAAAGTGCTTAGAGTAGCGGTGGGCGCCAATGATGAAACAATGGTTAACCGGGCAGGGTTAACACACTGGTCTCGTCAAGAAGGGTTAATCCCTTCCTCTCGAGGATCGCTGGCTAGATCATCTGCCGGTTGATCTCCTGCACAAGGAAATAAACCGTGACTCGTAACAAGGAGGATGGGGTGGGGGGTGCTCCTTGTTACCACTCTCCAGCGTGAGAATCGGTAGTCTGCTTGGGAAGCAAAGTATGATCTTAGTAGTGGTGAGAGAGTTGTGAAGAGATACCTCAAACCTGGTTTGGGGTTGGTATTTATAGCCGAGGAGTGAAGGAGGAGGTGGACGGATAGACTGACGACATGCTGCCCCTTTGCAGGTGTGTCAGGCCTGTCGGTTGTGGAGGTGAAGCCACGTCAGCCTGTCGCTTACGAAGACCTGACAGGCGGCTGTCATTGGTGCTACTTGCTCTGTGGTGTCAGTCCCACTTGCTGAATGTACAGGATGCGGTGCGGGCCGCGTCGCTACTTGCGGTAACTCTAGATGTTCCCGCGTCTCAATCTTTGATTAAGAAATACGCGAGATGCGGTGCCAAGCCGCATCGTCGTGTGTGGTGACTGTTGCTGTTATCCAGCTCACTTGTATTGATAGAAGTGTTCACTGGATGCGGTGCTAGGCCGCATCGCTGTGAGTACTTCCGTTTTCATACACCTGATGCGGTGCCATGCCGCATTACTATACCGTTCTCATACTCGGCTTTTTTGATTTTTTTGCCCAAAACCCTTAAAAACATGTATATAACATGTGTAAATTTTTTCAAAAAAAAAAAAACATCGGGAGCTTTGAGTTTCAGATACTTACACTATATATATATATATATATATATATATATATATATATATATATATATATATATATGAGGTGTATGTATATGGGGAAGGATCCACTAAAAAGTGGATTTTGCCTAAGTAGTCTAAGAAGAATTGTGAAGATAACATGTGACACTCCTACTAAGTAGGAATGAAGGGCATTTTGATCCTTATAAATAGGAGTGGAAATGACATGTGCACCCCTTTAGTTTTTTTTTAAATACAACAAAAAAAACTAGTAAAAAAAATCTTGCACAAAAAATCTAGCACAAAAAAATATAGCACAAAAAATGTATTACAAAAAAAATATAGCACATAAAAATCTAGTACAAAAAAATATAGCATAAAAATCTAGTACAAAAAATATAGCACAAAAAATATAGTACAAAAAATACGACACAAAAAATCGAGAAAAAAAAATATAAGACAAAAAAATTCAGCACAAAATATAGTCCTCCGTTGAAGCGGTTGCTCAGTACGTTGACGACGACCATGTATTCTGCTTGCTCTACCACGAGGCGCGAGATGTGGTATCACCACCTCTATGCTTGCTTGTCTCCCACTCTTAAACAAATGATTGATTCTTGGGATAACTACTACAGTCTCTTTCAGGCAGGCACCTTCCTTCCTTGAAAATACAAAATCAAGTGATTTCTTTATCATTTTCTCTTCTGCAGATGGTGTTGCATGGCATGGTGAATGTGCAGTTGCCTAACCAGTGGCTATGGGACATGGTGGATGAGTTTGTATATCAATATCAGTCCTTTGTCAATATCGGGCCAAAATGAAGAACAAAACAAAGCAGGAGATTGCTTTACTCAGGCAACACGATCAGCTAATTCTTTGTTAAATTATTTTGCCTGCCCCACTGACCGACTTAATCTAAGTAGCATTGGAACGGGTACGGGATCGGGGTACGGGGACGATACGGGAACGAGGAACGGCAAAACTCAAAATTCCAAGATACGGGTACGGCAATAAAAAATATAAAAAAAAATAAAAATACATTAAACAAATTCCAAAAATACTACATCTTCCAAAGGTAATTAATTATCAATAATCAAATTATTTTCAAATTCCGGTTCATCTAGTGACAGATCGGCAATCGATAGAGAACTAGAGATGATGAGAATTGAGAGTTTAGAAATTAGAGAAGCCGAATATGATAGGTCTATTTATTTAATGGCCAGTTGTGGAATTTGAAAGGGTAAAAACCCTAAAAATAAATGGAGACGGGCTGGATACTTCTACCAGATACGTCCCCGACATTGGAAACGTTTAGGAAACGTCCCCGACGAGTACCCATGGTGTTTCCGTCCCCGACAAGTACCCGAGACGGGTACGGCCACATAAATGGAGTCCCCGTGCTACATAGGACTTAATAAATAAATAAATAAACGTTTTTGACAGGCCTGGAATGTGTATGGTGTACTCAATTTTTTGCAAGCATTGATAGAAAAGTCTTCAATGACAAGGAAAAAATTTAAGATAAAAAAATCAGTACAAAAAATTTAACACAAAAATATAGTTCAAAAATCCAGCACAAAAAGATGTTATACAACATAGAAATACAACACATTTTAGTGAGTTTTTTAGCCTTCATATTTTATATAGCAATATGGTACTTAAATTAAAGATAAAAAGACACTCGATTTTACGGTGAAATTTTTATGAAAAAATAAAGTCGTATAAAAAAGTTATGAACGTTTAAAAAATGGTGGTGGAATAAGCATGTGCGTTGCATGTGAAGAGAAAAAGTCAATAAATACAATTTTCATAATTTACCCTTGCACTTCTCCTTTCTCTTACACTTTCATCTTAACCATTGATTTAAAAAATGAATGGTTAAAATTCTTTCTCATCCTACATAGGCAAAATAAACTTTTTATTTTATCTTCCCCCGTATGTATATGTGTGTGTGAGAAGAAGGAGACATGGTTTTATCTTGTAGTGTGCGTCTTCAATGTCCAAACCCCGACATTTGGGACGACGACGGGCCGGGCGGGATGGTGTGCTGGGCGGCGCCGGGCCACGACGAGGCGGGGACGAGCCCCACACCGGAGAGCCTTAACTTATTTGCTGGAAATCGGTTCCATGTTATTGTAAATAGTTAATATGTGACGCCATCAAATTAGTTATATGATAAACCTCAATGTTGCTGATGTTTTCGTCAAATTTTGGCTCTTTTTTCAGAAAATATGGCACTAAACTGTAGTACATATTCAATTTATATGTAGTTATATGATAAACCTCAATATTATTGATGTTTTCAATCGTCAAATTTTGGCTCCTTTTTCAGAAAATATGGCATTAAACTGTAGTAGATATTCAATTTACATGTACTTGAGTTAAAAAGAAAACATATATATTAAATTATGGTAACTCAAGTCTTGGAAACTCCATTGAATATTTAAGGGTTAAAAGAAAATGTTTTCTAATTCTTTCTTAAGTACTCCGTATAATAATATGCATTCACGTTGTGACCATGTATTCGATCAAAAAGTGAGTTAGCATTGTCCACATACCATCATATCCGTACTATTCATATCACGCATTTTTTGTTAACATTTTATTTTTAACTTTTAGATGATCATAGCACTAAAAATTCATTTGGTGTCATACGCTTTTAATAGAAGGAAAATTGGTTTTAATAAACCAACCTTTGCCCCATTGGTAAATAATAATCCAACCTACAGAATTGGTATATAATAATCCTACCTATCAACATGTTGGTACTCAATGAACTTTCGTTAGTTTTTTTTAACTAAAGTGAGTTTTTAAGTTTTATTTATTACATAAACAGTCCCTTTAGTTGTAATTTACTAGTTTTAACTATGAGTTAATAGCCAAAATGGTCCCTGAGGTTAATAGCCACAGCACCGCCACCACCACCACCACCACCGCCGCCGCCACAGCACCGCCGCCACCACCACCGCCACAGCACCGCCACCACCACCACCGCACCGCCACCACCACCACCACCGCACCGCCACCACCGCAACGTTTTTTTTTCACCACCCAAACTGAACACTATTATTATTATTATTATTATTATTATTATTATTATTATTATTATTATTATTATTATTATTATTATTATTATTATTATTTTGAACCGTCTTTGTAATTCGCTTTCGTAAATTCCTTGTCGTTGTTTTATGTATAATCTCAAAAATGACTCAACAGGGAAGGAAAGCTGTGGTCTCAAAGGTGGACGCGCAAGGTTCCGACAAGCTGTGCGGGGGTTTCGAAGGGTGTATGGGTTGAGTGTTGGCGAAAAATGTTACTGGGGTGGTTCGTGATGTTATCCCAGCGATCGAAACAGAGAATGTTCATGCCGTTTTATAATGTTCGAGCTTAAAAAGGAAGGTTGTTGAATCGTGGAATGAGAGGGACACGATTAAAGCCAGGTTCATGCAATCTTATAAACAGAAACGCGGAATTTACAGCTCATTATCGATCAGTTAGTTTGTTACCAAGTTTACCAAGTTTAGTCGCTTGCTTTGGGCTATATTCGGAAACGCGGTGTAAAAAAAAAAACGTTGCGGTGGTGGTGGCAGTGCGGTGGTGGTGGTTGTGGTTGTGGTTGTGGTGGTGGCGGTGCTGTGGCGGTGGTGGTGTTGGCGGTGGTGTGGCGGCGGTGGTGGTGGTGGTGGTGGCGGTGTTGTGGCTATTAACCTCAAGGACCATTTTGGCTATTAACTCATAGTTAAAACTAGTAAATTACAACTACAGGGATTGTTTGTGTAATAAATAAAACTTAAAAACTAACTTTAGTTAAAAAAAACTAACGGAAGTTCATTGAGTATCAACATGTTGATAGGTAGGATTATTATATACCAATTCTGTAGGTTGGATTATTATTTACCAATGTGGCAAAGGTTGGTTTATTAAAAACTAATTTTCCTTAATAGCATATGCACTTTGTGCTACTAATTTATGTTTTTAACCACGCTTTGTGTATGCCATACTTTTTTAGCACATACATTTAGGGACATTAAGTTTTTATACCACTAAAATAGGCTTTTAGTGACACTTTACATCTGTCAGTAAATTGTTTTGTACTATAGATCCTATATCAAATCACAAACTTAATAAAATTTGTGCCACAAAAACTTTCGCTAAAATTTCTCTTCCATGCTAAATTAATGCCACAAAAGCTTTCCCTAAAATTTCCTTCCTATACCAAAACTTATGTCACCAAATTTTCTCTATAATTTTCGTGCTATACTATGATTTATAGTATAAAAACTTTCTATACACCTTAATTTAAAAAAATAATATAAATTATAAACACTAGATTAAACAAACAGTTATCTTGTTTTACGAGTTACCGGTGAAATTTTGATGCTCATAAAGATGCTATGTTTTTGTATCTTTGTAATACAAATAAATAATGTATTCAAGTTTACAAGTATGTGAAACGAGGGGATTAAAAAGTTGCTGGTATATCTTATTTTTATATCTTTGACAGATTTCATGGCAAACGACATTTAAACTTTACTAGAAAGAAAAATATTAATTTAAGAGTAAATTACAAGTTTTGTCCTTTATGTTTATATCAAATTGCAGGCGCTGTCCTTTTGGCCAAAAGTTTACAGGCGGTGTCCTTAACCTTTTAAAATTTTGCACGTTTTGTCCTTTAAGCCAAACCTATTTAGAAATCTCAGTTAAAAACTATCATGTGCAATGCACATGAGGGTAAAATGGTAATTTCCCTCTTAACATTTCAATATACCTTCTCCTGCTTCCCCCAAACAACCCACCAAACCAGATCACCAAATCTGAATCTTGAGCTTTATCACCATCTTTCCATCACTGGACGACAATCCAATCATCATGTTCCGATCGTCTTCATCATCCCACTCATCTATAATCATCTTCTCCATCGATCGGTTAACAAATTGTTCAATTAATCAAGAACAAACAGTGAACAAACCCTAAAGAAGATGAAGTGAAAACCCCAGTGCGGAAATTAGACTACATGAGATCGAAATGGCTATCGACACACTTCCGTACTCAACCGGCACCATTGGGAAAGTTATCACCACCGCCACCGACTTCGCCGCGCCACACGCAGTGGAACGGAAAGAATCAGAATTAGAGATGGAGTGTGGGGTTTTTGAGCTGAATTTTGGGGAGGAAACGACGTCGTTGATTCCGTTAACAGATTGAGGTTATTTTTAACTGTTTTGCAGGTGAGTTGAGGGAAATTGACTATCACCTAGCGTCACCGGCACCTGAACCGGCATTTCATGGGACAACATCTGGCCATCAATCATCATCCCACATTTCACATCCATCAACAACATTTTATTAGTCAGTGGTGGTGATACCTAGCGTGCCGACACCTGAACCGACATGATTTGGGGAACAGTGGTGAACATCATCAAAATATGTTGACCATCATCGGCGATGGTTGAAGTTGAGGGTTGCCAACCTGGTCTTCGCGGGAGCTCCGACCTTTGGTTATTCAAGTCCACCATTGAAGACCATTTGGAAGAAAGTAAAGTTGGTAGTTGGTGTTTGGGAACTGTGAAGAAACTGGGTGTTTGAGTGTTTGAGAAATGCTTATACATAAATGTATTTATTTAATATATTATTTTTTGAAATTAGTTTTTTTATTATAAACATTTATAAAAGACTAAAATACCCTTGTAAGGTCTGATTTAACCAAAAAAATCTAACTAGGTTTGGACTAAAGTACAAAACGTGCAATATTTTGAAATGTAAAGGACACCACCTGCAAGATTTTGGCCAAAAGGACAACGCCTGAAATTTAGTGTAAAAATAAATGACAAAACTTGTAATTTACTCTTAATTTAACATAGCATAAGAACAATTGATAATCTAGACACAATAAATATGTCGTCCCAAATCAAAAAACAATAAATAATAATAATAATAACAATAAAGTAATTGATAATTGGAAGTTATATACACGTGCTTACATCTGATATCCCAAAAAGAATGAAAGAATGGTACTAAAAATTATCCCCTAAATTTTCCCTCCACACACTAAAAGTTTCCCGTTCGTACAAAAATCCCACATGAAATTCCTAGAAGCCGTGGAAGATAGAGGGATCACATCATAATCTGATGAAATAAAGAGTGTACATATTCAGACACCTTATTCTCTAAATCCACACCCTTCTAGACGCCTCGTATAGCTCTATACGAGGCGTATAAGTTTGCTTTTCCCGATCAGCTTCTGCACCTCGTACAACGTCACATCAGTCAACCTATACGGGGAGTCTAGCCCTGTACGAGGGGTCAATACGAAGGTACTTAGACGCCTCGTATAGGTCTATACGAGGCGTCTTGGACTGACCGATTTGACTATGATGAGACTATGCCCGACATGACTTAAAGGCATACGGGGAGTAAAGACCTATACGAGGCGTCTTTAGCTCACATAAAATGCAACCTACAGTGCGTTCTTGGTCCACATCCGAGCATTCAACAAACAAACACTCACATTCTGTTTCTTCTTTTATTTGTCTTTGCGTTATTATCATCCCGGAGTGTTGAAATGTCATCATATTGGGACGGCAACTATATCTTCGGGAAGTATTCTAGCGAAAAGTGGGGGCACGAAAGCGTTCCGGTAACAGTTATTAGCGTAAATGTTTTAATTACTTGTTGTTTTAGTTTATTATTTACTAATGATGATACGGTTGTCTATTTTGGAGGAGTCTGGCGTTCCCGATTCTAATGAGCAAGAGGAGGTTGTGTCTAGTATACAAGGAAAACAAAACAGCCCGTTTCTAGATTTGAACAAGCATCCTCCTGTTGATGAAACAGCCCCTGTAGATGACTCATACCATGCTAGTGGATACGGAGGAGACGGTGGATACGGAGGAGACGGTGGATACGGAGGAGACGGTGGATACGGAGGAGACGGTGGATACGGAGGAGACGGTGGATACGGAGGACACGGTGGATACGGAGGAGACGGTGGATACGGAGGAGACGGTGGATACGGAGGAGAGGTGGATACGGAGGAGACGGTGGATACGGAGGAGACAGTGGATATGGTGGATACGGTGGATACGGTGGATACGGTGGATACGGGGGATACGGTGGATACGGAGGAGACGGTGATCATCAGCAATTCATTTCCCCGGGCACTCCTTACGTTCATCAAAACAATTCGGACGTTGGAGGATATGGTGGTTATGGTGGATATGGTAGATATGGTGGTGAAGCACCTCCTATTCTGGACAGTCTGTACTTAAAAAAGACGGTATAAATTACTATTTTATTATTAATATTTTTATTATTTTTATTATTATTATTATTATTATTATTATTATTATTATATTATTATTATTATTATTATTATTATTATTATTATTATTATTAATATTGTCGATGTTACAGGTTTTCAACTCCTTAGATGAACTAAAGAAACGGATACAAGAAATAGCAAATGCGGATGGTTTCGTTATTGTCACCCGTCGATCAAAGAAAATCGGGGGAAGAACCGGGAGGGTATGGCTTGAATGTGATCGTGGTGGTGAGCACCAGAGTACAGCAACACTTAGAAAAGCTGGAAGCAAAAAAACCGGTTGCCCGTTTTACCTGCTGGCTGTCCGAAACCACCCGTATGAAACCTGGGAGATAAAAGACGGAACAATTGAACATAACCACGAACTTTGTGAGGACCTGTCGGCCCACGCGTTTGTGCGAAGGTTTACTCCAAGCGAAATGAAACTGATCGAGCAGCTGACAGCTCAAAACATGGAGCCGCGCAAAATATTTCAAACGATAAGGAAGCAGGACCCCGACAGGTTTCATGTTCAGAAAGACGTTCAAAACGTTGTAGCGAAGATTAGAGCCGAACAAAGACAAGGATTGACTCCCATGCAGTCACTAGAAAATGTGCTGATAAAAACAGAGATCTTCTTTCTTCATCAGGACTCGAGAGTCATGTGGCGTGCATTCCCCCACGTCATGATGATCGATGCAACGTACAAGACAAACATATACAATATGCCTTTTATCCAGATTGTTGGTATGACGCCTACCAACAAATCGTTTATTATCGCGCATGCCATTGTTAGTAAAGAACGGGGTGATAACTTTGTGTGGGTACTTGAGAGGGTTAAGTCAATGTTGGATGAATGTATGGAGCCACGTGTGATTTTAACGGATAGAGACCTAGCCCTTATGGGCGCGTGTGCTAAAGTATTTCCAGACGCCTCCAGGCTTCTTTGCAGCTGGCACATACAACAGAATGTTATGAAGCACTGCAAGGGTGCCTTCACAGACGACGACTGGAAGAAATTTATGTCATTCTGGGGGACATTGATTGAGTCTCCATCCATACCCATCTACGACTACCACTTGCGCAACATGCGAAAGCGACTTGTGGAGTGCAAACGTTCTAGTAAGTTTTTCTAATAACATACGACTCACCTATGCAAATTTTATTAAATTATTTTTAATTTTTAGGAGTCTTCAAATACGTGTACGATAACTGGCTAAAAGACTATAAGGAGATGTTTGTCTTTGCGTGGACTGATAAGAGGCGCAACTTTGGTAATCGTACTACAAACAGAGTTGAGAGCCAACATGCCAACTTAAAGAGATACGTCGAAGATAGGAGCTCGCTGGATCGTGTAGTTGGTTGTGTCCGGGATATAGTTGAGACACAGTTCGGTGAAATAAGGAAGACTTTTCGAGAAAGCATCGAAAAAACAATGAAACACCACAAACACCCGATGTTTCAACACCTACTTGGAAAAGTATCCCACAAAGCCCTTGACTTGTTGCATGGAGAGGCAATTAGGAAGCTAGATGTCTTGGAGCGCTTTAATTCATCATGTGGTTGCCAAATGTGGTACAGCTGTGGGTTGCCCTGTGCTTGTAGGATAGAAAAGTACATGCGTGAAGGTAATAATTGTTGAACGTACAACACTTGTGTGATATATTTCCTTTTTTCATTTTACTTAAACAATATTGTTTTTAACCGTGCAGAGCGTCCGATTCAACTCGAAGACATAGACGTCTTCTGGCGGAAACTTAACTTCCAAAGTTGTAAATTGATAGACGACTCCCTTGACGTGGTCGAAGAGCTAGATGTTGTTAGACAACAATTACAGTCGCACCCCCCAGCTCAGCAAAAAAGCCTGCTTTCAAAGATTAAAGCGGTGTTGACTCCAACGAAATCTACCAAGAAACCACCGGTTGTCCAACAAAATACTCGTGGCCGACCAACAACAAAGCAGGTACAAGAAAGGTTGGACGAGGCCTCTCGTATAGATGAAGAATTGAGGAGAAGCTCCTTCGGTGATGCAAACACGTGCTTTGAAGGTTCACGACAAAGTAAGTACGATAAACCTCGCCACAGCTCGTACGTTCCGTCTCAGGCCTCACAACAGTCGGTTATAAGGTCCCAAAAACCCAAAGCGACCCTAAGCCGTTCAAAGAGTTCTAAGAAGAAAGAGACACGAGATGATCACGGTTTTCCTTTAATCATTGGGGACGAGTACGTGGGAATTATCGAACGGTTTAAGTCTGACATTCCGCCAGTGTTCCATCCGTACGTCTCGTGCATACGTGATGTGATGCCGGACGGTCATTGTGGGTTTCGGTCTGTGGCTGTGGGCTTAGGGATGGATCAGAGTTCATGGGGGCTTAATAGGAGGGACCTTGTCTAAGAAATGGATCAGAACGAATCGATCTGGTTCCCAATATTTGAAGCATGGGCTGATGGTTATTTTTACACGCATCGTCAGGGCCTAATTTGGGATTCAGTGGCCGGTTGTGGGGAGAATCACTGGATGGACTTCCCCTTTGCAGGACTTCTTATTGCACAAACGTACGGTATCGGGGTGCACCTGTTAACGACAACCATGGGTGCGAGTTCCACTTACTTCCCAATACTAAGTCCTCCGGCTAATCAACAACCATTATTCATAACGCTTACACATGTTAACGAGAACCACTTCATACATGTTAAGCTGGAAGGGGATTATCCTATGCCACCAGCACACGGGCTATTGTTGACCCACCGAAGACCCCATACAGAACAATGGGAAGATATGTACTTGCCACGTCTAGAATGGTATACATCGATAATGAATCCTCGGCCAAGATCAAACCCCAGTCTTAATTACATAGATAGTTACACGGAAGAATGATTTTTGTAATTAATAGTATTTTATTGTAATTAATAGAATTTTATTGTAATTAATAGTATTTTATTGTAATTAATAGTATTTTTTTTTGTAATTAATAGTATTTTTTGTAATTAATAGTATTTTTTTGTAATTAATACTATTTTTTTTGTAATTAATAGTATTTTTTTGTTATTAATACTATTTTTTGTAATTAATAGTATTTTTTTGTAATTAATAGTATTTTTCTATAATTTTCTACAAAAAATACAACTATACGACTCGTATAGAACTAGACGCCTCGTATATTGTTGCACAAAAGACCATTTAGCCCCTGATATGCCCCCAATCTAGGCTTATTTCAGGGGCTAAAAAGTAATTTTACTTAAACCAGACGCCTCGTATAGGGCTATACTGAGCGTCTATTTGAGCGGGTTTTTGAAAATTTGAATTTTGAATATCTGAATTTCAAAATTTGAATTTTTTGAACATGGACGCTTCGTATAGACCTGTACGGGTCGTCTATTTGAGCGGTAACAATTCTTTTCTTTTAAATTTGAATTTTGAAAATATTTTTGGTTAATTATTATTTTACCCCTGTTTAGCCCCCAGTATAGCCATTTAGCAGGGGCTCAAAGGTAATTTCAAGCCTATACGACGCGTACAGGTCTGTACGAGGAGTACAACTGAGGCGGCAACTTTATCACCTTTTCCTTTTTTAATTATTAAAAAGTATTATTAAATGACCATTTTGCCCCTGTTTAGCCTCCAGTATAGCCTTTTTTCAGGGGCAAAATGGTAATTAACCATTCCAGAAATATCTTTTTGGTTTGGTTAATTACCATTTTGCCCCTGAAAAAAGGCTATACTGAGGGCTATACAGGGGCAAATTGGTCATTTAACAAAAAGCATAGACGTCTCGTATAGATCTATACGAGGCGTCTAGGCTTCGTATAACTCTGGGGGGGGGGGCCTAGACGACACTGATCACACACCCAAACAAAACACACACACATACGCTGAAGACTGATCTAGACGCCTCGTACGTATTTTCAACCGTCTTTTTGAAGATTTGAAGCATCACCGGTACGTATTTCATCCCGTAGTTAAGTATTTTTGTCTCGTTTATGCCTTTAGACCGTAGGTTTGCCCTAAAATTTGAATTTTGTTGGGTTTTGGGGGTTTGAGTATGAGGATGATGATGAACATGTAGAACAGGACGCCGAGTATAGCCCTATACGAGGGCTATACGAGGCTCTGAATTTTTTTTTTTTTTGTTATTATTATTATTGTTATTATTGTTTATTGTTATTATTATTATTAATTATTATTATTGTTATTATTATTATTATTTATTAATTATATTATTAAATATTATTATTATTATTTATTAATTATTATATTATTAATATTATTATTATTATTATTATTAATTATTGTTATTGTTATTATTATTGTTATTAAATATTATTATTATTATTATTATTAATTATTGTTAATATTATTATTATTTATTAATTATTATTATTAAAAACATTATTGTTATTGTTATTTATTATTTATTAATTATTATTATTATTATTATATTATTATTATATTATTATTATTATTATTATTATTTAATTATTTATTTATTTATTATTGTTTTATTTATTATTGTTTGTATACGTATACAGTATTTATTATGAAGGACGATCTGATGCCGGGCGATGACATTCACTTAGAGCCGGTTCAGCAGGGTCCACGACGGAGACAGCGACCGCCTGTGGATACGCTGCAGGGGCATCCATATCTAGAGTTTCCCGACGGCACCGACGCCGCCCGTCATTGCCAGAAGCTTAGGAGGATGCACGTTGGATCGCATGCATCGATCGACTGGGATGCGATGGATGAGATTGCTGAGACGCCGAGAGTGCGTCGGTTTATACCTATCGATTCGCCGTGGCATCGTCTTTTTGATTTGGCGCACACGCCGACCTACAGGGAGCTGCTGGTCGAGTTCCTTTCGTCATTCACATTTCACCCTCCTGGGGAGCCAGTGCCGCTTCCGTACCCAGGTGCTCCCCATCCGCCTGAGGTTTCTTTCAGGCTTGCTGGCGTTATGCGTTCGATGACGCTAGCAGAGTTTGCGGTGCATTGTGGTTTATACATGCAGGAGGAGATCGAGACTGAGATTTACACAACGGGGCTAGTGGTGGTTGAAAAACCCACTCTTTGCAGGTGATTGCGGGGGCGGATCATTGGGAGCACGAAAAGTCGAAGGGGAGGGTGTCGTTTGTTAGGGACCCACTATACAGGTATGTACGTTTATTATTGCAATTATTGTGATTATATGCACTGTTTATTAATCTCTGTTTTTGTATTTCGCTAACACTATCTGCAGGTATCTGCACCATTTGCTCGCCACTTCTATTTCAGCGCGCGGCTACAGCCGTGAGTGGTGTACGACCACAGATCTTTTTTTCCTTTATTGTTTGTTGTATAGGAGGCCGTGCGCGCTAGCACACGGTCTAGCCCAGTACTTCGCCTCCGGCCATCACCGGCAGGAGCGCGGATTTTTGTATGGCGGGGCGTACGTGACCGTCATTGCCCGTTCATTGGGCCTCGTACCACACCAGGACCCACATCTACGGACGCCGGCAATCATGCCGACGCGGATGGGTATTCAGTCGCTATGGGGGATGAGGGTTATCAAGAGGTTCCCCGTTGGCCCGCGGTTTAAAAACCGCGACGGGGACGTATGGAGAGAGGAGGCCCTACCAGAGCATTTCGAGCCCGTTCATCCTCCTGCAGATCCTGCTGATGTAGTGCCCGTGGAGGACCCTCCGGAGGATCTAGACGGTGCAGCGGCGCCACAGCCACCGCCACCTGCCGGGGCACCTCAGTTTCCACGTCACGTTATTCGAGGTCATGCCCCAGGAGCTGCGCTACATCCGGATGTACGAGCCGAGCTTGACAGGCTCAACGATTTGGTAGGTTGGCTGGTACGGGCGGAGCAGGATAGACGAGAGAGAGAGGGATTACCCCCGATACCGCTTCCACCGGTTCGAGCACCACATCAGCAGCACCAGCCGCAGCAGCAGCATCAGGATTCAGATTCGGATTTGGATGCATAGACCTGTTGTTGTTTTTATTGTTATTATGGATGTACAAACTTATCTTATATATTTTTGTTATGGATGTAAAAAGTTATCTTATATATGTCATATTTATATTTGTTTTCAGTTATTCGGTTACTTAATGATTGTTGTCTTAAATTTAGATAATACGGAAACAATATAACCCCCTGAATATAATACGGAAACAATATTTGAAAGAAATAAAATTTTAATCGAAAGAATAATATTTAAAAAAGTAAAATGTTAAAAACAATATAATATTTAATCGATATAATATATTTAAAGAGCCGATTTTTAAAATAGTTGATTTAATCGATATAAAACAAAAACTTTTTATAGTGTAAAAAACAAAAAAAAAAAAACAAAACTTTTTTAAAAACCAAAAAAGAACGATTTTTAAAATAGCTGATTTTTAAAAAACAAAAACTTTTTATAGTGTAAAAAAGAAAAAAAAACTTTTTTTAAAACCAAAAAAAATTTCAACAAAAAAACACATCTTCAAAAACTATCCAAAAAACCATACCAAAACCCACCAAAACACCCCTCATTTCAGCCAAAAAAAAAAAAAACCAAACATGGACGCCTCGTATAGGGCTATACCCTTCGTATAGGGTTCCTTAAACATCGTGCCTGACACCTTCTGAGACCCCATCGAATTCAGTGCGTGTACGCCTCGTATAGAGCTATACGAGGCGTCTAGGTTTCAAAAAGTGTGAAAATAGGCGAACAAGGTGTCCGGATAGTCTGAGCCCAAATAAATCTGCAGGGCTGGATCTTCCATTTACCCAGGTAAGCCCTAGACTACGGCCCCCTATTTGTTTGTGTAATATACTTTTGGTTAACCTATTTGTTTGTCTTATACACTTTATGTTTTGAGACGGTTGAATGGAGATTGAGATGAAATTCAGTTTTGAATTGGAAGATGATTTTTAGCATCGATTTTGCATTGAATTCTTGAGATTGGTTCAATTTGGAAGCATGTAAACTCTTTTCATAGCCAAAATTTTGTTTTAAATATTAATCTGTTGTGTGGCTAACTTTTCTGATATGATAAACTTATATGTGCTATGTGGCTTGTAAATATGCATACTTGATCAGGTTATACACTAGAATACGAGGTTGGCTGAATTATATATAGTCTTATTATTAACATAGGGCCTAAGTATTATTGTTCGTTTATATTAGGGATGTTCACGGTCCGGTTCAGCCGGTTTTGACTAGTGGTGGAAAGTGGGCAAGTTGGGTGGGTTTGGGTAATGGGTCAAGATAAGTTTGGGTTAAGATGGGCCAGGGCCGTCTCCGAAAAGGTTAAAAATGATAGCAAATATGTTCAAACTATCAAAATCTATAAACTGTTAACAAATTGTTTTTGTGCTTGTTATGTTTTTCCGAATTTGATAGATGCTTCAAAAAGAGTTAGAGGCTATACAAAAAATGCTAAAACTTGGAAGATGGATAGTACACAATGAATAGTTGTCACATTCAACGAATTTGGAAAGCCTGTTGGGGACGAAGGTAATGAACTTCTTCAATTCCTTGGGATGTTTGCGAGGATGCCTGATCATGTATCCATAGAGTATTCTGACTGGAGAAATGTTCCTATACAAAATAAAGAGGACATGTATTCACTCCTTAAGGTATATGTATTTATCAAGTTTCATAGTGTATCCACTAGTTAAGGTAAGAGGTGTATGCTAATATATATAAATTTTCTTTGCAGTCTAAATTTGTTATTCATCCAAATGAAACAGACGGGATTTAAAAATGGATCTTCTCTAACATGGGAAACAATGGAGAGGGTGGAAAGGTTCGTTGAAGACACATGTATATGATCCAAGCCTTGTTGTTGATGAAATCGTGGCACAACAAGTTAGCAATGACAACAGAGTGAATCCAACTCAATTTAAAGAACTTATTACTCATTGGTTCACTCCAGAATTTCACATAACAATGATGTGTAACTTTGATTTCTTATATATAATTATGAAACTAGATCAAAGAAGTCTTACGGTGTATTATTGTACTATAGAAAACATGTGATGTTAGAAGAATGAGTCGCTCAAAGACAAAGGAGCCTCATGTTAGTGGGTCGAAGTCATTTGCCAGACTTGCTCATGAAATGGTATTATTCTAGCTATACTTGACATTTATTGATTATTTTTTGGTTTTTATTTCCTATACTAACCATCAAACATGAATTATAGGCGACAAAGAATAATGGTGTATATCCATCACAAGCAGAAATGTATATTACAACTCGCACTCGTAAAAATGGAAGTATTGTTAATGATAACGCTGCTCATGTTGTGGTAATGTATTTTAATGTTCTCATATATAAAAAGTATGTTTAATTTTCTTATGGTTACCTATTTTAATATGTGTTTAATTAGGCTTCGTTAAAAGATATTGCAAATGACTCTACAATCACACACGGCGATCCAAATGATTTTACAAATGACGACTACTCAAAAGTTAAAGGCCCGAAGAAAAGAGAATATGTTCGATCAGTTGGAATGCCAGCCGCAAAATGTAATGGTGTTTCTTCGATAGATTCACAAACTAATGATCAACTAAAGAGTGTTATCCAAACTAATGATCAACTAAAGAGTGTTGTTAATGCTATGGATATCATCATCCTAGAACATTTCCCCAGTGCAAACTTGTCTTCGGTTCTTGGCAATATGAACGTCCAAGTAATTACATGCATGAACCACTATTTGTTCTTTTACGATTATGTATTTACATACTAATATTTGTTTCATTTATATGTTTTAGGTCCCTGGTATTGGTTCATTGGTCCATAACAACTCTATACCAGGACTACCTCTGCATCGACAGGTGGAATTCCAGATCGAACTTACGCCAGGAGCAGCTCCGATTGCTTGTACTCCTTATCGTCTTGCACCAGGAGAGTTGCAAGAACTCTCTAATCAACTTGAAGAACTGTTGGATTGAGGTTTTATTTGACCTAGTTCTTCGCCGTGGAGAGCCCCAATCCTATTTGTGAAGAAGAAAGACAGGTCTTTCCGCATGTGTATCGACTACCGTGAACTCAACAAGGTGACGGTCAAGAACCGTTATCCTCTGTCTCACATCGACGATCTGTTTGACCAGCTGCAAGGGTCAAGCTTATATTCAAAAATCGATTTAAGATCGGGCTATCATCAGATGAGAGTCCGGGAGGAAGATTTTCCCAAAACTGCCTTCCGAATGAGGTACGACAATTACGAGTTTTTGGTCATGCCATTCGGGTTCTTTAACGCACCTGCGGTCTTCATGGATTTAACTATGTGTGCAAACCGTATCTTGATGTTTCATCATTGTGTTTATCGATGACATTCTGATCTATTCCAAGAGTAAGGAGGACTATGAGCGGCACTTGCGTCTTATCTTGGAGCTCCTGAGGAAGGAACAGCTTTACGCGAAATTTTCCAAGTGTGATTTCTGGATTCAAGAAGTACACTTTCTTGGTCATGTGGTTAACAAGTCGGGAATGCATGTAGATCCAGCAAAGATCGATTATATCAAGAATTGGGCGGCACCTAAGACTCCGACAGATGTGTGGCAATTTCTTAGTCTCACGGGGTACTACCGTAGATTTATTGAGGGATTCTCAAAAATCAACCTCTTAACGCTTTAACTTTGAAGTGTGTCACGTATTCGTGGGGAGCAAAACAGGAGAGCGCCTTTCAGCTTTTGAAACAAAAACTCTGCAGTGCACCGATATTGTCTTTACCCGAGGCTACGGATGACTTGGTAGTGTACTGTGACGCTTCTATTCAAGGTCTCGGTTTTGTTTTGATGCAACGTGAGAAAGTGATAGCCTATTCTTATCGACACTTGAAGGTCCACGAGAAGAATTACACGACTCACGACTTGGAGTTGGGAGCTGTTGTCTTTGCACTTAAAATCTGGAGGCATTATTTCTACAGTACAAAATGCACTATTTATACCGATCATAAGAGCCTTCAACACATTTTCGATCAAAAGGAGTTGAATATACGACAACGTCGCTGGGTAGAACTCCTAAATGATTACTTAAGCATAACAATTTGAGCTTGGAATGTACTCTACTTTAGTCATAGACGTGGAGAAAAATGCATATTTCTTACATTGCTAAGAGTCAATTCTTCCTATCAGAATTTGAATCCTTCAGAAGTAGAATTCTTGTTCAAATTGCAGTCCCCATAAATTTTTTATGTATATGTATACAAATTGAAAACAGAACCATTAGAACACTACAAACCTTACTTAGGTGCTCCTTTGAAGGTATCTAAATATTTTCTTGACACCCATCGTATGAGATTCCTTCTGCGTTGCTTGGAATCTGGCACATAACCAAATTACAAACATGATGTCCAATCTACTTGTAGTCAAGTACCTAAGGGGTCCTATCACTGCTTTATATTAATTTTAATCAACATCTTCTCCATTTGCATCTGGAGCTAGATATGTATTTGTAGCAATTGGAGTAGATGTAACTTTGCAATTAGGGAATTGAAATCTTTCTATGATGTCATTAGCATACTTAGGTTAATTTTTGAAAATCCCATTCGGCAGTTGGTTGACTCTATGGCCCAAAAAGAAGTTGATCTCATCAAAGATCATTTCAAATATTGAATGTATCAACTTCTTAAAGTCGTTGCAAAGCTTTCCATTGTTAATCCAAATTTGATATCACCCTTACATAGATTGATACAAGCAGATGATCTCCTTTTACCCTCTTGATGAAGAAGTCTTGTCAATGATTCATCCCCTGAATTTATCTGACAATAGATAATTAAAGAGAGTTTTATACCAAACAATTGGTGCTTGATGCAACTAATAGGCAACTTTATTAAGATAGTGGACTTGATGTTATTGGTTTCTTTAGCCTTGTGGTTAACAAACATACATTTCTCTATCAAATCTTACCATAGAGTAATGCATTTTTCACATCCACTTGAAAAAGTATAAATTTTCATGAAGTAGCAAATGCTAGAACGATTTTATTGCTCCTTGGCTTGCTACATGAACAAACACCTTATCATAACCAATGCCCTCTTCTTAATTGAATCCGTGTACCACTAATCTTGCATTGTTCCCTATCACAACCGTTTGCCATCTTTCTTTTTCCTAAATACCCATCTTGTACGTATGGCCAACTTTCCACCAGGCATATCACATATCTTCAACATGTCTGTAACACCCCAAAAGTCTATAAAAGATTATTTGAATGATTAATTGTTTTAAATAAATTATATTTAAGTCATAAATAAACATGGAAGTTTAAAGAGTTAGGAAATAACCTAGAATGACAACATGAATGTTTCCAAGGGGCTGAATGTGTAAAATTGTAAAATAAATAAGAAATTAAAAGTAAATGTGGGTGTTCTACGCAGGGATCAACCAGGAGGGGAGAAACCCCTCTTTGCCCTAGTTCATCAAATCTCTAACAATTAGAGGTGATTCTGGACATAATTTGAATGCATGTGGCCTAATTCTCAACCATCTAAGAGTTTCCTACATAGGGTAAGTCAAATTTTGTGATTTGATGCTAGATGGTGAAAATGGGTTTTGATCAATCCATGAATTAGTATGAAATTAAGCTTGTGTATGAATTAGAACCATCATTAGAGGATGTTTTATGCTTGAATTCGTTTGTATTGAGGGTTTGAAGGAAAACCCATTTGTTCTAGTAATATGATGTTCTTGAAGTTAAGTAAATTGAGTGGTTTTAATGGATGAATGAATATGCATTAGGATATTAATGAATTGTTAGGTTGTGGAATGAATAAGTTATGTGAATTTAGTTGATTAAAAGAGTTGTGAATATTGCTAGTGAAATCGTACATTGGATACATGTACATAAGGCTTAAAATGTTGTATGCACACCTTGTGTTCGATAAAATGCCTCAATGAAAAACTATGTGATTTTGAATGGATTGATAAGTGTTAAATTGCATAAGTGAGATATAGTATTGATACATTGAAAAATATGAAATGGAATGTGATTGATGTGTGAATGTGATTATTATGTAGTGAATGAAATAATCTAAATAAGAATGAATTATGTGTAGGAGTGAAAGAAGAAGGAGCTAGTTCCGGTTCACAACACAAGGCTCAAGAATGAGGTAAGTTCAATTACTTACAAGTTTATGTAATGTTAATAGTTGTATAGTTATCATTACAAACCCATGTTTATTGTTAGTCTTATAATTCGTTAGATTCTAGTTAAAATTTATAGAAGGTATGTCCTTAATGGAAATTGTAGTCAAGAATGAGATTTCTTATTGATTCGTATTGAACGGGTCACTTGGAATAGAATGAGAATGTTCACGATTTGGTTTATGAGAATGATCCGTTATGAACGGGTTGATTAGTATGGAATAAGTATGAAATAGGAAGATAGCATGTCGAACTGTATCTAAATGGGTCGACCGCTTAAAAGAATGAATGTTAGAAGAATTGAATGATAATGTTGGTAAAATTTTAAGTTGTATTATGTAAAGTTGTTGACAAGTTTTCTTTGTTGTAATAATAGGTAAATCTCATGCTTAAGTGTTTCGGCCTCTTTCTCGGATCGAACACGCACCTTGTCAACCTCATATGCGCTTCCGGTTTAAGTCGCTCACTTGAAATGGGTCAAAAATGGTTTTGTAATGTAATGTTAAGTTAATTTAGGATGTTTGTAGTAACTTGGGTATTTGCCTTAAAACTTATTTTGGGCAGTATCGCCAAAATACTTGTAATGAATTTTGTGTGGTTGTATTTCTCATCTTTTCAAAAGATGTCTTGCGCTTTGTTTTTTAATGAAATTTGGTTAAAACAGGGAATCGTTTATGGTACGAACGGGTCATGCCCAAATTTTCTTTATTAAGTGGAAAAAAATATGTGTCATGTTGTAGACTTTCGAATATATGAAATAGTGGGCGTTTGAAGTTGGTATCAGAGCCTAGGTTTGAGGGATTCGAACACAATGAAGTGTTTGGACTCAAACCCAAAGCTCGTAAGAATGGGTGTGTTCGCTCCGAGACGCAAAAGAGGTAAACCTTCTAAGAAAATTTTATAGTAATTATTGCTATGAGTATAAAGTAATAGAAAGGTTAGAAAAAAGTTTTTTTTTATATGTAGCCTTAGTAGTGAATGGTGCATTAGGAACCTCAGGAATGTTCATTATGTTAATAGAATGTTCATTATGTTACTAAATGTTCATCATTTTACTGAATGTTCATTATATTAATAGAATGTTCATCATGTTACAAGAATGTTCATCATGTTAATAGAATGTTCATTATGTTACTGAATGTTCATTATATTAATAGAATGTTCATTATGTTACAAGAATGTTCATCATGTTAATAGAATGTTCATTATATTATGTTACTGAATGTTCATTATATTACTAGAATGTTCATCATGTTACAGAAATGTTCATTATGTTAATAGAGTGTTCATTATGTTACTGAATGTTCATTATGTTACTAATATGTTCATTATTTTACTGAAATGTTCATCATGATCTAAAAGATACAACATGATCGCCGGTGACGATAATGCACGGAGTATGAATTGTAAATGGAATGTAGTTTGATAATACAAGTTTATATGTGTCGAAGAGGTGTATAAAAAGGAATTCTTATATATATAGAATGAATGTTTTATGTAGATGACGGACACAAGTAATATAGATGATGCTGAAATAGCACGACAAGAGGCATTCGATAATAAGATGATGGAGGCGGCAGAAAAGGTTATGAATGCCAACCTTCCTAAGTAAGCTCAAGAAGTCGAAAGTCGTGTCTTGGGGGTTGTTGATAAGATGATGACTAGTAAGATTGAGGAGTTAAAGGAAATGATTGAAGGGTCTAGGACTAAAAGTAAGGAACGAAGGTGTACATATAAGGATTTTATGGCATGTAATCCATTTTCATATAATGGGGAGGTGGATCCGATAAAGTGTCAAAGATGGATAGCAAACATCGAAACCGTGTTTATACGTAGCCGATGTGAGAAAGAAGATCAAGTAATGTTTGCTACGGGTCAGCTTCAGCAACAAGCCAAAGATTGGTGGGATACCCAATGTAAAGAGTTAGGGGAAGTAAGACTCCAAACACTAACCTGGCAAGAATTCAGGGAGTTGTTCCTGAAGCATCATTTCCCGCAGTCGGCAGTTGATAGAATACAAGATGAATTCTTGCATCTTCGCCAACAGAATGAATCCATTGATGAAATCACCAACATATTCTTTGATAAGCTAAAGTTCTGTGATGATTTCGTCATGTCCGAAAGGATGAAGATAAACCGGTATTACGGTATGTTGAAGGCCGAGTATAGGGAGTTCATTACCCCCTCGAAGTGTGAAACTTTGAGTGAACTTATCAATTTGGCCCCGGATAGAGAGATAGAGCTGAAGAGACAAGTGGAAAGGGGGGGGGGAGAAAAGAGCTGCTAAAAAGACGGTGACTACGAGTCCATCCAAGAAGCCTAAGCAGCATGACACTAGAAATAAGGGAGGATCTAAAAGTAGTATTCCTCCATGTAAAACTTGTGGAAAGCTTCACACCGGAGAATGTCTATTGGGAAAGAAGGGATGCTATAACTGTGGTCAGGAGGGGCATCCTTATTATAAGTGCCCTAGTCCCGTAAGGACGTGTTTCAATTGCTTTACTCCTGGTCACGTCAAAGCCGAAAAGAAGAATGAAAATCAGAAGGCTCGGGGAAGGATGTTTCAGATTACCACAGAGGAAGCTAAGGTTCTACCAAATGTTGTATCAGGTATTTTCTTAGTCAACCTAATACCCGTGAATGTGTTATTTGATTCTGGTGCTAGTAGGTCTTTTGTGTCTAGTGAACTTATGTGTCATCCCTCTTTTAGAAAGGAACGAATGTCTATACCCATAGAAGTAGAAGTAGCGGATAGCAAAAAGCAATTTGCTAAGTGAAGTTTGTAGAAATTGTAAAATCACCATAGAAAACGAATATTTCGAAATAGATCTTATTCCTATGACTTTGGGGGAATTTAAAGTAGTAGTAGTAGGAATGGATTGGTTATCCCGTTATCACGCGGAAATACGATGTGAGGCGAAAGTCATTCATGTGTTGTCACCTAATGGGGCTCGAATAAGTATCCGTGGAGAAAGAAAGTTAGAGACAAAACTGTGTACTATTGTCGAGGCGGTTAAGTACGCAAGAAATGAGGGTAAGGCGTATTTGGCTTACGTTGTGGACACAAGACAGAGGGTACCTGAAATTGGAGAAGTTGAAGTTGTGAACGAGTATCCGGATGTGTTTCCGGATGAATTACTGGGGTTACCACCCGAGCGAGAGGTGGAATTCCGAATTGAGCTAAATCCGGGTGCCAAGCCAGTGGCTAAAGCTCCCTATAGATTAGCTCCCGCTGAGATGCGAGAGCTGATGACACAGATACAGGAATTACTCGATAAGGGCTTCATACGCCCGAGTGTGTCACCCTGGGGAGCCCCGGTACTCTTTGTGAAAAAGAAAGATGGTACGATGCGCATGTGCATCGACTATCGAGAGTTGAACAAGATGACAGTGAAAAATAAATATCCTCTACCTCGAATAGATGACCTTTTTGACCAATTGCAAGGAGCGAGCTGGTTTTCAAAAATTGATTTGCGCTCGGGGTATCACCAACTTCGGGTACAAGAGGAAGATATTGCGAAAACCGCATTTAGAACCCGATATGGGCATTACGAGTTTTTAGTAATGTCATTTGGGTTAACTAACGCACCGGCCGCATTCATGGATCTTATGAATAGAGTATGCCGGCCCATGTTAGATAAGTCTGTAATAGTGTTTATAGATGATATTCTAGTTTACTCTCGTAGTAGAGCCGAACACGCAAATCATTTGGGTGAAGTATTAGAAATTCTTCGGAGAGAAAAGCTTTACGCGAAGTATTCAAAATGTGCCTTCTGGCTTAGAGAAGTGCAATTTCTCGGCCATGTTATCAATAAGGACGGTGTCTTGGTGGACCCAACTAAAGTGGAGGCTGTTACGAACTGGGTTCCTCCAAAGAACCCGAGTGAGGTAAGAAGTTTTCTGGGTTTGGCTGGGTATTACCGAAGGTTTATACAGGATTTTTCCAGAATAGCATTACCCTTGACCAGACTGACAAAGAAGAATGAGAAATTTGTATGGGGGCTTGAGCAAGAAAACGCATTCGAAACATTAAAAAGTAGGCTGTGTAACGCACCAGTCTTAACCTTACCCGAGGGATCAGAAGGGGGTATACACTGATGCTTCACATCAGGGGTTGGGAGCTCTTCAAGGCAGCTTAAACCGCACGAAAGCAATTACCCAACACACGATCTAGAATTGGCTGCAGTAGTATTCGCGTTGAAACTGTGGCGACATTATTTGTATGGAACAAAATGCACTATATATTCGGACCACAAAAGTCTCAAGTATTTCTTCGAACAAAAGGACTTGAATATGAGACAACGAAGGTGGTTGGAGTTAATTAAGGATTATGATTGTGAAATCCTTTATCACCCACGGAAGGCTAATATCGTAGCAGATGCGTTAAGCCGGAAGGAATACCCACCACCCATACAAATCAAATCAATGAAGATTACTGTCACCCCTAAACTTTTGGAATTGATCAAAGAGGCCCAAACTAAATCTTTAAATGCTAGTGATCCGAGGAAGGAAAGAATGAAGGGCTTAGTTGGCGAATTAAAAGCGAATGCTGACCGTATCATGACCAGGTATGGCCGAATATGGGTACCTTGGTTATGTGAAGTGAAATCACGGTTACTAGAGGAGGCCCACAAATCTCGCTATGCGGTACACCCCGGAGCAACAAAAATGTACCAAGATTTGAAGAAAGGATATCGGTGGCCTGGAATGAAACGCGACATTGTTAAGTACGTGGCTAAGTGCTTGACGTGTTCCCAAGTGAAAGCGGAACACCAGAAACCGTATGGAAAATTGCAACCCTTAGAAGTACCGGTTTGGAAGTGGGAAGACATAACCATGGATCTCGTTACAAAACTCCCCAAAACAAACAAGGCCATGATGCTATTTGGGTTATTGCCGACCGACTCACGAAAAGTGCTCACTTTCTACCCATACAAGAAACCATATCTTCTGAAAAGTTGGCGGAGATTTATACGAATGAAATAATAGCTCGTCACGGAGTACCCGTGTCCATTGTATCGGATCGTGACACAAGATTCACATCTCGATTCTGGCATAGATTTCATGAAAAGGTGGGCACCAAGTTACGGTTGAGTACCGCGTGTCACCCGTAAACGGATGGGCAGTCAGAAAGAACGATACAAACGTTAGTAGACATGTTAAGGGCTTGTGTCATAGATTTTAGATTTTGGGGGAAACTGGGACGACCATTTGCCATTGGTAGAGTTCGCGTATAATAACAGTTATCAAAGTAGTATTCAAATGACGCCATATGAAATGCTGTACAGAAGAAAGTGTAGAACCCCTGTATGTTGGGGAGAGATCGGGCAGCGAGAACTCGCTCCTAAAGATGTTGTGGAGATAACAAATGAAAAGATTGATCTAGTGCGGGCTCGTTTGAAGGCAGCGCAAGACCGACAAAAATCTTACGCGGATAAAAGAAGGCGTCCCATTGAATTTCAGCAAGTTGATCGGGTATTTTTGAAGGTCTCGCCGTGGAAAGGCATCATCCGGTTCCGTAAACGAGGGAAGTTAGGCCCTCGGTACATTGGGCCGTTTAAAATTATAGCCAGGATTGGTAAAGTAGCGTATCAGTTGGATTTACCTCCGACTCTAGATGGAATCCATAACACTTTTCATGTGTCACAACTAAGGAAATGTCTCGCGGATGAAACGGCATATGTACCACTTGATGATATCGAACTGGATGAGAAAATGAACTATGTTGAGAGGCCGGTGGCTATCAAGGATTCCAAAATAAAGCATCTTCGAAATAAAGCCATTCGACAAGTTCTAGTTAAATGGCAGCATCGGAAAGGATCAGATCTAACATGGGAATCAGAAGATGAAATGCGAAAGCACTACCCGTCTTTATTTGGTACGTGTTAAGGTTTCGGGGACGAAACCCCTTTTAGGGGGGTAGATTTGTAACACCCCAAAAGTCTATAAAAGATTATTTGAATGATTAATTGTTTTAAATAAATTATATTTAAGTCATAAATAAACATGGAAGTTTAAAGAGTTAGGAAATAACCAAGAATGACAACATGAATGTTTCCAAGGGGCTGAATGTGTAAAATTGTAAAATAAATAAGAAATTAAAAGTAAATGTGGGGTAGTGTGGGTGTTCTATGCAGGGATCAACCAGGAGGGGAGAAACCCCTCTTTGCCCTAGTTCATCAAATCTCTAACAATTAGAGGTGATTCTGGACATCATTTGAATGCATGTGGCCTAATTCTCAACCATCTAAGAGTTTCCTACATAGGGTAAGTCAAATTTTGTGATTTGATGCTAGATGGTGAAAATGGGTTTTGATCAATCCGTGAATTAGTATGAAATTAAGCTTGTGTATGAATTAGAACCATCATTAGAGGATGTTTTATGCTTGAATTCATTTGTATTGAGGGTTTGAAGGAAAACCCATTTGTTCTAGTAATATGATGTTCTTTAAGTTAAGTAAATTGAGTGGTTTTAATGGATGAATGAATATGTATTAGGATATTAATGAATTGTTAGGTTGTGGAATGAATAAGTTATGTGAATTTAGTTGATTAAAAGAGTTGTGAATATTGCTAGTGAAATCGTACATTGGATACATATACATAAGGCTTAAAATGTTGTATGCACACCTTGTGTTCGATAAAATGCCTCAATGAAAAACTATGTGATTTTGAATGGATTGATAAGTGTTAAATTGTATAAGTGAGATATAGTATTGATACATTGCAAAATATGAAATGGAATGTGATTGATGTGTGAATGTGATTATTATGTAGTGAATGAAATAATCTAAATAAGAATGAATTATGTGTAGGAGTGAAAGAAGAAGGAGCTAGTTCCGGTTCACAACACAAGGCTCAAGAACGAGGTAAGTTCAATTACTTACAAGTTTATGTAATGTTAATAATTGTATAGTTATCATTACAAACCCATGTTTATTGTTAGTCTTATAATCCGTTAGATTCTAGTTAAAATTTATAGAAGGTATGTCCTTAATGGAAATTGTAGTCAAGAATGAGATTTCTTATTGATTCGTATTGAACGGGTCACTTGGAATAGAATGAGAATGTTCACGATTTGGTTTATGAGAATGATCCGTTATGAACGGGTTGATTAGTATGGAATAAGTATGAAATAGGAAGATAGCATGTCGAACTGTATCTAAATGGGTCGACCGCTTAAAAGAATGAATGTTAGAAGAATTGAATGATAATGTTGGTAAAATTTTAAGTTGTATTATATAAAGTTATTGACAAGTTTTCTTTGTTGTAATAATAGGTAAATCTCATGCTTAAGTGTTTCGGCCCCTTTCTCGGATCGAACACGCACCTTGTCAACCTCATATGCGCTTCCGGTTTAAGTCGCTCACTTGAAATGGGTCAAAAATGGTTTTGTAATGTAATGTTAAGTTAATTTAGGATGTTTGTAGTAACTTGGGTATTTGCCTTAAAACTTATTTTGGGCGGTATCGCCAAAATACTTGTAATGAATTTTGTGTGGTTGTATTTCTCATCTTTTCAAAAGATGTCTTGCGCTTTGTTTTTTAATGAAATTTGGTTAAAACAGGGAATCGTTTATGGTACGAACGGGTCATGCCCAAATTTTCTTTATTAAGTGAAAAAAAATATGTGTCATGTTGTAGACTTTCGAATATATGAAATAGTGGGCGTTTGAAGTTGGTATCAGAGCCTAGGTTTGAGGGATTCGAACACAATGAAGTGTTTGGACTCAAACCCAAAGCTCGTAAGAATGGGTGTGTTCGCTCCGAGACGCAAAAGAGGTAAACCTTCTAAGAAAATTTTATAGTAATTATTGCTATGAGTATAAAGTAATAGAAAGGTTAGAAAAAAGTTTTTTTTATATGTAGCCTTAGTAGTGAATGGTGCATTAGGAACCTCAGGAATGTTCATTATGTTAATAGAATGTTCATTATGTTACTAAATGTTCATCATTTTACTGAATGTTCGTTATATTAATAGAATGTTCATCATGTTACAAGAATGTTCATCATGTTAATAGAATGTTCATTATGTTACTGAATGTTCATTATATTAATAGAATGTTCATTATGTTACAAGAATGTTCATCATGTTAATAGAATGTTCATTATATTATGTTACTGAATGTTCATTATATTACTAGAATGTTCATCATGTTACAGAAATGTTCATTATGTTAATAGAGTGTTCATTATGTTACTGAATGTTCATTATGTTACTAATATGTTCATTATTTTACTGAAATGTTCATCATGATCTAAAAGATACAACATGATCGCCGGTGACGATAATGCACGGAGTATGAATTGTAAATGGAATGTAGTTTGATAATACAAGTTTATATGTGTCGAAGAGGTGTATAAAAAGGAATTCTAATATATATAGAATGAATGTTTTATGTAGATGACGGACACAAGTAATATAGATGATGCTGAAATAGCACGACAAGAGGCATTCGATAATAAGATGATGGAGGCGGCAGAAATGGTTATGAATGCCAACCTTCCTAAGTAAGCTCAAGAAGTCGAAAGTCGTGTCTTGGGGGTTGTTGATAAGATGATGACTAGTAAGATTGAGGAGTTAAAGGAAATGATTGAAGGGTCTGGGACTAAAAGTAAGGAACGAAGGTGTACATATAAGGATTTTATGGCATGTAATCCATTTTCATATAATGGGGAGGTGGATCCGATAAAGTGTCAAAGATGGATAGCAAACATCGAAACCGTGTTTATACGTAGCCGATGTGAGAAAGAAGATCAAGTAATGTTTGCTACGGGTTAGCTTCAGCAACAAGCCAAAGATTGGTGGGATACCCAATGTAAAGAGTTAGGGGAAGTAAGACTCCAAACACTAACCTGGCAAGAATTCAAGGAGTTGTTCCTTAAGCATCATTTCCCGCAGTCGGCAGTTGATAGAATACAAGATGAATTCTTGCATCTTCGCCAACAGAATGAATCCATTGATGAAATCACCAACATATTCTTTGATAAGCTAAAGTTCGGTGATGATTTCGTCATGTCCGAAAGGATGAAGATAAACCGGTATTACGGTATGTTGAAGGCCGAGTATAGGGAGTTCATTACCCCCTCGAAGTGTGAAACTTTGAGTGAACTTATCAATTTGGCCCGGGATAGAGAGATAGAGCTGAAGAGACAAGTGGAAAGGGGGGGGGGGAGAAAAGAGCTGCTAAAAAGACAGTGACTACGAGTCCATCCAAGAAGCCTAAGCAGCATGACACTAGAAATAAGGGAGGATCTAAAAGTAGTATTCCTCCATGTAAAACTTGTGGAAAGCTTCACACCGGAGAATGTCTATTGGGAAAGAAGGGATGCTATAACTGTGGTATAAGTGCCCTAGTCCCGTAAGGACGTGTTTCAATTGCTTTACTCCTGGTCACGTCAAAGCCGAAAAGAAGAATGAAAATCAGAAGGCTCGGGGAAGGATGTTTCAGATTACCACGGAGGAAGCTAAGGTTCTACCAAATGTTGTATCAGGTATTTTCTTAGTCAACCTAATACCCGTGAATGTGTTATTTGATTCTGGTGCTAGTAGGTCTTTTGTGTCTAGTGAACTTATGTGTCATCCCTCTTTTAGAAAGGAACGAATGTCTATACCCATAGAAGTAGAAGTAGCGGATAGCAAAAGCAATTTGCTAAGTGAAGTTTGTAGAAATTGTAAAATCACCATAGAAAACGAAGATTTCGAAATAGATCTTATTCCTATGACTTTGGGGGAATTTAAAGTAGTAGTAGGAATGGATTGGTTATCCCGTTATCACGCGAAAATACGATGTGAGGCGAAAGTCATTCATGTGTTGTCACCTAATGGGGCTCGAATAAGTATCCGTGGAGAAAGAAAGTTAGAGACAAAACTGTGTACTATTGTCGAGGCGGTTAAGTACGCAAGAAATGAGGGTAAGGCGTATTTGGCTTACATTGTGGACACAAGACAGAGGGTACCTGAAATTGGAGAAGTTGAAGTTGTGAACGAGTATCCGGATGTGTTTCCGGATGAATTACCGGGGTTACCACCCGAGCGAGAGGTGGAATTCCGAATTGAGCTAAATCCGGGTGCCAAGCCAGTGGCTAAAGCTCCCTATAGATTAGCTCCCGCTGAGATGCGAGAGCTGATGACACAGATACATGAATTACTCGATAAGGGCTTCATACGCCCGAGTGTGTCACCCTGGGGAGCCCCGGTACTCTTTGTGAAAAAGAAAGATGGTACGATGCGCATGTGCATTGACTATCGAGAGTTGAACAAGATGACAGTGAAAAATAAATATCCTCTACCTCGAATAGATGACCTTTTTGACCAATTGCAAGGAGCGAGCTGGTTTTCAAAAATTGATTTGCGCTCGGGGTATCACCAACTTCGGGTACGAGAGGAAGATATTGTGAAAACCGCATTTAGAACCCGATATGGGCATTACGAGTTTTTAGTAATGTCATTTGGGTTAACTAACGCACCGGCCGCATTCATGGATCTTATGAATAGAGTATGCCGGCCCATGTTTGATAAGTCTGTAATAGTGTTTATAGACGATATTCTAGTTTACTCTCGTAGTAGAGCCGAACACGCAAATCATTTGCGTGAAGTATTAGAAATTCTTCGGAGAGAAAAGCTTTACGCGAAGTATTCAAAATGTGCCTTCTGGCTTAGAGAAGTGCAATTTCTCGGCCATGTTATCAATAAGGACGGTGTCTTGGTGGACCCAACTAAAGTGGAGGCTGTTACGAACTGGGTTCCTCCAAAGAACCCGAGTGAGGTAAGAAGTTTTCTGGGTTTGGCTGGGTATTACCGAAGGTTTATACAGGATTTTTCCAGAATAGCATTACCCTTGACCAGACTGACAAAGAAGAATGAGAAATTTGTATGGGGGCTTGAGCAAGAAAACGCATTCCAAACATTAAAAAGTAGGCTGTGTAACGCACCAGTCTTAACCTTACCCGAGGGATCAGAAGGGGGTATACACTGATGCTTCACATCAGGGGTTGGGAGCTCTTCAAGGCAGCTTAAACCGCACGAAAGCAATTACCCAACACACGATCTAGAATTGGCTGCAGTAGTATTCGCGTTGAAACTGTGGCGACATTATTTGTATGGAACAAAATGCACTATATATTCGGACCACAAAAGTCTCAAGTATTTATTCGAACAAAAGGACTTGAATATGAGACAACGAAGGTGGTTGGAGTTAATTAAGGATTATGATTGTGAAATCCTTTATCACCCACGGAAGGCTAATATCGTAGCAGATGCGTTAAGCCGGAAGGAATACCCACCACCCATACAAATCAAATCAATGAAGATTACTGTCACCCCTAAACTTTTGGAATTGATCAAAGAGGCCCAAACTAAATCTTTAAATGCTAGTGATCCGAGGAAGGAAAGAATGAAGGGCTTAGTTGGCGAATTAAAAGCGAATGCTGACCGTATCATGACCAGGTATGGCCGAATCTGGGTACCTTGGTTATGTGAAGTGAAATCACGGTTACTAGAGGAGGCCCACAAATCTCGCTATGCGGTACACCCCGGAGCAACAAAAATGTACCAAGATTTGAAGAAAGGATATTGGTGGCCTGGAATGAAACGCGACATTGTTAAGTACGTGGCTAAGTGCTTGACGTGTTCCCAAGTGAAAGCGGAACACCAGAAACCATATGGAAAATTGCAACCCTTAGAAGTACCGGTTTGGAAGTGGGAAGACATAACCATGGATCTCGTTACAAAACTCCCCAAAACAAACAAGGCCATGATGCTATTTGGGTTATTGCCGACCGACTCACGAAAAGTGCTCACTTTCTACCCATACAAGAAACCATATCTTCTGAAAAGTTGGCGGAGATTTATACGAATGAAATAATAGCTCGTCACGGAGTACCCGTGTCCATTATATCGGATCGTGACACAAGATTCACATCTCGATTCTGGCATAGATTTCATGAAAAGGTGGGCACCAAGTTACGGTTGAGTACCGCGTGTCACCCGTAAACGGATGGGCAGTCAGAAAGAACGATACAAACGTTAGTAGACATGTTAAGGGCTTGTGTCATAGATTTTAGATTTTGGGGGAAAATGGGACGACCATTTGCCATTGGTAGAGTTCGCGTATAATAACAGTTATCAAAGTAGTATTCAAATGACGCCATATGAAATGCCGTACAGAAGAAAGTGTAGAACCCCTGTATGTTGGGGAGAGATCGGGCAGCGAGAACTCGCTCCTAAAGATGTTGTGGAGATAACAAATGAAAAGATTGATCTAGTGCGGGCTCGTTTGAAGGCAGTGCAAGACCGACAAAAATCTTACGCGGATAAAAGAAGGCGTCCCATTGAATTTCAGCAAGTTGATCGGGTATTTTTGAAGGTCTCGCCGTGGAAAGGCATCATCCGGTTCCGTAAACGAGGGAAGTTAGGCCCTCGGTACATTGGGCCGTTTAAAATTATAGCCAGGATTGGTAAAGTAGCGTATCAGTTGGATTTACCTCCGGCTCTAGATGGAATCCATAACACTTTTCACGTGTCACAACTAAGGAAATGTCTCGCGGATGAAATGGCATATGTACCACTTGATGATATTGAACTGGATGAGAAAATGAACTATGTTGAGAGGCCGGTGGCTATCAAGGATTCCAAAATAACGCATCTTCGAAATAAAGCCATTCGACAAGTTCTAGTTAAATGGCAGCATCGGAAAGGATCAGATCTAACATGGGAATCAGAAGATGAAATGCGAAAGCACTACCCGTCTTTATTTGGTACGTGTTAAGGTTTCGGGGACGAAACCCCTTTTAGGGGGGTAGATTTGTAACACCCCAAAAGTCTATAAAAGATTATTTGAATGATTAATTGTTTTAAATAAATTATATTTAAGTCATAAATAAACATGGAAATAACCTAGAATGACAACATGAATGTTTCCAAGGGGCTGAATGTGTAAAATTGTAAAATAAATAAGAAATTAAAAGTAAATGTGGGGTAGTGTGGGTGTTCTACGCAGGGATCAACCAGGAGGGGAGAAACCCCTCTTTGCCCTAGTTCATCAAATCTCTAACAATTAGAGGTGATTCTGGACATCATTTGAATGCATGTGGCCTAATTCTCAACCATCTAAGAGTTTCCTACATAGGGTAAGTCAAATTTTGTGATTTGATGCTAGATGGTGAAAATGGGTTTTGATCAATCCGTGAATTAGTATGAAATTAAGCTTGTGTATGAATTAGAACCATCATTAGAGGATGTTTTATGCTTGAATTCGTTTGTATTGAGGGTTTGAAGGAAAACCCATTTGTTCTAGTAATATGATGTTCTTTAAGTTAAGTAAATTGAGTGGTTTTAATGGATGAATGAATATGTATTAGGATATTAATGAATTGTTAGGTTGTGGAATGAATAAGTTATGTGAATTTAGTTGATTAAAAGAGTTGTGAATATTGCTAGTGAAATCGTACATTGGATACATATACATAAGGCTTAAAATGTTGTATGCACACCTTGTGTTCGATAAAATGCCTCAATGAAAAACTATGTGATTTTGAATGGATTGATAAGTGTTAAATTGTATAAGTGAGATATAGTATTGACACATTGCAAAATATGAAATGGAATGTGAATGATGTGTGAATGTGATTATTATGTAGTGAATGAAATAATCTAAATAAGAATGAATTATGTGTAGGAGTGAAAGAAGAAGGAGCTAGTTCCGGTTCACAACACAAGGCTCAAGAACGAGGTAAGTTCAATTACTTACAAGTTTATGTAATGTTAATAGTTGTATAGTTATCATTACAAACCCATGTTTATTGTTAGTCTTATAATCCGTTAGATTCTAGTTAAAATTTATAGAAGGTATGTCCTTAATGGAAATTGTAGTCAAGAATGAGATTTCTTATTGATTCGTATTGAACGGGTCACTTGGAATAGAATGAGAATGTTCACGATTTGGTTTATGAGAATGATCCGTTATGAACGGGTTGATTAGTATGGAATAAGTATGAAATAGGAAGATAGCATGTCGAACTGTATCTAAATGGGTCGACCGCTTAAAAGAATGAATGTTAGAAGAATTGAATGATAATGTTGGTAAAATTTTAAGTTGTATTATATAAAGTTATTGACAAGTTTTCTTTGTTGTAATAATAGGTAAATCTCATGCTTAAGTGTTTCGGCCCCTTTCTCGGATCGAACACGCACCTTGTCAACCTCATATGCGCTTCCGGTTTAAGTCGCTCACTTGAAATGGGTCAAAAAAGGTTTTGTAATGTAATGTTAAGTTAATTTAGGATGTTTGTAGTAACTTGGGTATTTTCCTTAAAACTCATTTTGGGCGGTATCGCCAAAATACTTGTAATGAATTTTGTATGGTTGTATTTCTCATCTTTTCAAAAGATGTCTTGCGCTTTGTTTTTTAATGAAATTTGGTTAAAACAGGGAATCGTTTATGGTACGAACGGGTCATGCCCAAATTTTCTTTATTAAGTGAAAAAAAAATATGTGTCATGTTGTAGACTTTCGAATATATGAAATAGTGGGCGTTTCAATGTCTTACCTCAAGTTGTAGAAGTTTCGTGTATTGCTTCTAGCCAACCATTTTCTCTAAGTGATTCCTCCCCCTCTTTGGTTCCAATTGTGAGGAAGTAAACGTAAAGACATAGTTAATTTCAGATGTCTCACTTCTTGTCAATTGCATCCCCAATCACATTCATCAAAGAATGCTCCTTGTCGATTGTTATAGAAGGCACCACATCCTATAAAAGATCGGAGTGAAGGTTTGTGTAATATTCAAAATAATAATAATAATAATAATTATAAAAAAAATCAACTTCAGTTTATTTTAAACGTTTAAACTGTTTAATTGAATTTAAATTGGGAAATAAAATTATCTTTTTAATCCAAAGAAGATATTGATTGAATCAAGCAATCAGTTTCATCCACCAACTATTTGAGCCCATCTCTTTTGAAAATTTCAACAAACTCATCGGATAAGTCGGTTGTCATGTGCATTACGTTTTGACCTTTGATTATTTAGTATCCTTGAACTATCAATAGTTTTTTAAAAATCCTTCTTCAAACTTGTTTCCGTTTCGGCAGAAACCCACCGCCTACGAGCACCTTTGCCCAACCGAACTCCAGCCATACACCACTGTAACCATCGCCATGCTTTGATTATACTCGTCGCAGCCGTGAAGCGTCGCTACCTTGGTGAATATCGTCGTCGTACAACTACCGTAGTCGCCGCCACCAAACTACCCGCCACTCGTATTCCGTACGGTTCAGTCTGATTCACGCCACTGGGAGTTACTCGTGTTTCACCGATCTTGCCTCACTTTCGGATATGTTTCTGTTCGACTATTAAGGTACCCGCACGAACCACCTTACGATTTGGATTCGCATAAATATACGATTTCTGGTTTGAGTTCGTTCTGACGGCTAAAGCTTTGTTAATTTCTTTTTATTATTATTATTATTATTATTATTTTTGAACATGACATGAGGTTGAGAAAAATAATCATACAAATTGGATAACTAGTTTGCTGCGTCTGTTTTCCGATTTCGATCCACCGGTGCATGCACGCGCACCTTTGTTTTCCATCATTTATGTGTTCTTTTGAAGTGGACATATGTATTAATTAACTGATAGTTGAATTCAAATGAGAGTCGAACAACTTAAATACTCAGTAGTGATGGAACTTTGTTAATATGATCATGAGTCAGACAAGTCTTGGTTTTATTTTGACTAATATTGTACTGTGATTTTTTTTAATTGAAGAAGATGAGTATGGGGGGTTTTAGCCTCATAAATTTCTACTTCATTGTTTTTTTTTATATATATTTCTGGTTATTTAAATAGTATTACCAGATTTAGTATTTTGGTTTAATTAATAATTTACATAAATGTGGTTTAAAGTGATATTAGCTTAATTTAATCTATTATCTATATTAAAACAAAACATTTTGGTGCCACTTGGCACATTCTTATCCCACTTATTGCCACCTGGCAATGTGATATTCCTCACAGATTGATTTTGAGCGGCAATTTGTTTTCTCTTCTTTTTCCTTTGCAAGCGGCTTCTCAAACACGCATCATTCAGCCTTCTCCGAATCACATACGTTTCTTCACACCGCCCCCTCTTTCTCTTTTCCCCATTTTTATTTCATCCTCCTTACATTCAAAAACCCTAATATACATCGTCCTCTGTGGCCACCAGATTTAAAATCAAAAACCCTGGGTCTGATTATATATTTCATGTTTTCCGCGATTCTTCTTTCAAAAGATTCCGGTCATCTAGGGTTTCCTCCGCAACTGGTGATGATGGTTGATGATAACAGAGATAACAATGAAGCCCTCAATGATTTCTTCTACTTCTAAAAATTGGCTCCAGATTTCTGATCCCTTTCGTTCACACTCCGTCACGTCTATTTCGAGTTTAGGGTTTTGAGGCATTTTTTATAGAGGATTTCTATTCAGGTGTGTTTGGATCATGTGCATTACAATTTCAATTTTACAATTTTGATTTTTCAATGGAGGATTAATGGTGAAATAACAATTCTGAGAAAATTTAAAATTAATGGTGTTGTTTCTCCATGTTACTTAACAGGTGTGCCTATGCGTGTAATAAATAGACCTGGTATCAATTGCTGGGAGCCAATGGCCGTGATGATGGTTCTATTGTAAGTTAAACTTATGTAATTAACAGTTGATGATGAGCTGTGTTGAATGTTCTAATGGTATTTTATAGCATTTTGTGATTTGAGAGTTTCTTATCAACTGATCTGGAACAACAATATGCTAAACAGGTTAATATTTGACAATTTAATTGAGGTATTCTTTGCTTTTGATTGTTGTTTGTACGCATATAGTTATCGAATATGATTTTTGCAATTTTCTGTAGATTTACGTGTTTGAAAGTACCAAAGGAACAAAAATTTTCAAAAATTACTAGGGATTTGATTTTTCATTTGCCATGTGATGTGGAATCAAGGTTAGGTATCGGTGGAATTGAAGAAACAAATATGATTTAGGTTTAATTAAGGGTGTGTTTATAGGTATGGATATTACAATCTTAGGAAATTAAAAGGTGTTACAGATCTAAGCAAAAGAGCAAAGATCCCTTGGAAGGATTTTCTATCAATTTTGGATGCATTCGCACATGTTTTACAAAATAAATTAGGGGAAAACCTATATATTTAATTCAAGGAACTTTGTATACAGATGTATTACATCTTGCCCTCCACCTGTAAGTGGAAGAACTCATTCTCACACAATTACAAGCCATCATAACGTAGGCGGGCCTCCCAAAAATATGAAATTGAAGCTAACTGAACCACTTAAGCTTATATTCAAGTAGAGGTTTGCATAAAAATTGAATATATTTTTTAAAATACTTTTTACTTTGAGCCATTGTAATGACAATTCTATGTAGTTTTGTTCATAAAAACTGAATCTATATAAAAGAAAATAGTGTGACCCATATAGTGACTTAGTGAGAGTTTGGGATGATTACTTCCGGTGACACGTTTGAAGCGAAATTCACTTTTAGGCCCCGACATTGCTATGAGGATCCTTGGTGATGTTACTTAAGGAAATGCATTGGATGTCCTTCGCCAGGTACATAATGAGACCATGCTACATAAGTTAATTTTTTTTCTAAATTTTGTTTTGTAATGAATTTGTGATTCAAATGGACACAGGTTTAAAATGACTAATATACCCTTCATTCTCTCTTTTGTTTTGTTCACTATATGCACTTTAAATGACAATGGTAGCTGATAGTGTTATTGTTTGTGTCTATATAGATTGCTTTCAGTTTCTATGATTATGCAACTTTTATAATTTAAATGAGTTTATGTATGTATGGTGTAGACTCTTGATGAAGTTGTTCAAACTTATCATGGGAAGACAAAAAGAACCCTGGTGAATCACGGTTCCTTGCTCAGGTGCGATTTGACTTTTTGTTTGTGATTGCAACAAAGGAAACTGGATAGTTTCTCCTTCTGTTATGGTTAGTATATCTCATAATGTACTTTATTAGTTTGATTTTGAAGTCCTGTTTGTAAAGCCATCCTTTAAATTAGATTGGCAAATGCATACGTAGTCTCGTATATGTTGAGTGAATCTGCTGGAAGAGTCATTGTCGACAATAGGAGTTTCTATCTAGGGATTTTCATTTGGTACTAGGTACCGGTACCAAAACGATACCGTACCGAACAATTTTTAGTACCAATTTGTTACCCACTTCTTTCGTTTTTCGTGGTCGGTACGGTATGGCATTTTGGGTCGACCAAAGTCCAGTAGATTTTTTGCTTAAGCTTATGTTTCGATGAGATTCCGGTGACTCAGTTTCGAAGTGCGTATCATAGATTGGTGTACCAGTTTTGGAATCAATTCTTTTTCTTAAAATATTTGCTGATGATTTTACTTTTACGTCAGTTCCCGAAGAACAACTACTAGAATTGCTACATGATGAAGATGGTCTTGTGGGATCCATTTTGGGGGCTGTTGAAGTACCGAAAGAAGATGGTTTGGAACTTAACACACCCCTTCGAGGACCAATCACTCCTGTTACCATTGATCATTTTGTGGTTGGTTTAACTGTTCGAGTCCCTTTCTATGTAACTGTCACATTTAGTAGGACAATAGCGCAAAGCAGATTTGAGTATACAAAAGATATAGATAATAAGATAGTACCTATTAAAACGTATAAAATAAAAGAGTAAAATGTCATTTTCGTCGCAGAGGTCTGGCCAGTTTTGCGACTTTCGTCCAAAGGTTTGTTTTTCGGCTTCTGGATCCAAAAGGTTTGAAATCTTGCCATTTTCTCCGTTAATTCAGTGGTATTTCCGACTTTTTTGTTAACTTAAAGGACAATTCAGTCTTTTTCAGGGGTAATAAGCTGGATGGACCTAAAGAGATGCCCTTTAAGTAAAAAGACCGAAATGTCCTTTAAGTTAAAAAAAAACCGAAAATACTCCTGACTTAACAGAGAAAAATGGATGGAGTTAACGAGCGGGATGAAAATGGCAAGATTTCTAACCTTTGGGATCCATATGCAAAAAAAACAACTCTTTGGACAAAAGTCGCAAAACTGGCCAACCCTTAGGGACGAAGAGTAATTTACTTTTTGAGTCCTTGTGTTTTAGTGGTTTTAACCACTTAAGTCTAAAATCAAAAAGTTTAATGCTCTGAGTGCCTAACCGCTCACTCTATAACGTTTTGACCAATAAAATGATTGGTAGCTGATAGTGTTATTGTTTGTGTCTATATAGATTGCTTTCAGTTTCTATGATTATGTAACTTTTATAATTAATGGAGTTTATTTGGTGTTAGATTGTTGATGAAGTTGTACAAACTTATCATGGGAAGACAAAAAGAACCTTGGTGAATCACGGTAGGTGCGATTTGGCTTTTTGTTTATGATTATAACAAAGGAAAGTGGACAGTGCCATTGAATATAAGAACATGAATAAGCTTTTGAATAGAAAATAAAAACTCAGTTGATGATACAAGTTTTCTTTGTTAGCTGTATATAAGCAATCCCAAATTCTCCTCCCTAGAATATCATTTTGAGTAAACAACCGTGCCTATATGCAGTACAACAGCATATTAGAGTTCTTTGTTACATGCCATATCCGTTATATGTATATTCATAAATGTTATCCAATTTAGTTTTTGACAACAACCCTTAAAGGAGAGCCAAAAAATATAATAGCTGCAGCAATACATGAAAAAGACATTCTATGTATTTTTTGTCTTGCTTCTTTTTGTGTATATTGCAGGTTTCAATTATTAATCATTTAAAGGAGAACCAAAAATGATTTATGATTAGATGGTAACCGGTCAAAATGGGTTGTTTTAAAGAAGTTTCAGTTTTGGTTCGGGTTAAAACAAAATCTAACCAAATATGGGTTCATGATCAGATGGTGGTACTGGGTCAAACATGGCGTTTTAAGAAAGTATTAATTTTGTTCAGATTAAAAAATATAAAATATCTGACAAAAAATGATTCATGAATAGATGGCAACCGGTCAAAATAGGTCGTTTTAAAGAAGCTTTAATTTTGATTTGGGTTAAAACAAAATCCTACCAAATATGGGTCCGTGATTAGATAGTTACCATCTAAATGAGTCATTTTTTCTAAAATGTATTAGTTTGTTTCGTGTCAAACAAATCTTAAGGAATATGGGTTCATGATCACACGGTGATGGTTTATTTTAGAAGTATTATTTCAACAATTTTAACTTATATATTTGTGTGTTTATATAAACACATTTTTTAATTTAATTGTGGGTGTGTTTAAGTTTCTTATTTTGTCAAACTGTTGCAGGTCATGATTGGGTACAACTACTTTGAGTTTATCGACGGGCTAACCTATCTTGTGAACAACAATTATATCCCAGTGAGTCGGATTGATGATGCAGTTAAAAGAATTTTACGGGTGAAGTTTGTGATGGGCTGTTTGAAAATCCATTAACTGATTTAAGCATGGGAAATACCTTGGAGAACAGGTTAAGACCCAGAACCGGGTATCAAAAGGCGGGGCAGGTTTCGAACCGAATCGGTTATAGAAAAACCATTTTTTAAAGTAACCGTTTTAGTTTTTTTTTTTTTTTTTTTTTTTTTTTTTTTTTTTGGAATTTTAGGTTTTATAACCGGTTTTTTGTACACCTCTATCTGGAGCTGGAAGCAAAATCCTGGGGATAGAGTCGAAGGAACGGATTGTGATATGCTTTTTGGTATTTCGGGATCTCATTTAGTTTCTAATTCATGAGATTAGTGGTCTTGGCTTCTTGATGATTCGGGTACGTTTTTGGTCCGCATCTTAAAACAATGATTTGTACTAAAAAGGTTTGGGCAGCCGGGTAATGCTATTCATTGGAACAAATGGGTTCCTATGAAAGTGGGCATTTTGTCATGGAGGGAAAAGGCTTCCAAGGAGGTGTGCTTTAGCATGTCGAAACATTAATCTGGCTTCCACGATCTGCCCTGTGTGTAGTGAAGCATCGGAGATGGCTGAGCTTATCTATATAACTATATAAAGCCCTGTGTGGAAGTGGCGGCTCGGTTGTCATGGTGGTTGTGTTGGATAGTGGTGGTGTCAGTGGCGGTTGGTTGTGGTGCTGGTGGTGAAGGCAACAACAGTGGATTGAACACTGGCGACGATGGCAAAAAAGGGTTCTGGCGGGTATTTTGGTTACCAGGGTAAGAACACTTCGTCTTTCCTCTCCTCTGATCTTGCTTGATTTCATCATGAATTTAAGTTTAACAGATATTTTTGGTGCTCTAGAAATTTGGCACGATCTGATCTTGATTTTTAGACCGAAATCGAAGCTACACGCCCTCTGGAATCACCCTGTTAGCCATAAAACCAGTGAGTTGTTTCCTTTAAATCATTATATTTACGATTTAAATTTCAAAGTAAATATTATGTTTTTGATCGATGGTTACCTTGCAGAAGTTGCAAGTGATCGGAACCTCACACACACTGTTTTCACAGTGTTATCACGGTCAATCCCTGATGCTGCTAGACCGGTACATGATGCAATCTATGGCGCTGTTGACGTTTACTTGAAAGAACACCCGACGTTAACTGAAGTCGAAAGGAAGAAAGTTTGTGAGTTAATTGATGTGAAAAAGTTGTCAGCAGACGCGTCCATACACGCTGCACAGAACGATCGGCTTCTGCTGCGAATGGTGGTGCAGATCCTGTTTCACGAGCAGGTTCAAGCCACTGCTGTGATCAAAGAGGCAGCACGTGGCAACCGGGCGCTGGAACAAGACTGGGAGATTAAAATGCCGCTGCGTTCTAAGTAGCTAAGAACACCTTCATGGATGAGGTTTACGGATGGGGATGTCAAGGAGGTGTCGAGTGGTGGTAGCATGCGATTGCTGCCATCGAGTTCACGGAGGTTTTTGGATAGGTTTTGGGTGGTGGGGATGGGTCAGCGGCACGGAGAGACCAGGACGTCTGGTAGTTCGCAATCTAAATTTTCGAGTTCATCGTCAAGGAAACAGAGGTATTCGATTTCTTAAACGGCATATTATGTTTCTGGGGCTAGGTTTAGTTTGTTTTAAAACAAATGTGTTTCAGTAGATGTATAAAAAGCATGAGGTGATTTAGGTGTAGGAAGATCTTAACATGCCTTTTCTTTTTGTATTTTAATAATTCAGTTCTATTTGTATATTTTCATAGCATGCTTATGAGTTGATTACATGAATTGTTTGGTGATGTTTTTAAATCCTTATTGCTTTAATTTCAATTTGTAGAAACAATAATTTTCTGGATATGGAGGGTGATACATAGAGTAATGGTTCTATCTCATTATGTTTGAACATCTGAAAAATATCGATGTGAATTGATGATCGTGTATTATAATGTCGGAATGATAGGTCTTCGCAAAAGAGTGGATAATCTTAAGAATTTATAAAGGGGGTTGATACTGATGATGGCTTTGACTTTGTATGTCTTACATATCCAGATGACTACATCCCACAGGTCTCTTAGTTAAATATATATTTCAATATTATTATTCATTATCTTTTTTTTTGTTTGCACAGATTAGGAGAACGCTTGAGGAGCACTTTGGGCAATGCGAAGAGATTTCAAGCATGTCTATTCTTAAAGATTTTGAATTTGGTAGTTCTAAAGGGTAGGCTTTTTATTCTCCTCCGCAAACGTGCGTTCATCGCTGGCATGCACTAATACATCATCTACAACAATTATTCTGGCGAGAATATTGTCTTGTGACTATAGGTTTGGGATGTAGCAACTGGTACAAAGGAATACACTTTTGAAGGTGATAATAATGCTCCCGTTTATTCCGTATACCCTCACTTCAAGGAAAACATTCAGGTAAACTGGTCGGATGAGTGGAGCGGGGTCAAGCGGATTGGAAGTCGCCTAAAGTGTGAAACTGTATAAAATCAAGTTTAGAGGGATTTGAATAATTTTCTGTTTGTTTCGTCCAATGTATGCGTTTGTACAGAATATTACAGTTCAAAGTAAATAATATGGTTTTGGTTGAAGCCCGCGTATCATCATGTATCTCGAGATATTACATTATTTGTCTCATTGTAGTTTACTAATTTATTATTACTTCAACGGTTATTTAATTCAAACGATTACTTCAATAAATTAAACTTATTCATTTGTGTTTTAGTCCACCCGCGAACCTCGCGGGTTCTTAAACTAGTATAATTATGTAAATAACACCTTGGTGGAGCATAAAAACTCATTTTGATGCCTCTCTCTCTCTATATATATATATATATATATATAAGTGTATGGTGTGTTTTCTAAATATGTTCTACAAGGTCAAGTATTATATTTATTAACTTTAGAGTGTCATGGTGTCAATATAGTTGGGAAAAGCGTAAACCTTTTATATATAATTACGTAAGATCATATGTTGAGCAACTAAATTAATTAGCCAAGAATTATAAGAGTTTTGTCGTCGGACATCAACTTACAACCAAGTAATCTAAACAGTCATAGCTAAATCTAATTTGAAATATTATGGGAACGTAGGCTCTCGTATTATTGAGGACGACTTGTTTTGTTTTGCGTTTACCTTGCTTGGCTAAATTAAGGTACGGATTCTGTTTTCTTTTCATCATAGTATGTTTATTCAAGTCCGTTACTTTGTAGTACGGATTTTTCGTCAGTACTTTCTGTTTCGTATTGTTATATGATTGGTATTTGTTGTAGCATGCAATAGACCTTAGATTTTGTGCTCGTTATTGCATGTTCTCTTTAGACTTATGTCAAGATACTTTTATTTCTGATACGCTTTGTACTCTGTCACCCGAGCAATTATAAGTTACTTGTCGTTGGGGCGTCAACGACATGGCACTCATCGTGACGGTGCGTAACTAAAGTTCACGGCGTTTCTAGTTTGTGCTTGTGTAGCACATGGCCCCTAGAGGCGAATAGACCGATCTTAGCTCTGACTCCTGACTCCTGACTCCTGTTGAGATGGAATAATGTGTGTGTGCCTACACGCACCATCTCGGCGCATGGACTATGGCCATGCATGCCTCTGTTTAGGCTCGTGGGTGCTTCTATATTACGTGACTTGTTTTATTGTTATATGTTGTCACGTATGTCTTGTCTCTGTTATGATATGTTTGATATGATTATATGCATCTGATTATGTTCAGTATCTGTTATCTGTTCAGTATAAGTTTTGGGATTCAAGTTATAAAAGTATTTGTTTCGATGCCATCTTTTGGATTTGTTAGTGTCGGTACCGATCTGTTTTGCTTCTGTATGCCCGCCTTACTTTTACTGTTGATTTCTCTGTTACTGAGCAACTTTTTGGCTCAGCCGTAGTTTTCTTTTTGGTGTTTGTCTTATTTGTTTGACAGGTAATTTGGGAAACGTGGGGAATACGTGAAGAGTGTCGTGAAGATAAAGATGTATTTTTATTTCGGTAATGTAATGAAAATGTAATTAGGATCTTTCGTTTTCAACGTTATGGATTGGTTTTAGTTTTGATATCTATATGAGTGACATGCCAGCTTGTTCCGGGTTGGGGTGTTACAATTATGGTATCAGAGCCAAGGCTCTTAGGCTCTTTCCTGTAGAAAATTTAAACCTTAAAAACAACCTGTGAGTTAATGGGTAGACGTTGGGTTAGGATTTCAACTTCTGATCAATTTTCGTACTCGTTAGTTGTTGTCTTTCAGCATTTGTTTTGGTGTTCGCTTTTGTATTTGTTTTAGAACTATTGCTAACTATGATTTGTTTATCGCCACACTAGCTTTCTTTACAATTTTAATAGGTTATTGAGATGCATGATAAGAGGACCGTTAGGACACTTATGTAAGGTAATTGACAATTATGGTCGCGAACATAATCGTGAATTACAGGTACATATGTGTGCTTTTGGACTCCTATTGTGTAGATTAGTATGTACCTGAATTTGTTGTGTCTTAGCATTCTAAATCTCACTTTACTTGTTTTGTTATTTTCGAATTTGAAATTATTTTGTATGTATCTTTTGACCATCTCAGAACTCCACACTTTAGTATGTTTCATATATAAGTATACCATGTTCAAAATTCATTTCGTAACTGTTATATCTAAATTTGCTCATCATCCGTACTTTAACAATTTGAGGACGAATTTTTGTGGGTAAAATTGTAATATTCGAAAATAAAAGTTATATTTTTTTTTATAAAATGAATAAAAATTATCAATAGAACTCGATGATCAGTTCTTAGATTATTTGTCTTAACTTTTGATAATTAAGTGTGAATGTATGTTTTATCACTTTTATTTGCTAAGTGTTTGAAGTCCTTGTTAACTGCTTTAGAGTATCCTCCAGTTACATCTGCTCCTTTTAGGGATACTTATTTTGATTTGCTTTAGTATCCGTTTAATTGCCATCTCAGAAACTCCGTACCTTAGTATGTGTTATGTCTAAATGCTTGCTATGTGTTAAGTCTTTTCCGTGTCCGTTATGATTGAGATCGTTCGTATCTGTGCTTAGCAATTTTGAGGACAAATTTTTTTTTAGGAGGGTAGAATTGTAATATTCAAAATAATAATAATAATAATAATTATAAAAAAAATCAACTTCAGTTTATTTTAAACGTTTAAACTGTTTAATTGAATTTAAATTGGGAAATAAAATTATCTTTTTAATCCAAAGAAGATATTGATTGAATCAAGCAATCAGTTTCATCCACCAACTATTTGAGCCCATCTCTTTTGAAAATTTCAACAAACTCATCGGATAAGTCGGTTGTCATGTGCATTACGTTTTGACCTTTGATTATTTAATATCCTTGAACTATCAATAGTTTTTTTAAAATCCTTCTTCAAACTTGTTTCCGTTTCGGCGGAAACCCACCGCCTACGAGCACCTTTGCCCAACCGAACTCCAGCCATACACCACTGTAACCATCGCCATGCTTTGATTATACTCGTCGCAGCCGTGAAGCGTCGCTACCTTGGTGAATATCGTCGTCGTACAACTACCGTAGTCGCCGCCACCAAACTACCCGCCACTCGTATTCCGTACGGTTCAGTCTGATTCACGCCACTGGGAGTTACTCGTGTTTCACCGATCTTGCCTCACTTTCGGATATGTTTCTGTTCGACTATTAAGGTACCCGCACGAACCACCTTACGATTTGGATTCGCATAAATATACGATTTCTGGTTTGAGTTCGTTCCGACGGCTAAAGCTTTGTTAATTTCTTTTTATTATTATTATTATTTTTTTTGAACATGACATGAGGTTGAGAAAAATAATCATACAAATTGGATAACTAGTTTGCTGCGTCTGTTTTCTGATTTCGATCCACCGGTGCATGCACGCGCACCTTTGTTTTCCATCATTTATGTGTTCTTTTGAAGTGGACATATGTATTAATTAACTGATAGTTGAATTCAAATGAGAGTCGAACAACTTAAATACTCAGTAGTGATGGAACTTCATTAATATGATCATGAGTCAGACAAGTCTTGGTTTTATTTTGACTAATATTGTACTGTGATTTTTTTTAATTGAAGAAGATGAGTATGGGGGGTTTTAGCCTCATAAATTTCTACTTCATTGTTTTTTTTTTATATATTTCTGGTTATTTAAATAGTATTACCAGATTTAGTATTTTGGTTTAATTAATAATTTACATAAATGTGGTTTAAAGTGATATTAGCTTAATTTAATATAATTATGTAAATAACACCTTGGTGGAGCATAAAAACTCATTTTGATGCCTCTCTCTCTCTCTCTATATATATATATATAAGTGTATGGTGTGTTTTCTAAATATGTTCTACAAGGTCAAGTATTATATTTATTAACTTTAGAGTGTCATGGTGTCAATATAGTTGGGAAAAGCGTAAACCTTTTATATATAATTACGTAAGATCATATGTTGAGCAACTAAATTAATTAGCCAAGAATTATAAGAGTTTTGTGGTCGGACATCAACTTACAACCAAGTAATCTAAACAGTCATAGCTAAATCTAATTTGAAATATTATGGGAACGTAGGCTCTCGTATTATTGAGGACGACTTGTTTTGTTTTGCGTTTACCTTGCTTGGCTAAATTAAGGTACGGATTCTGTTTTCTTTTCATTATAGTATGTTTATTCAAGTCCGTTACTTTGTAGTACGGATGTTTCGTCAGTACTTTCTGTTTCGTATTGTTATATGATTGGTATTTGTTGTAGCATGCAATAGACCTTAGATTTTGTGCTCGTTATTGCATGTTCTCTTTAGACTTATGTCAAGATACTTTTATTTCTGATACGCTTTGTACTCTGTCACCCGAGCAATTATAAGTTACTTGTCGTTGGGGCGTCAACGACATGGCACTCATCGTGACGGTGCGTAACTAAAGTTCACGGCGTTTCTAGTTTGTGCTTGTGTAGCACATGGCCCCTAGAGGCGAATAGACCGATCTTAGCTCTGACTCCTGACTCCTGTTGAGATGGAATAATGTGTGTGCGCCTACACGCACCATCTCGGCGCATGGACTATGGCCATGCATGCCTCTGTTTAGGCTCGTGGGTGCTTCTATATTACGTGACTTGTTTTATTGTTATATGTTGTCACGTATGTCTTGTCTCTGTTATGATATGTTTGATATGATTATATGCATCTAATTATGTTCAGTATCTGTTATCTGTTCAGTATAAGTTTTGGGATTCAAGTTATAAAAGTATTTGTTTCGATGCCATCTTTTGTATTTGTTAGTGTCGGTACCGATCTGTTTTGCTTCTGTATGCCCGCCTTACTTTTACTGTTGATTTCTCCGTTACTGAGCAACTTTTTGGCTCAGCCGTGGTTTTCTTTTTGGTGTTTGTCTTATTTGTTTGACAGGTAATTTGGGAAACGTGGGGAATACGTGAAGAGTGTCGTGAAGATAAAGATGTATTTTTATTTCGGTAATGTAATGAAAATATAATTAGGATCTTTCGTTTTCAACGTTATGGATTGGTTTTAGTTTTGATATCTGTATGAGTGACATGCCAGCCTGTTCCGGGTTGGGGTGTTACAGTTTGTGTAATTTAGTTAAGGCAACACAACTTCTACTTCGAAAATTTGAACTTATGTATATTTATATAAATGATTTTCATTTATTCTGTTTAAAAGCCAAATTTCATTCTTATTTATATTAACTAAAATTGTTTAAAAGTTATTACGGGTACATTAATTACAAAAAAAAAAGAAAATCATAAATATGTTTCATTGTATTTGTGTTAAATTGAGAAACGTTTTTATTTACATATCTATTATCTATCCTATCTAATAAATAAGAATTTTGGGTTGCCACGTGGCACCCTTAACACACTAGGATTTTGGAGGGAAGTTTTTCTACAATTTACTAATTTATTAAAAAGATAATTATAACTACCTAATTTAGTAAACAAAATATTCCGAAATTTGTGTTCAGTTTTATATCCCTAAATTAACCTTTATATTTTACTCTTGTGGAAATATGCAATCAGCTTAATCCATGTTTACTATCCCCAAAACTCAAAACCATTTTTGAAATTTCCATTTGATGATTTTTGCATCATAGTGTCGGTTGTTTAGTAATTTTGATGGGGTTCACAGTTTTAGTTTTAGTATTCAAAATCACCATATTCATTTTATATCATCTAAAAAGTTATGTTGTAAATAATGTGCAAGATAAATTCGAGTATACACAGATATATAAAAAAGCAAGGTCTATTCAAATGTTAATCCTATGAAAAATGCGGACCAATTAAAAATGACGACAAAATACCACTAAATTTGAAACCTTTCACATTTAACGTCGTAAAATGAGAATAACCTTTTATTTGTTTTGCTTTTATCCATTCTTTCTCTATGTAGGTTTTTATTATATCGGCACTTCATTCATAAACGGATTTAGGTATTGGTGTTAGGATTTAGGATGAATTTATCTGTAATGGACACCACACCTGAAATGAAGGAGATGAGGAATGTAGAAAAATTGTTTTAAATATTAACTTTTCTTCCCATGCAGAAGAAATAATTTAGAATTATTGGTGTAAAAAGGTAACATTTACCACTAAAAAATAAGATTTGTTTGAATTATGTTTAGGTTTGTCTTTCTAACTGTACATTCAACTTCATTAAAGAATATTGTGTGATCATCATCTATCTTTATGCATGTTTGTTGATGTATTTAATTTTTGTATGTTTCCAAGGGGGGAAATAAATTGGTGTTCGGATGAAAGGATTTGAGATATCCTCAAGAATGGTTAGGATACGGTCGGAAGAAAATGGATGCCTGACCTGATATTCTTGGTTTAATCTTATGTGCAATTGAAACTAGCTCAAAATCTGCTCAATCCAATGATAACGTGTCCTTTATACAACTCGTGTAATACATGATTTGAAAATTGTTATTGTAATTTTTGTTTTTGTTTTTTCGTTATTTAAAGTAATATGTAATTTCTTTTATATCTTGTTTATTTATATACTTTTGATTATATATTTTTTATTTCTCAACCCGTGTACTACACGGGTTACTAACCTAGTATATAATAAACAAGAAGATTTGGGCTGATGTGGCATTAGATTAGAGCCTCTAGGATTGGGTTTTGGCGGGAAACTCAATACGCAGCCAAAAAAATCACGCGGATCTTTCTTTTTTCTAACCCGACCCATTGATTTCGGGTCATATATATATATATATATATATAACCCTAATTCCTTTTTATTCTTCCTTGAGAAGCTACTAACCGAATATCTATCTTCTCTCACAAATCACAATCGATGTTGCTAAGTTCAACATGTGATGTTCATCTGGTGCTCCTCAATTTCAGTCGTGTGATCTTCGTTTATTTTCATCATCACCTTCTTGTCAAGCATCGTTAATATTCATTATATTCAATCAAACAGGTACTGGCTTTTTAAACTCTTCATATTAATTCTTAATCCTCTCGTATGTGATGGTCAAAATCCACAACATGAGTCGCTTGAGGGTTTTTGTTCATCAACATCGACGCTTTCTAGAGTATGTTCGTAATCGATTGAGAATTTTTCTAGATAATTATCATTCGTGTTTCATTTAAATCGATGTTTCCGGTCTAATCGATTTATTATAAGTGTTTGATTAGAGCCTCTAGGTTAGTAACCCGTGTAGTACACGGGTTGAGAAATAAAAAATATATAAGTCAAAAGTATATAAATAAACAAGATATAAAAGAAATTACATATTACTTTAAATAACGAAAAAACAAAAACAAAAATTACAATAACAATTTTCAAATCATGTATTACACGAGTTGTATAAAGGACACGTTATCATTGGATTGAGCAGATTTTGAGCTAGTTTCAATTGCACATAAGATTAAACCAAGAATATCGGGTCAGACATCCATTTTCTTCCAACCGTATCCTAACCATTCTTGAGGATATCTCAAATCCTTTCATCCGAACACCAATTTATTTCCTCCCTTGGAAACATACAAAAATGAAATACATCAACAAACATGCATAAAGATAGATGATGATGACACAATATTCTTTAATGAAGTTGAATGTACAGTTAGAAAGGCAAACCTAAACATAATTCAAACAAATCTTATTTTTTAATGGTAAATGTTACCTTTTTCACCAATAATTCTAAATTATTTCTTCTGCATGGGAAGAAAAGTTAATATTTAAAACAATTTTTCTACATTCCTCGTCTCCTTCATTTCAGGTGTGGTGTCCATTACAGATAAATTCATCCTAAATCCTAACACCAATACCTAAATCCGTTTATGAATGAAGTGCCGATATAATAAAAACCTACATAGAGAAAATATGGATAAAAGCAAAACAAATAAAAGGTTATTCTCATTTTACGACGTTAAATGTGAAAGGTTTCAAATTTAGTGGTATTTTGTCATCATTTTTAATTGGTCCGCATTTTTCATAGGATTAACATTTGAATAGACCTTGCTTTTTTATATATCTGTGTATACTCGAATTTATCTTGCACATTATTTACAACATAACTTTTTAGATGATATAAAATGAATATGGTTATTTTGAATACTAAAACTAAAACTGTGAACCCCATCAAAATTACTAAACAACCGACACTATGATGCAAAAATCATCAAATGGAAATTTCAAAAATGGTTTCGAGTTTTGGGGATAGTAAACATGGATTAAGCTGATTGCATATTTCCACAAGAGTAAAATATAAAGGTTAATTTAGGGATATAAAACTGAACACAAATTTCGGAATATTTTGTTTACTAAATTAGGTAGTTATAATTATCTTTTTAATAAATTAGTAAATTGTAGAAAAACTTCCCTCCAAAATCCTAGTGTGTTAAGGGTGCCACGTGGCAACCCAAAATTCTTTGGGCTGATGTGGCATTAGATTAGAGCCTCTAGTATTGGGTTTTGGCGGGAAACTCAATACGCAACCAAAAAAATCACGCGGATCTTTCTTTTTTCTAACCCGACCCATTGATTTCGGGTCATATATATATATGTAACCCTAATTCCTTTTTGTTCTTCCTTGAGAAGCTACTAACCGAATATCCATCTTCTCTCACAAATCACAATCGATGTTGCTAAGTTCAATATGTGATGTTCATCTGGTGCTCCTCAATTTCAGTCGTGTGATCTTCGTTTATTTTCATTATCACCTTGTTGTCAAGCATCGTTAATATTCATTATATTCAATCAAACAGGTACTGGATTTTTAAACTCTTCATATTCATTCCTAATCCTCTCGTATGTGATGGTCAAAATCCACAACATGAGTCGCTTGAGGGTTTTTGTTCATCAACATCGACGCTTTCTAGAGTTTGTTCGTAATCGATTGTGAATTTTTCTAGATAATTATCATTCGTGTTTCGATGTTTCCGGTCTAATCGATTTATTATAAGTGTTTGATTGGTGGAGTCATGTTTTTGTTTTGGCGGAATTGTCTTTGCATCATATGTATTTTTATGCAAGTCATTAGATGGGTCAAAATGCTGGAACTGCTATGGAGGCATCGGTGATTCAGTGCTGCAATATTTTTTTACGATTCAGAGTGAAATAAGGGAGCCACCAGTATAATGTTTTATTATTCTCTCTGTCTCTTTCTTTGATTATGGATCAATTTTACGTGCTTCTTCATACTAGATACTTCATAGTCTTTGAACCCTGATTGTGTAAAATCATAAGAACTCAAAATAAATCTATTTTAAAGTTACATATATTAAATTCTATGTGTATATACAGTTAACATGTAGAAAATGATTAAAATAATCTCCATTTTTGATTTAGCATCCTGGTAATATAGTTGTTGATGACATGATGGTGGAAGGCTGGTATATCATATGATTTTGGAATGATGGAAAGATAATGACTGATCATTTACTCTCTAAACCTTTTTATTGCCGTGAGAAAAAATATACAGGATTTTCTTTAAATTACTGATCCATGAGCTCTTGCAGCGTAAGCGCGAGCAACAGAGAAGGTTTGTTGGAAGCTTCTTATGGAGTTTATGAGAAAGTTCCAAAAAAGGTATATGGCTCCTTGGCTCCCACGTTTAGCTTTCTTTTTTTTCCATTTCAAATTTTGTAGTTCATTTCAAGTGGGTCAAATGTCACATAATGGTAATCATGTTTCACCATTATTCTACCTAAGCGCTTAAATTGAAGAATTAAAAATGTTTATCCAAAGATTCAACTTTCAATTTTAGAACAATGTTATGAAATTAAAGAAAATATGGCCTGAAATTTATAGAAAATTTGTGCAGAATAGCTGATTGATGATCTGGATGTGGAATTGGTATGTTGTACAAAGGGGAAACTAATTATAACGATCCCCTAAAACTAGGATGTTGCACAATGCCATGAAATCTAATTTGAAGATGGATGAAGTGAAGGTACATTATGTACAAATGCCAATACATTTCAAATTAAATTTCATTACGAAAACTGATTTGAATTATATGCATTTACTCTTGCTTGCTAACGGATGTCGCATGCCGTTTAAACATCCAACTTTACGAAAACATCCACGGATTCAAGCATCAGGTAAGAATTTCTTTTTCGGATTGTTAATCCTTTTCTTTATCTAATGTATCCATGCTTTGGTTAATTGGTTCGACGACAGAATGCGCTAGCCGCCACCACCAGCATTCATGGCTAGGGTTCCAACAAGTTGATCTGGAGCCAGTTCTATTAACAGGTCTGCGTTTTTTTTAATAAAAAGTATATGTTGATTCTCCATTATGGTTGTCGTTGAGTCTTCTATTTTTCTTTACGATGTATGCTCCTGTTTCCTCTATTTTAGGTTATTGGGTTGAATTGTTGTTATATATCTTTTGCTAAAACCATCGTTTGTATCAGTTATATACCCTTTTTGTTAGTAAATCAGTTTTTCCGATTAAAGATTTTATTTTAATTTACATATTTTGTATGTTTTTTATTAGTTACATTGCAAACTTTAGTTGGATTGAAGATGTTGGTTTGAATATGGACAATGGATTTAAGACTAGAGATATGACGAATATAAAATATAATGCAAGGTGGTTCTTCGAATCAGATATTTTAAACGGGTTCTAAAGTTTTTGATATAGGTTAGATGATTATAATTTCTAATTATATTAGTTTTTTTAAATATGTTTAGGGAGTAATAACAGTTTTATATACGTAATATATATATATATACACATATATTATTGCGCCTTACTTATCTCGGGCATGCGCTTTTTTTGCATCTTGTGTCTAGGCTCCAGGCAAGGCCTATTCGCCTTGAGTCCGCCTTGCGCCTTTGACAACATAGGTTAGATTAAGTTTTTTCACTATATTTTTTTACTTGCAGACTTATAAATCTCCTAGCCACTAGCCAGTATGGATGAATTGCACATGCTCTTGCTACAGTACTCCGTGAGGAAGGCTTGCATGCATTATACAAAGGATGGCTTCCTTCTATCATTAGTGTTGTAAGTTTAAGTTCTAATGTTTTTAATAATGGTCTTAACATGTTATATGTTGGATTTAGGTTTTTATTGTAGATTTCTTATATAAATAACAAATTAGGTGCTGGCTAACTTGGATTTAGGTTTTTCTTGTAGATTTCTCGATGCTCTACTCTTCTTCGTTTTCATTGTTCAATGATTTAGACTCTACAATCATCTAATAGAAGGTATGTTTTTAGCTTCATTCCTCTATGATTTTTATTGTTAATCTAATTTTCTCTGTTAGACGCATCATTTATTCGATTCTATTTCAGATTCAACACAGATCGTTATGTATTATAAACCTTTAAGTAATAATACTAAAAATTGGTGCCATGGATGTTACGGTTTGATGTTAATGACATATCTGAAGATGCAAGGCAAGATGCAAAGGAATCCTTGAATAATATTTATCGATCAATTGTAAGTGCTAATCTTAATCCTTTTCCTTTTCATATTTTTATTCTATATTGGATCCTTGATTTTCTGCAAGAAGGATACGCAATCAGTAAGAAGAGAAGAAGTGGTCGTCGTTGCCATTGCTAAGTACATCGCCGATCTGTCTGCCAAATCAATGGGTCCTTCTCCGTCGTGCTCTCTGGCGGTACTTTATTCGATACTACCAGGTAACTATAACCCTAACAACCTACCTTCCTAATTGATTACGGATTAGTTACATGTTACTAGAAAAGAAGTTAGAGGTTGTAGTTGTTATATTAGTTGTTTTATTGTGTTATTTTTGGTTTGATAGTTAGAGCTCAAATATAACTGAACTTAAGTTGCTGGAGCCTCCGTACAAGTAGATGGATTGGTCGAAATGGTTGATTTTCTATTTCATTGGTTCAGGAAGAGAGTCCATTAACGATCCTCAACATCCAGATTTTTATGAAGGAGAAGAGATGTGGATGGCACGAGGCTTCATTAATCAGTTTTTTTTTTTTTATGTAAGTTACACTTCCAATAAATGAACATGAATTCGTAGATGAACAAGTAGGTTTTTTTTCTTAATTCTGGACTAAAAATTAGATTTGGGTATTTTCCGCCATAGTGTACTTTTATTTCTCTATGGATTTCTAATTAAAGCTTAATACATGTTAATTATGTATGTGCATGTACTTGCTATTTACGTGTAATTAATGAGCCTTAAACAAAGGCTAAAGCTAATACATTCATTAATTAAAGTTTTTTTAAGCGTAAAAGAACTATATAATCCTCAAAGCTTTACAAAGAAATTATGGTGTACTTTTTGTATAAAAAATAGTATTTTCTTACTTTATCCAAAGTATGAGGTGCATCAGTGTGATTAGAAACGGCCGGCTTGGGTTGGGTTAGGACATACCACGCACAATCTACTGGATGATGATGATGATAGTGGTGAACTTGGCAGCTCTGTTAAGTCTAAAAAGACCAATAAAAAGGTAAACAACTTTAGAAAAAAATAGTGAAACCCAAGAAGATGAAGATAATGAGGTATAAATTCTGGTACTATTATTGGTAAAATTATTATTTTTTTAATTGTAGGTTATTGTACTCGTGTCTTATGTAACAATCGGTACTGATTATGACTGTATTTGGTGTTGTAGGGAGCTGTAAATCTGAAAGAAGAAAGATGAGTGAAGCAAAAAGTTATTCAAGATATCTTGGATAGTTCTAAGGTATTGCATATCATCTTTTATTGGCAGCGACACAATTTATTTGTCACTCTATATTGCTAATATTTTGATAATTAACGGTAATTTGTTGGTCAAATATTAATTCCAAAGTTCTATTGTTGTGACAGTCGCAAGAAGAAAGACTGCTCGACCAAAAACGAGAGGATCACATAGAAGCCCTCCTTGACCAGGTACATTTTACATGCATGTTCTAATTATGGACTGTCGACAAGATTCTCGGGTTGGTAACGAGACAAAACGGGTTTGGTTTGAACAGGTCATCATTAGTCATTAGTCTGGGCCAAAAGTCTCAGACTCAGCTTCAACTACCTTTTCTTTTCATTATCATAAGTACTTAAGGCGTACATTGTGACTGTAAAAACCAATAGTGTTGGATTATCACAGGGCTAGCTAAAATGAAAACATGGCAGATTGGCTGAATGGGTCAAAACTTGGTACAAAGAGCAGTTTTCACTGTGGGCAAGATAGATGGTAATGGGTCAAAATAGGTTTGTTTTGAACCGGGTCATCTTGAGTGTAAGTTGAAATGAGCCAGTCTGACTTTCAACCATGTTTTATCTTTTTATTTTCATAAATATTTAAGCCTTAATTGTAACTATAAAAACAATATGTTGGTGCACTTGTGTCTGTACTTTGTCTGTATTCAGTCTCGATGTAAAACGATGTCTATGTTAGTCTTGTAAGTTTGACCAAGTCAACTATCCTCCTAGTTTGACTTGGCCAAACAGTTAGTTTATGAATGTAACATGTCTGGCTCGTAGGATGACCCATCGAAGGATAGTGAGATCCTTCGATGAGATCGAAAGTTGAACCTTCGATGGATGGACCTCGACAGATCAACCTTCGAGGTCACTGAGAACCCTTCGATGGAAGTCTGATCGAAAGATGATCTTTCGATCAGTATTCCTGATCCTTCGATAGGTTCAACATCGATAGATGATCCTTCGTGACATCTATCGGATCCTTCGGTCAGACCTGCTGTGTATGGGTATATAAACCCATGCAGTGTGTTCATTTCACACAGACATGAGAGACAGATGCACACATAGAGAGTTGAGAGCATTCTGTCCGAAACACACACACCTTGAGAGTTTGCAAAACTGATTTGTAAACATTGTGCTTGTAACCGGAACCTTCATTCGTATTAATACAAGTGGTGTTAATCGGTGAACCTTTGTGTGTTTGTGTTTATACTTGTTTCATCTTGGTTTGCTTGCTAGCTTGGATTCCGCACTCGCTAGTGGGTTTGTATAACAAGGTTTAGGTTCGTCATCCTCCGAGAGGGACCTACAAGTGGTATCAGAGCCGTGGCTCTTTACCTTGTTTAAAACCGGGTTTGTTCAAGTTCTTGGTGTGTTTGGACACTTGGTTTAGCACCCGTTTTTGGTGGTTTTCTTGCATTTGAAAACTGAAAAACGCGTTCTAAACCTTTCGGGAGTGTTCAAGGTTGGGTTGGGTAACTTAAAAACTTGTTTTTAAGGAACTTTGTTATTTCCGGCCAATTTCCGGTCATTATTCCGGTGACTGTTTTCTGGATAGGGTTGTCCATTTTGGGTAATATTTTCAAAGTTGGTGAAAAGTTGTGTCTGCACATACCTTCTTCCGAAAGTTGTGCACCAACCCATCACCTTTCCCACCTACCCGTCAACTTCGTGTCAGTGTGTCAGAAGCATTCGAAAGATATCCTTCGACATCAAAAGACCATCTTTCGATCAAAGACAGCTCGATAGATAAGCATCTTTCGAGTAGTCTTTCGAAGTCTAAGCATTATCTTTCGTTCTTGGAATCTTTTCGAAGGATACATTCTCGAAAGATAAGGATCTTTCATTGTGAATCTTTCGAGATCAGTGTTCGAAAGATAAGGATCTTTCATTGTGAATCTTTCGAGATAGTTATCCGAAAGATAAGGATCTCTCGAATTGTGAATCCTTCAAGATAGTTATTCGAAAGATAAGGATCTTTCTATTTGTGAATCTTTCGAAGTCTTTGTTCGAAACTCAACAGTGATCTTTCGAACACTGTTGATCCTTCGAACAAGTCTTGATCTTTCGATTCTTGTCTGTTTGAATTTAACAGTTTGCATTTGTGAAGGTTTTCAATTAGTATCTCATCAAAATGAGTTGTACAAGTCCTTGGGACTGGAGTATTGACTCACAATCTAGTCAAGAGCTAACCTCCGCTGCAGCTTGGGCAAAGAGTATGTTTCCACAGCCATCAATCAGTGCTAGTCAATGGGCATTGCTGTCAAATCAAAATCAAAACATACAGAATCTTGTTGTAGCGAGAAGAGAAGGATATGCAGCTACCAGAAAGACACATCATGATTTGTTGAAGAAGAAGTTTGAATCATTTCACTTCTTAGAGAATGAAACCCTAAATGATCTAACTACTCGTTATTATCATTTGATGTGTGAGATGTATTCTGGTGGTGTTCTTGTCTCTCAACAGGAAATGGTAGCACGGTTTGCTGATGCTCTACCTCCAAAGTGGAGCCCATTCATAGAGTTTTTAAAGCATACGGGCGTTTTAAATGCTGTCAATGTTAATATCTATGAATTCATTCAGAAGTTGGAGCACAAGAACGAAGAGGAAATTCGGAAAGCTAAAAGGATTACACCTACTCAAAACACAGAAATGTATTTGCCTGGTTTTGGTCCTTCAGCTAGTTCTAGTTCTGTTCAGCAACCGGAGCTTCAAACGGCGTTCGTATCCAATACAAGCTCTTCTCCGTGTCCACAGTTCAATCAAACCCAACTACAAGCCCAAGTTTCCACAACACAATCTCAATTTGATCCAAGTGTCGATTGTGGTCCGGACATACAGTTGGGAAACGGTGATCAAACAAGAACTGCGTTCTATGCTGAAATTGTCAAAAATGTCAATGATTGTGAATCTTTGGGAAATGATGACAGTTCAGGATATAGTGGCAGCTCTGATGAAGAATCAGATTTAAATGAAAGAACTGATTCTGAAGCTGATAATTTGTCGGATGATGCCAAGGAGACAAGGTCAAAAATCTGACTTGATCAAGAAAGCTGATGCTACATCGAACGAAATGGAGAAGATTCTCACTGAAGATGGATCTTTCTCTTCTCAGATTGCCTTTGTGGCTAATGTCACAGATTCTACAAGTCAGGTTCAAGCTAAAACTCCTAGCATATGTAGTGATTGTGCCGATATGAAACTTAAATGTGATGAATTGAAACGTGAATCTGAAACGGTTCATAGTCACAATCAAAGTTTGGTTATTGAACTGTCCAAGTGCCAAGAGGCAAACATGGTGTTAACTCGAAACGAAAAGGATTTTAAATCTGTAATTGAAACCCTAACGAAAAGTGTTTCCGAATTGAACAAAGTTGTTTATCATAAACAAGTTAGTATTAACAATTATATTAATCTTGTTGAGGAAACCAAAAGGGAGTTAGCCATTGCCAAATGCGAGCATGATGCTATCAAGCAAAAGTTGGAGAGTTATTCTAACTCCCGATTTGTGCTCGATCACATCATAGACGTTCAAAAACTGAAAGGTAATGTGAAAGGCGTAGGGTATAAGGCGTGTCCACCCCCTTTGAGACACAACTATACCAAAATGCCCGATGAAGAGGAAATGCCTCGGTATGAACCCAGTGTGCCTCTTGATGTTGAGGAATTTGTTACTGGCCTAGGGTTCAAACCGGACAATTCATCGGAGGGCTCATCTGATAACAAAGAAAAGTCATCATGTGATTCAACTCAAAGTCCTCCAACCATTGAGGACTATGATTCTACAGATGATGAATCAGATGTAAGTGACCAGGATGAATCACTTGATGTGACGAAAGGAGTAGAAATTCCAATAGAGAATCATATTCTTTGTGATCCTCCTACTCCTGCCATGCAACCTGTTGCCAAGAAAGTGATAAATCCTGTCAAAGATGTCAAGAATGACAAAGAAAGTGTGTTTGCTGTTAAAAGCAATAATTTGTTGTACACTTTGGTCGGAGATGTTAAAATTTATTCAAACAATGATTTTCCAATTAAAAATGTCAATCCATCCTTGATTGATAAAGTTTTTGAAGATAACACAAGCAAGTTTTTGGGAAAGACGATCCCTGGAGTTACTGTAACTCAATGTGATCCAATTCCAAAGGCTGAAATCAGAAAACAATTTGGGAATCAAAAGTCACCGACAAAGCAACAACCAATTGTTTTTAAAGGTAAACAACAACAACGAGCTCCAAAGCCAAAGGCTAAGGTTGAATCAAAAGGAGCTCGTTACAAGAAGAAAGCAAAAGATGTTAAATTTGTAGCATCAAAGGGTACGGATAAGATTGAGACTTTTGAAAACAAATCAAACACCGATTTTGTACAAAAAGTCAAGATTTTGAAGCGTAACAGCGATAACAATTACACCCAACAAACACACAGATGGGTGTGATGAAAGAGCAAGTACCTCAGGTTCTACAGGTTCGACATCTGCTAGTCGAACAAATTCTCCTAAGTTTGTTGAAAGGAGAACTTGTTTCAAATGTGGGAAGTTTGGGCACATCATTAAAGACTGCACAAACTAGCCCAAACCAAATTTTGTTGAAAGAACCCCCTCTGAACAAGGTCACTCACAACGTCGTACTGTTTCTCCAAAACATGATAGACGCACTATTAAAGAACAAGAAACAAAACAACGACGTAAAAATGTAAAGGTGATCGAAAAGGCTTTAAAACCGGAAACTGTTAAAAGGAAACCTAGTTTGTCACAACCTTTAAAACCAAAAATTGTACATAATACACAATCTGGTAAACAGAAACAAGCTTGGAAACCGAAAACAGGTGAAGGTTCAGGGGGAGGCGTGAAATTTCCAAATCATCAAGAGATTGAAATTACATTTCTTGATTCTCAGGGGCAACCCAAGTCTATGAAGGCTTGGGTCCCCCTCTCCAACTAATCTCTGAGTGAGTGTGCAGGAAGTTCCAGGAGGAACTATCGATAGTCATAGGATTATTGATAGTGGAATGTCCTTGCACAAGATAGGCGACAGAAGAAATTGTTGCCTTTGGTGGAGAGAGGGAAGAAGAAAAGAAGACAAAAATGTCTGATGGAAGAATATGTTTGAATGAAGTTGCAAAATTCGACCAAATGGAGAACGTGCCAAAAAATTTGGTCATTATGGTTTTTGATCGGGTCCTCAGGAAAGAATACAATGAAATGTGTGCAGAAGCCTTGCGATAGATTGAACATCCGCACACCATTTCTGAAAGAGAAAGACAGAGACCTTCGCTGGTGCAATGTTGAAGACCAGCCGGACCCGGAGGTTTATGTTCTTGTTGCTGTCAAGAGATTTTTCAGTAGCTACAAAATCGACTTTGAAGTCCACACCGAGTGGATATCCAGTTTGGGAGAGTGCTCAGATTTCTTGCAATGCACGAAACAGTTGCAGGATACGGTTTTTAAAAGTTCTAGTCTCTCCTATACTTGTTGATTTTTAAGCTGCTTTATGAACTATTATCATCTCATACAACACTCTTTGACCTGACACATTGATCTCGAATATCACCTCACGTGTGATTGTTTCTTTGTGAAACTTGTCAATGTTGTTAAGGTCCACACCAATGACCAACGTGCCGACCTTTTTACCAAAGCTTTTGACAAATCTAGATTTGACTTCTTATTATTGGTAAACGGCATTAAGGTCAAGCAAGAGTAAACCAACATCGGAAAATCATTTTTGTATATATCTTTGTGTCTTTTAAATTTATCTTAGTTTATTGATTTTAGGGGGAGTAAATCCAAAAATCGGAAAATCCAAAAACATCGAAAAATTTCAAAAACACAAAAACAATAGAAAAACAAAAATGAGTTTCCTGGCGAGCAAAAGAGAAAATGATAGTACATCAGTGGTCTATCCAAACCTCTTTAAACCTTAAAATGAAAAACGATAAACAGCTCTATATAAGATGTATCGGTAGGCTCACAATCATTTTAAAGTGTGCAGGGTGATATAAATCTTAAATAGACTGAAGACCAGGTGGGAACCATTCATTGGCATATGGTCTTAGTACCAAAATTTCGTTTGATAGATTGCCGAGGTTCAGAGATATTCGGTCTTTATGCTGCTTATCATCTGAGTATCATGGTTGTATCTTTTACCGAAAAATAACGGGGACGCAAGTCTAGATCTTCCATGATACTATACATACGTGTACATATTACATACTGCATTCGACCTCAATAAGTGATAAACAATCACATGTCCAATCAAATAAGTGATAAAATATCACATTTATCCGGGAGTCAAGTTCGTCTCTCTGCTGTACGGAAGTACTGACCTGTTCACGGACTTGCTCCTGTGCCCTCATGCATATGAAAATCAAGTTCCTCATCAATAAGTGATTATATCACATAGGGCTTGTTTTCAAATCAAAATAAGTGAGTATCTCACAGCTTATACGGTCAAACAGATGATAATCGGTATACTCACCGGTAAGATGAATTCTCGTGCATACCTTGATACGGGAATGTGTCGTGATGTGGATGAACACCGGTCGGTAAGTATAAATCATACCTTAACGTACACCCTCGCCATGATTACATCTGATAAGTTGAGCTTAAGTGGACAACAATACCGATAATTGTTATAGGATGCTTGTCTTAATGTTAACTAACTGAACAACAAGAGTTTTTTGGCATGACCGTACACTGATATGATTCTCTTACCCTCGAAACTCGCAAAAAGAATGTCTGTATATATTTATTTACTGCTTAACTTTTATTGTTTTTATTTTTAAACATTTTCGTCGTTTGGTGCATATCAGCACGACATTAGCGGTGATGTCGTTTGATAACACTCAAAGGATATTAAAATTGTTGTCTTTTAATTTCAAAAATACCAAAAAGATTTTAGGTGTGTTTTAATATAAACTTTATAAAAGCCAAAAAGATTTTATTTCTACTTTATTTTCGATCGTACGATGTTGGAGCTCAAGTCTTCGTTACCTGAAACCTGAACGAAAACCGAATTGACTAAATCTTCATAAACGGTCGAAATTTGCAAGTTTTGAAAGTTAAATCTAAAATTGAGAAATTTATTAAACTTTCAAACTGTCGGACGGTGTTTGATAGTGACATGGGCATTCGTGTGTCATTTGTTTATACTAACAATTCCAAGCAGTTGTTCTCATTACGCGTTTAGATTTCTTGCATGTGCAGATTCTAAAGGCTAGGAGAACATGGTCGATGACAAGCTTCGGAATGAAGACACGACGTGAAGGCACTCAAAAGATGAAGATGATCGAGTAGCCGCTGACCATCATCAACACCACAAGGATCTCACTTCATAAAGATCAAGTCATTCACGAGCATAACTCAAGGGGGAGCTTATGTTAAGGGGGAGTTTGTCAACACACTTCCTACATGATACGGGTAGTTTGTTGATACACTCTCTACTTTCAAGACGTGAAGACTTTGAAGATCCTCCGACATTGAAGACTTGAAAGGACATCAGAGTCTTGAAGACATGAAGATCAACGATGATCAAGATCAAGACAAATCTGCAAACATCGAAGATCGAGACAAAGCTACAGCCAAGGGGGAGTTTGTTGGTGCACTTGTGTCTGTACTTTGTCTGTATTCAGTCTCGATGTAAAACGATGTCTATGTTAGTCTTGTAAGTTTGACCAAGTCAACTATCCTCCTAGTTTGACTTGGCCAAACAGTTAGTTTATGAATGTAACATGTCTGGCTCGTAGGATGACCCATCGAAGGATAGTGAGATCCTTCGATGAGATCGAAAGTTGAACCTTCGATGGATGGACCTCGACAGATCAACCTTCGAGGTCACTGAGAACCCTTCGATGGAAGTTTGATCGAAAGATGATCTTTCGATCAGTATTCCTGATCCTTCGATAGGTTCAACATCGATAGATGATCCTTCGTGACATCTATCGGATCCTTCGGTCAGACCTGCTGTGTATGGGTATATAAACCCATGCAGTGTGTTCATTTCACACAGACATGAGAGACAGATGCACACATAGAGAGTTGAGAGCATTCTGTCCGAAACACACACACCTTGAGAGTTTGCAAAACTGATTTGTAAACATTGTGCTTGTAACCGGAACCTTCATTCGTATTAATACAAGTGGTGTTAATCGGTGAACCTTTGTGTGTTTGTGTTTATACTTGTTTCATCTTGGTTTGCTTGCTAGCTTGGATTCCGCACTCGCTAGTGGGTTTGTATAACAAGGTTTAGGTTCGTCATCCTCCGAGAGGGACCTACACAATATAGTTACAAAAGTAAGGGTTATGTACTTATGTTAGTGTTAACAAAAATGTAAACATGGTTAATGGGTCAAAAGTTGATATGCCGAGCAGTTTCCACTTTAGGCAAAATGGACGGATATGGGTCAAAATGAGTTCGAGTTGAACCGCGTTATCATGAGTATGGGTCGAAATGGGCCACCTTCAACCATTTTTTTTTCTCATTTACATAAATACTCAACGCGTAAATTCTGACTACAAAAACATACAATTACAGATTAAGGGTCATTTTTTGTGGCTGCAGTGTTAGTTTTTTGTCTTGTGAAATGATACTTTAGTTGGTGTAATACTTATATGGGTAGAGTGTTTTTTATTCTGGTTGGGGCAGATTACGACAGAGTATATAAGCACTTGAATTCTGCATCTCGGTAACCTATGACAAAATGTGTATAAAAGTGTATTCATGTGGCAACAAGTTTATCGGAAAACTGCTACCATATGGATAAAATTTCTACATTTATGATGGGAATCATGGAATGAACAAGCAACATGCATGCTGATATTTAAGACACTATGAACAGGAAGTTCAATCAACAATCACAAAAAGGAATACTGGTGCATAAGCTACTAAATAAAATATAACAAAATGGAACAATGGGGCATGACTATGGAATATAAGCAATCTTTTAAAGACCGAGTTAGATGCAATCTCAGTCCAACCAACAAATCATACAAAGGAGAAATTTGGTGTCCATGGACTGGAAACAACCTCATACACATTTAGTTGTATATAATAATGGGCTACACTCTCAATAAAATATCTTTGTTTTCATTCAAGTAGAAGTTTTTTTATTCTTTCAACAAAAGGCGTGAAAATTGTTATATTCTTTTGTTCATGTTTCCCTTCTTTTAGGACCGAATCATTTTATAAGTTTAACTACAACTTCACATTTCGTGATTAAGTTTATGAAAACTTTCTCTCTTCTTATAGCGAAGACATTAATATGTTATATATTTTTTATGATTTTAAGTGTGTATTAATCATAAATAGTTTTTAATAAAAGTAACTTTCTCGAGCCTGGGAAGCAATCTCGGGTGATAACCTAGTATATGTAATATATTATGTATTCGCGTAGTTAGACACAACCTTCTAACACCTTTCAGAAAAAAGACACAACCTTCTACTAGTTAGATACATCACAAAAAAAAAAGTAAAAAAAAAAAAAATAATTACAATAACGACTCAAGCATGTGAAGATGGATAACTATAATGATTAGCCGGACCCGGAATATATTTAACGAAAAGTCATGTGTAAGAGCTCTCATTTTACATTAGATTTTTCATTTCAATTTTAAATACATTATTATAATTTTATTTTAATATTTAAGCACCCACTTCTTTCATTTAACTAAACGAATTTTGATTTTATACGGAAGCACAGCCGGCCGAAGTCGGCACTCTTACATATAATATGAACATGGTCGTCATCTACTTCTGCATAAAAAGTGTATTTTGGAAATTAGTAAAAACATTATTCTTGGAAAACCCCATAAGCAAACTATGGGTTCTTCCTTCAGCTGTTGTGATTCTGACAAGGTTAATGAAGGGTATGCAAAACTTATTAGGGTTATATGTTTTTTTTTTTTTTTTTTTTTTTTTTTTTTATAAATTTATATGTGCTGAAGTAATATATTTTTTTAGGGTTCCATCAAGCAATGATCCCTCTACATGGAGAATCTTCACTTTCAAGGAGTTGCATTCAGCTACTAATGGTTTTAGTGAAGATAACAAGCTTGGAGAGGGAGGTTTTGGAAGCGTTTTCTGGGGCAAAACGTCTGATGGTCTTCAGGTGAGATTTATGGCTGCCTTTTATTTTAGATTCATCATATGTTGTAGTTGTAGTGTTACACAATGCAAATCCTTGCTATCGTCTACAAGAATTCATCACGTAACTAAAATTAGGATTGTTTAAAAAACTCACGATTCATAATAATCTTGCACAAAAATACAGCCAACTTGTTTTAATATATGAACTATAAATTCTTAGCTTATAAGATAAACAGTTCGGTATGTTAATACATATTAGGATGATGAAGTTGTAATTTTACATTTATTTTTAAGTGAGCAAAAATGTGTTTTGTTAATTTGTCTCTCTTAAGTATCTTTTACACACTAATGCTAGTTATGTGATAAATAAATAAAAAAGTAAGTGAATAATATTGTTTATAAAAACTATAAATTAGTTAGCTGGTAACCTAAATTTTGTAGTTATAATTCTTTACAAACCTATGTAAATATAGATATCCTATTTAACTATATCCTCAAAATCGTTTTTATTTTATATGATTTCACATATAATCTTTTAAATCTATAAAATATTTCATTAATTAATTGTTCCATTGCTTTACCGGTTACTTTGTTAGTGTATGTGTGCACGCGTGTAGATACCAAATTTCCGTCTGGAAAAAGTTTTTTGATCCCTCACTTGCTACACATGTGTTGGTCACTAATCATTTTATGCTTTTGTTCATACGTTTTAGATAGCAGTTAAACAACTGAAATCGATGAATTCAAAAGCTGAGATGGAATTTGCTGTTGAAGTGGAAGTTCTTGGAAGGGTTCGACACAAGAATTTGTTAGGACTTAGGGGTTATTGTGCTTCGGCTGAACAACGACTTATAGTCTATGATTACATGCCTAATCTTAGCTTGTTATCTCACCTCCATGGCCAATTTGCTGCTGAAGTTCAACTTGATTGGAAAAAGAGGATGAAAGTTGCCCTTGGATCGGCAGAAGGACTACTGTAAGTTTCCATGAGCACTCTTTATCAAATACTTGTTAACTTTTAAACTAAAAAGATCAAAATTAATATAACTAAAGGCAGTGGCAGAGTTAGACAAAAAGTTCCGAGCGGGCGGAAAGACATGAGACCCAGTTTATATATTATATAGATATTTAGGCAAAATAATTGGGGAGCAATCCTATATATTCGTGATGTTATTAGTAATACATTGCCGGCCATTGGAATGAAAATATTATCAAGAAGGTGAGGAAAACTTCTTGAAAGGCCGTCTATTTCATTTTTAAATTATTTCTATAATAATTAAAATGTGCTTAATATTCCTTATGTGTCCTTTCCTGATTAATGTACTTGCTAACGGTATTTAGGTCGTCTAGTGTAGGTATTAACCAAATAAAATAAGTATATTAGTTAATGAAGAAAATGAAAGAAACGCATGGTAGTGTTCTCTAGGTTTTTGTTCTCATGAAAACTATGCTAACAATGTTGTCTTGTGTTATCTTTTGGTAGCCCCCTAGTGTAATCATTAGGAGATCCATACTAATGCATTATGCATGATTTTTCCAGAGAAAAGAAAAATTGAAGAATGTGAAACAACATGAGTTATATCGCAATAGTATATTGATATTAATAAACAATCAATAAGTAATCTCGTTTAAGCAGACTAAAATTATTACAATTTTCACACCACGGCATAATGACTATCTAAAGGTCCTTGTCACAAAATTACTAAAACACATTCAAAACTATGCTTAAAGGTTACAAAATTCATATTTATTGTATACAGAATATAATTTTAAAACTATTCGTTCCCTATAACTTCTATTCTATTTTAGTAAACCTACGTACTTATAACACTGGCAATCTTTAACATATTTGATATCACAGGTACTTGCACCATGAAGTTACACCCCACATAATCCACAGAGACATTAAGGCAAGTAATGTCCTCCTAGACTCTAACTTCGAACCGCTAGTAGCAGACTTCGGATTCGCCAAGCTAATCCCAGATGGTGTTAGTCACATGACCACCAGGGTCAAGGGCACACTAGGTTACTTAGCCCCTGAATACGCCATGTGGGGAAAAGTCTCCGAAAGTTGCGATGTTTACAGCTTTGGCATTCTTCTCTTAGAACTGGTAACAGGACGAAAACCGATTGAGAAACTCCCAGGAGGTGTAAAACGAACCATAACTGAGTGGGCTGAACCCTACATTGAAAAAGGAAGGTTTCGCGAGTTGGCTGACCCGAAATTGAGAGGCAATTTTGATGAAGATCAGCTGAAACAATTCATAAATGCGGCTGCACTTTGCGTGCAAAGTGAGCCCGAAAGGAGGCCTAACATGAAGGAAGTTGTGGCCTTGCTTAAAGGGTATGAACCTAAGGGGAACATGATGCAATTCAGGTTAAAGAGTGTCAAATATGGTGATGATCTTGTGGCTAAGGATCAAGCTAGTGATGATGATGATGATGATTATGATGAGGATAGAACGGGTGGTGGGTATGACGAAAGTGATGCTTATGGAGTTTTTGGTGCCATGAGCAACGTGCAGAAGATGCATGATCCATACAAGAGGTATGCAGACAGAATGGGGAAGAAAGGGTGATTGAATATCTTCATTATTTAATTAAGAACATCAAAAGTTCCATCTTTTCGGATGTTGTTATGGGATCTTCGAAAATTATCTTGTGTGATATCCTTACGATGATAATTATCTGTTTGAACGGGGTTTCTATATCTCTTAAATTATTTTGTTATATAATTTGGTATTGTAAATTACAATATTCTTAATTAATACATTTGATATTGTAAGACTAAATATAATTATTGGGTTATATTTAATTGTGTAACCATTAAAATCATTTATATTAGAGTTAATTGCTTGGATAGTCCTTGTGGTTTACCATTTTTCACCTATAGTCCTTATCTTTTTAAAATAATATGTTTGGTCCCTATGATTTGCTCGGTTGTTACTCGGATGGTTCATAGAGTGAATGTCTGTTAGTTTGCTCAGTTAAGTTGGTATGAAATTACTAAATTACCCTTAGAGTTAATAAACATTAATTAAAATATTAAAAGATATATAAAATAATTATGTGTGTGGTCCTCACTCCACCCAATCAGCCCGTTCCCACCATCTATATTGGACCCGCCCACTACCATCATCATCTTCAACCTCATTCACTCTCCTCCCACAACAACACAACCCACCCGTCGGTTGTTGAATTCCGACAAACAAGATCAGTGATTTAAACGTATTAACCACAACAACATCAGCAACCGAAAGAAAGCTTTGAGCAACTATCAAATTCGATACCCAGTTCACAGTAGTTGCTATTCCTCCAAAAGTCTCGCGATACAATTCTGAGTATATTTCAGAATTCACCGTCCATGGAATGGACCCGTCCCAAGGGCGAACGAACTAACGTAATTATTGCTTATTAATTGTAAGGGTAATTTGTAATTTCATACCATATTAACTGAGCAAACTAACAGACATCCATTATGGGGACTGTCCGAGTAACAGCCGAGTAAATCATAGGGAATTAACATGCTATTTTAAAAAGGTGTGGATTAAGGTGGAAAAAAGACAAACCATGGGGACTATCCGAGTAACAGCCGAGTAAATCATAGGGACTAATTCTTTATATTATATAGATCAAAATATATTATACCTATTATGAAATTAGTTGCTAATTGTTGACAGGCCATATTATCCTTATTAACTAATGATCCTTCCGTGTATCCTTGATACATCATTTTTACTATGTACAACGGGTATTGGAACGATCAAGGATCCTTAATTCTTGTAACAGTTTATAATAATTGTCTTCGATATGCCTTTGTAGTTTGATGCAGGTAAATGAGTTAAATGAGTTGGACTTGGTCAAGCTAGAATCTCGCTAAATATGCTCCGAAAAAAGCACATGCAAAAGATGGATTAGCCGTTATGGACAATCGTGGTGACTTCCATCTTTTTCATTTTGTTAGTTAGATAGTTTCCATTAACATTTATGGGATGATCAACTCATTAGACACACAATTCGCACACTTAGCAACTTTCGAATACTCTTTGAAACACACACACTAGTGACTATTTGTATTGATCTTGTTCATCATCCAAAGTTGTACCCGATTTTGCATTGTTCTTTGATTGATATAATTGGTGATCGGTAGTTTCCATCACCCGAGGTTTTTATGTGGGAGATCTTCTAAAGATGAAGGGTTTTTTACTCGTATAAATCATGGTTTTAATTGCCATTTTCATTTCATATTCAGTTACATTATTGTTCAACATTCAAGCACTCTACCTCACAAATCAGATTTGATTTCATTATCGTTAAACCGATTTTTGACCAAAACAATAATCATTTATATTATATAGATCAAAATATATTATACCTATTATATAAATAGTCGGTAAATGTTAATGGACCATATTACCCTTATTACTAATTAGGTTTCCTCTTGTTTGTATATATAAGAAGATGATTAAAGAGGTTAAGGGTTAGACACTATAGTAACATCAAGAAATCGCCCCCCTCTACTCCTCTTTCGCCATCCGAATTCCACCCTAGAATTCGGTTTCACCATCACCTTAAGGAGAAACTAGATCATCCTGACAATTATGTCGAACTCCATGCCTGCGTCTCTAGCTGGATTCTTTGTTAGCCTTTCTGTGGTTACATATATTTCTATAAATTTTTCATTATTTTATACAGAACTGATGAACAAATATTTGTAAATGACATAAAAAATAAAAATCATTCTTGTGGTATATGATAACTATTATGGAAAGAGTAGTTATATGATTCCATATGTTGTTCAAAATGAATCACGATCGAGCCACTAAACATCAAAGAATTAAAGAGTCTAGGAAGTCGTTTAAAGGGAGAAATATCACCAACGACTTCTTTATTGAATTGAATTGTAAGATATCGAAGAACTAAAAACAAAAATGGGTTCAACATCAGTTGTTCTCAACATTTTCTACACCCACTTCTATATACCTATTCTTTACACACTTCTATATACCTATTTGTGAAGAATCCATAAAATTCTTGTGTTCGTGTGCCGTGCTTTATATTTTGCTTTTATTGTGTTTTCGTTGTGAATCAGTATTCCGCTGCGTCACTTGACACCTAACAAGGGGTAGACAACTAAGCCCAAAACTTTATTATACTAGTATTTAGGATCCCGCACGTTACGGCAGGATCTTTTAACTGAACAAATAATAGACGTAAAATTGTTAAACCACGCACGCGCGATACGACGTGTTAACTCGTAAAATAAAGAGCGTAATGTAAGACATTATTAAGTATAGTTAGATTAGAGGTTGTAAAAAGTAGCAACAATAAATATTTAGAAATTAGACATTAATTAATGATTTCAAATTTAATGCTGTAATTGTTTTAATGTTTTGCATTATTTGAATTAAAGTAATATAACATCCACATTAATAAAAAAGTTTTTTTTCCCTATGGGTTTATAATCCTCAAGCCCTCATATCCATAATATTACATTTCCCTGGTATCCAGGTGAATAGCGAATATGAGTAGCGTCGATTTAACTTTGATGGGAGGCAATGTTTTATCGATTATTCCAGCGTCGTGTGTTTCGCCCGGTGAAAGTCGGGTTTCCACGCATCTGGGGAGAGCCAAGGGCTGACGGCGGTCGAGTAGTCGACCTTATCCACAACGTCCGGTATCACGGTAGTTGGTACATCGTTACTTGCTGTTGAAAAAAAATAATATTAAGTTTCTATTAAACAATATATTAATTGTATTTATGCCAAAAAATGGCACATTATATTTTATATGACAATAAATAATATTTTAATAAATCTGGATGTGTTTGCTTCAATACATTTAGGTCATGTTTGGATTAGCTTTTCAAAACAACTTATATTTTTTTTGGAAAAATTAAAAAGTCATAGTAGAGTAACTTATTGACTTTTTCACCCAGGTAACAATTTCATGCCAAACACTTTTAATTTTTAAAAAAGTTGATAAGCTAATAAGTTACTAAAATAAGCAATCCCAAACAGGCAAACACCCCCTTACTGTAGTAGTATTTCGGATATTTACCTGGACCACCTTTTCTCACATTGTTTGTGTTGGATTATTCGGGTTTGTTTACGGGTCACAGGTTCGGCACGTTATCAGGTCACAAAGTAAATGGTTCGATGGGTTTAATTAAATACTTTCTGCAAGTTTTCTTCAACTCCACATTCATATACATACATGTGTGTGATCATAGGGGCCTGGGGCCTGAACCAACATTTGGTATCAGAGCCTAGTGCTCGCAAAGAAGACGGTGTAGCCGTTTTCAGAGTCGGTCTCGTGAAAACGGTTTAGCCCGTCGTTGCGGGCCAAACGCAGCAGGAGAGTAGGAAAACGAGTTGTTCGGGACTGTGTTGCAGCGTTAGACCAAACCAGAAAGGTGTTTCGGTTCGACCGTTGTTTTGGGGAAGCGCCGGAATGACAGCGGGGTGTCCGACATCACTTTTCGGGGCTATTTCAGGACTGATTAACAACAGAAGACGGAGGCGTTATGGTGTTTTCGGTAGGCCGTTGTTGTGGTAGACGTGTTGGTTCAGGCCCACTCAATTCTCACTCATAAATTGATTGTAAATATGCAGAGAAACAAAACTCTTATATAACTTAAAATAAAATACAACGAGAATGAAAGATGCTTTAACAAAAAAACAATACTATCCTATTTATAGCAAACCCAAAGCACATGCACAATAGAATATTCCAACGAAGTCCTCCATTTCAGCAACAATATTCCAACGTATACTTCCTCAACTTCCACTTACCATGTTCTCGGTCAACCTTAGACTAATTCACTACCATGTGACTAAAATAAAACCCAGCTGACCCGTTTAATTATTCGACCCATTTTCTAACCCGTACTAGACCCGTAACCCATCAAGATTATCCAACATTCACCCCATAATCTTGATGTCGGTTCTTGTTACTTGCTCGTTTCTTTGTCGCATTCAATCTGGCTTTTCTTGCAATCCGAAGCTTCCCTCTTGCTAATCTTTCTTCTTGCAATGAACCACAAACGACTCGGTTCTTGCTACATGAATCGCAAGGCTCCGGTTTCTTGCTAACTTTCGTTCTTGGTAACCCGAATTAGATTTCTTGCTCTTGCTTCTAATCAGATCAGATTACTTGCCCTTAATCTTGCTTTTCGTGTAGAAAATTTTCTCTACATGACTCACTTTCTTGCTAAAACAACTTGATGCTGATCAACAAAAAAACACCGCCTAGTATTTTCCTTTAAACTTGCTGCTTCTAATTTAATTCAGCTGCTACATGTCTTAGGATCATACTCTTGAACCACTCCTCTTCTTCTATTGGCAGTGAATTCTCACCTTCTCGGTCTTAAGTTGAAATTTCAAGCTGCTGGTCCATTTCAGCTTTGACGGTCTTCTCTGTCTCGCACCGGAACTCACTTTCCGGCTGCGGTCACGGTCTTCGGTCTTTCTTTTCGGTGAAGAGAACAGATTCAGTCTTCGGTCATGCGGTTCGGTCTGTCACGCATGGCTTCCGTTCTTCTTCTTAGGCAATGGTCTTTCTTACGCCGGTATCTCCCTTCTAGCGACGGTCTCTTTCGGTCTCACTTTCTTTCGGTCTGGTCCGCGGCAGGCACTGTCTTCTTTCTCTTTCTCGCGGCACGCTACGGTCTTCTTTCGCATTCTTTTGGGCGACGACTCATCTTTCTCACGCCATTCGTGACTTCCTTCTTCTTACTTGACAATGCTTGCATCTTCTTTCTTACCGCACCGGTCTCTTTCTTGTGCGGCTTTCTTTTTTCTTGCTAAGTGACCCCGGCTTCTTTCTTCTTTCTTGTGGTGCCTCTTCTTTCTTCCTTTCTTAAGGATTCAAAGATTTGAACCCAACTTTCTTTGTCACACCCCCAAAAATACTACAAACGGAAACCCCCGCGAGGCGTGTGACGTACGAGGATCTAGCCACTAATCACATTGAACTTATACAAGATTTTAAAATAAAAGTTTTCATTTATTAAGATAAGGTATAACAAAACATTATGTATAAACTCAGTGTGTTCAGCGGAAGCATATTACAACGTTTAATCAAGTCAAAACCCAAGTACATGTAACCAATTAGTCTTGCTTCGTATTTCCATGTATCTCGACTCATGACCACTCCAGTAACCCAGACAACAAGTTCCACATCCAACCTGCGAGCATGCAAACAAGTGTATCAGCACAACACTGGCGAGTTCACGGTTTTTGTAAAAACGTTTAGTTTCCAAGTGTTTAGTCCAGTTTAATAACAATTCGTAAAACAATGTTGATAATAACTCGATACCGTACAAGATGGCGTTAGATTGTTTTGCCAGTCCGTAATGCCACCTATCAAAGCATTGGTCATGATAAAGGTCATTAGTTCACGCCCGTCCTCTCAGGTACGGTGTGAGGTTGCCAAGCCTAATAGCGCTATCAACTAATACCCTGTTACCTCTCAGGTAACTATTCGGTAGAAGGTGGGACTTAAGGTGATAGGAAATGAGTGTATTATCCAACATCCCAGTTTATACCCAAAAGACTTATTCCTCTCAGGAATACCCATTTGATTGTCCCACCCACCGGGACGCATGCTCAAGAGAAGTGAACTCACCTTTTTATTGCTCGGTAGATTAGATTTAAGTGTACGAAACCTAGAGCGATCGACCACGCCCTATAATAGTTACCATGGTTTATTAGGCTTTGTTTACACATTGCACGAAAATCCTACACATGTCTAGCTAGCAACTAGCACGCAAACTAGAAGTTACATGGCACGTCTAAACATATGGTTCCATAACCGTGTTCATAACTTTTCTACAATGTTACTTATGCTATTTATACAATTACCAAACAAACATGGGTACTACCAGTAGCAAGTTGGTTCCTACGCGTTCATGCTTTATTACCTATAAAATCACTGAAAACAAGTTGTTTTGGGTGACCCGTTAAACCTGTTTACAAGCCTTAAAAAATTATGATTTTTTTATGTGACACACCACTCGGAGGGGTAGGCCTTGTGCTAAAATTTAAAGGTCTAACTCTTTACCAATACTTCATAGAAATTCATTTACTTAGCTGCAATCAGGTTCGTCACTTCTGACTGCGGCTTACGGAAAAATTCATTTAACATTCCTCGTTTATCCGATTGATGAAATTCCAGTTGGAGATTCATGCTAACACATAAGGCCATCCGCTCCATAAATCTCACAACCAAGTTCGCAATATTCATTCAGGTATGACAGAGAACATAAGCTGCATTTTTTGTAGAATCTGCAGCTTTGCGCACAGAAACGAAATAAATCATTTTAAATAGTAAAAGGCGTCCAAAAATTATGATTCCAGCGCCATTGGAATTGTATTTCGAAATAACATGTCTTAGGCTTTAGAAATTTCATTTTTCCGTTTATTAAGGTCTGGTTACAGCCAACGGAAGTTGGCTGCAGAATTCTAAACATAACCCGTTTCAGCTTAAAATAGTCCCAAACAAGTTCCAGTTGTTCTTTTTTGCAAAGTATGTGATCAAATAGTGTATTTCAATCATAGTTCAGTTCCTACATGACATGTAATTCAGATTTTTCCCTGGTTATGTTATCCTCATCAAGATTCCCCTTTAAATACCCCAAACCCTAATGATCATACAACCCAACATGTGCACCCATTACCCATTAATTGTCACCAAACACCCACATGTGCAAACCTCTCATATATAGACTAGTAAATCACAACTGATCATTTTCTATCACAAAGAATTCGTCCACTATCATGAAACCCTATATGTTTTCATCATTATTTATATTTTTTCTGATAATAGGGTTTCTAACAACAACCCTAGTTACACAATTTCCTAAACGTCAAACTAATTAGAGCACTTCGCACGATTAGGATCCTCATAATCATGCACATACACGATTCTAATTCACTGATTTACACCATCCAAATATAATTCCTAACTTCTCTAAATCATAAGAACTCATATGATCCAAGTCATGAATCACACAAGTTCGTACATAGTAAAAAACAATCAACCAAAATTAAAACGAGTAGGATTTACTTACCAACGGATTGTAGAGAGTGCACTAGAGCGAATGTAGGGTGATTCTTCAAATGATCTGTCTGCCTTTGCTAGTTCTAAAGGACCTAGGGTTTTCAATGATCTGGGCCGAGGGTATCCAATAACGCCGAAGGTGTGCGAGTTTAAGGGAGTATGTGTGTGTGTCCGTGTAGATAACATAAAACCACTTAACATATACTTACTTAAAACTGCTCACTTAGATATTAACGGGCATGTTTCCACATAATTACATGTAACGAGAAGCATGAGGAATTTAAAAGTAAACGATGCTAACCTTGCAAGTTGGGGTTATCACATCATCCCCAACTTGAAAGAAATTTCGTCCCGAAATTTGATAAGCACTAGAGGGGAATGAAAGGAATGAAATGATGAGAAGTGATGAGTAGATCAAGATGACTGTGTGTCTTCCCCGAGTGCCACATCATCCCCAACTTGAAAGGGAATTTCGTCCCAAAATTCACCAGTCGCATCGGGATTTGATTCCACCGTCTTGAACAGTTGAGGATACTTGAGCTTCATCTGATCTTCGCGTTCCCACGTGAACTCTGGTCCACGTCTTGAGTTCCAATGAACCCTCACGATTGGAAGTCGATTGTGCTTACGAACCTTAACTTCCCGATCCATGATTTCAATAGGTTCTTCGATGAACTGCAACTTATCGTCGATTTTCAGTTCTTGAAATGGTACCACAAGTGTTTTATCGGACAAACACTTCTTTAGATTAGAGACATGAAAGACATCGTGAATGTTACCCAATTCGGCAAGTAACTCAAGTTTGTAGGCCACTTTACCTATCCTTTCCAGAATTTTGAGTGGCCCAACGTAACGTGGATTAAATTTGCCACGCTTCCCAAAGCGCACCACACCCTTCCAGGGTGAGACTTTCAACATAACATGATTGGTTACTGCGAGTTCTAAGGGTTTCTTACGCTTAGCAACTTATATGGTCATCACACGCTGTCGCCATACAAGTTCTGATCGAAACGATCTTCTAGGGAGCTTCGAGTACGAGTCCTGGACCTATGATTAGGTTGTCACCCATCTCAGCCCAACAAGAAGATCGGCATTGTCACCCATACAATGCCTCGAACGGAGCTGCCAGAATACTAGAATGGTAACCGTTGAAGTATAACTCTACCAAGGGTAAATGTCTTTCCAACTTTTACCCAAGTCAATCACACATGCTCGCAACATGTCTTCGAGTGTCTGGATGGTTCGCTCACTTAGACCATCTGTCTGAGGATGATGAGCAGTGCTCATATCTAGATGTGAGTCACAGGATTTGTGTATCGCCTGCCTCAAATCGGGTATAAACGCAGATCACAATCAGAGGTAGTAGAAGTTGGCACCCCTGCCTAGAACCCGCCTCTCTTAGAGAAATATTCACAAGCTGTGAAAACTCATCAGTTTCCTTGATTGCAAGAAAGGGTGCTGATTACGTGAGACAATCAACGATCACCCAGGTGATATTGTTTCCATTTCCAGTTTTAGGTAGACCAGTAACAAAATCCATGGCCGTCTATTCCCATTTCCATGTGGGTGTTTCTGGTTGCTGACACAAGCCAGAAGGTTTCTAATATTCCACCTTGCCTTTCGCACAAGTCAAACATCGCTGACATACATGGTTATGTGGGCTTTCATGCCCGATCACCAGTATATGATCCCTAGATCCTAATACATGCTATCAAAACTCAGACGAGTAGAACATCAAGACTTGTGTGCTTCGCCCAACACAAGTTCCCTAACGTTTCCATATAATGGGACCCATATTCGCTCCATGAAGTAGGGAATACCGTCCGTTTTGCCAAAAGTTGCTTCCCCATGCCCCGTATGGATTCAGCTTGAAAATTCTCTTCCTCCAGTGTTTCGGTTTGGGCAGAATGAATCTGATTAGGTAGGTTAGGATCGATGGTGAGCTGCAAAGCTCGTGCATGCTTAGGTTTCATAGCTGTAATCGTTCAAGAGTTCCATCCAGCGATGTCGTCGCATGTTTCTGTTCGAAGACATGCTGGAGGCCCTTGTGATCAGTCTAAATAGTGCATTTGGTACCGCACAAGTAACGCCTCCAGATATTACATCCAAAGGCCATGGCTTCCACCCAGGTTGTAAGTCGTGCAATTCTTATCTACAACTACCGAGAAACGTAGGCTATCACTTTCTTCCGTTGCACCCGCATGCAACCGAGGCCCTGAATCAAAACAATATGGTTCACTACCAGATCACCTGTACCATCGGGTAAAGACAATATTGTAGAGTTTGGTTTCAGAGCTGAAAAGACGTTCTCTTGTTTTTCCCTCCATGAATACACAGCACCCTGTTGTGTTAAAGCGGTAAAAGCTGTGCGATCTTCGATAATCCCTTGATGAATCTGTGACGGCACGCAGCGGGGTCAAGAAATTGCCGCACCTCCGACGGACTCTTTGGTGCCGATCAATTTCTAATAGAATGGACTTTAGCGCGATCCACATGTATTCCCAATTCGTTGACTATATAACCAAGAAAGTGTACTTCTCAAATCCAGAAGTCACACTTAGAAAGGCTTCGCGTGGGTTTGCTCCTCCCTCAGAAGCTCTAAGATAAGATACAAGTTCCGCTCATGGTGTTCCTTTCCTCCTGGAAATGATTCATAATGTCCATAATAAACACGGTTGACGAATTCGGCAAGATGAGGTTTACACATTCGATTCATGTGGTCCATCAGGCTGCTTGTGCATTGGGTAACTTGAATGACATGAACAAAAGGTCGTAATGGTCGTACTTCGTTCGAAATGCTGTTTTAGGAACATCCTTCTCTTTGTGACAACCGTCAAAAATCTAGATATCCGTACAATTAGTTAATCTTGATTAGTGCTTAATGACTGTGCTGGATTATACTTAACTGCTTCCTAATTACTACCTTATACACTTACATATGCATCACATATTGCATACTGTCACATCATTATTACATGCAAACCATATTGACATAAATGATGCACAAAGAACAGTAGCACAGTTAGCGGATAACTCAGAAAAATGCTGAAAGAACTCACCACGTAGACAGACAGTGTTTTGAGACCCAGTATTGGCCAGAGACTAAGTACTACACTAGTATGGTGTGTAGGAAAGTAAGGACTACAAAACTGCATCCCTAAGTGATAGTTTAAGTGCCGGAAAGTGCCTAAAACTGACCCAAAGTGCTGAATTCAGCATAATTCAGCAAAATTCAGCATTTTAACAAACTAGTAACATGCAAAAACATGACTAAATGGTCCTGAATGCTTTCCTAAGTGTCAGGAATCAAAAGTGTCACAAAAGGGTACATAAAGAATACTAAACGGTATAGTTTAGCAATTTAACGAACCGATATCTAACCGAACAACCGGACACTACCCGAAACATTATGATGTACACTAGAAGCATTGTTTTAACATTTCTAAGCTAGTTATGGGCACCGAACACCCTAAGACACTATATAATATCTAATACACATAAAACCTAACTAATACACTTAAGTTCTAACTAAATAACCTAACTAATCATTAAACCCCAACCAAGACCCCCCCCTTGTGTGGACGGTCACCAAGGGTGGACCCACCCTTGATTCCACTTGATCTCATTAGAAATGTTAATAGATTTTGAATTGTACTTAGGGAACACATGATCCAATGGTTAAACCTCTAATATGAATTATAAGAATGCATGGAAGGAACTTGATTCATTATCTTTCACCCACACAACACACACTAATCTCTCTCCTTCCTCCTCTCTTGTTCATAGCCGTGAGCCACCACCCACACCACCATCATCTTCAATTCACTTTCATCCATTCCAAGTTGATCACAAGGTGTTAGAAGCAAGATTAAGAAGCTTTGAGCTCTTGCCGATTGAAGGACCACTTCCATTTGCTTTTATCCATCACATTTACCATCTTCATCTTCTTGAGTTCATCCCTAGCCCTTGTGCTAGTAGTACGCTTCTTGTCACTTGAATTTACTTCTTATTTCGTTGGTTAAAAGAAGGTATGTGAAGAAAATCATGAAGAACACTAATGAACAAAATGTTAATATCTAACATAAAGCTTAATAACATAAGAATCAATGTTGTTTAGCGTTGTTTTGCTTCTTGATGATTGATCATTTTTGTTTATGATGTAAGACATCATATGAAACCTACTAGATTGTGATTAAACACATGATCTAGTAAGTTAAGATGATGATCTTGTGAAAGACCAAGATGATCATACATTATGTAGACACAAACTTGAATAATAAAGTTTGTTTTCATATGTCATGATGATTTAAACAAAATACAAGTCTTGTAAGTGGATGATTTCCATGATAGTTTTCCCAAGAAACTAAGTTAAATAACAAGATTTACATAGACTTGGTTCTTACATAAACCAAACTTGTTTTTATTGGTTAAACAAGTGTAGAAACACTTGTGTAACAAAAAGATTACAAAAAGAAGCATTTTTAGAAAATGTGTTTGGAAGTTGTAAACACCCAACTTCTTTAAAAATGGAGTTTTTAAAGAAGTAAATCCATTTTAAAGGGTAACTAAACCTACTAAACACACTACCAAGTTACTACAAGTTTTTATGAAAGTTCAAGTTCATGTTGTTATGTAAATTGCATAACTTTGGCAAATTAGTAAGTGTAAGTTGTTTATAGTTGATTGTTTGTGATGATTTCTAAAGAAAATGATATGCTTTGAAAGCATGGGAACCTCCATTTTTAGGGGAAACTATGGAAAAATTTTCTAAAAGTATAAACACTTAGAAAAATATCTTCAAACAGGTATTTATAAGTGTATTTTAACCATGAGTTTTCTACATACACCCTGCCATAAATTTTGTTACAAAAATACAAATATTGGAGGTTATCTTTTATAAATAAAAATGGCTAGATATATATATATATATATATATATATATATTAAAGACACATGTGTGTGAATATTTGTATACTTTGTGTAATAGTTATATTATATTAAGATTTGAAGTATTATAACTTAACAAAATACCAAGAATTTACAATCCAAAATATTACCAAAAATCACAAGGAATAAATACACAAGTTGCACACAAAATATTGGGAAACCGAACGAAATAATGTAGCTTATAAAATATTTCGGAAAATACATTTACAAGTATATTTTTGGTAAGTAATATTTTGGACACAAGAAAAGGAAAATAAGACTTTTCCAAATATTACCAAGTTATATCATATTTTCGACAAGGAGAAAATATATTATTTTTGGGAAGAAAAGATATATTTTCTTAGAATTTTTTTAGAAGATATATGATTCTTGAGAAAAATATATATTTTCTTGGATAAACTTGAAATACATTATTTTTGGATAAAATAAGTTTATATATATTTTCTAAAGTGAGACTTGAAAATATATTAATTTGGAACTATAAATAGTTTTGCCAAAAGAAAAATTATGAATAATTTTTCTAAGTAATATTTCTTAAAACATATATTTTAGAAATATGTATTAGATATTTATTCCAGAATAATTAATTAGAAATTAAGTATAAGAATACTTAACAAATACAAGAATACGGATATACATGTATGGGATACCCCATCCTTGGTAAGGAAATATAAATTTAAATACTTGAGAAGTATTATTACAAAAATATTGTTTAACAATTATTCCAAAATTTACAAATATAATTTAAGTTGAAATATGAATTATTTTGACTATAATTATATAAATAGGAATGATATCAGAAACGTAACTCAAAAACGTTAATTCTAAGTCAAGGCACGACCCGTTCGTCTAATAGACCCTAGTACATTGTAGGTAGTCGTGTTTGCTGAAGGGATTGAGTTACGAGTACCGAAGATGCAAGACTGTGAGTTCATGTCCCCCTTTTCTTTTAACTGTTTTCAGTTTTATAACTTCGGGGGTGAAATACATGTTACAATTATTTACAAAGGTTTTATACATGGTATGGTTAGCTAAGGAAGTTTACTGCTTGATCATGTGAGTGGTGGGTACAACACTTAAGGCCATTAATCCTCGTCGTAGGACCGAGGGACATGAGTGATAGATCTATTTGGGTGTAGCGAGCCCACACCCATGAGGACCAGGGTGGCCCATGTGGTGACTATGTCCACATACTAAAGCCGTGGCAAAATCCGCTAGGTTTGAGTTTTCCTGCATCACTTCACACATACCATTGGCCTTGCAAACCACTTGTGATCTGTTTGTCCTTATTGCTTCATACCAGGATTTACATACATACATACATACTTTAAAGGTTATTCATATACACAGACAAACACATGAACTCACTCAACTTTTGTTGATGTTTTCAATTTACATGTATTTCAGGGAATTAAGTGGATCTGGCGGGTGTTTGCATGTTTCAGGCTGCGTCATGAATAAAAGATGTCATCCGAAGGCACTAGGGTTTAGGAGATGTATCTTAATCCTGGACGAGATACATGGTTCTAAACTCGGTTTTATTTAAGGTCTTTTGTCGAGTCTTCTTGAACTCATTTAAACATGTTGTTGTTTGTAATTTAAATTTGGAGTCTATGTTTCAGACAAGTATGTTGTAGTATTTTCCAAACTTAATTTATGGATGAACATCTACTGGTTTAATCATATAGTGTTGTTATGATTGATTGCTATGGTATTAAGAAAGTCACACCATAATCACGCTTCCGCAAGAGTCAGGGTGTGACACTCTTGGATTTCCATCTGATGATAGACCGATCTTTAGTCAACTTTCGAATTGGAGTTCGACCCTTGCAGCTGGTCAAGCAGGTCATCGATGCAAGTTATAGGGTCTTGGTTCCCGACTGTCATCTTGTTGAGTTTACGGTAGTCGATACACGTACGAAAGGACTCGTCCTTCTTTTTCACAAATAGAGCTCGGGCACCCCAAGACGGGGAGCTAGATCAATAAAAACCCCTGTCCAGTAGTTCATGTAGTTGATTTGGCAGTTCTTGTAACCCTCCTGGTGCAAGATGATAAGGAGTGTGAATGATCAGGACTGCTTCTGATGTGAGATCAATCTGTGATTCCACCTAACGATGTGGAGGTAATACCTGGAAGTTCTTTTCCTCATGCTAAGTATTAGTAACTAGTGATAGAGTAGCTGGGTAGCTGAAACACCTCTGGGCTATCGTCACTGAAATTATACTGTCAACCAGTGAATCTCCACCAGGGAGAGATGTACATGCGATTTTCTCCTTACATAGAATTTTTGCCCGAGGCTCGGACATCCAGTCCATACCAACGACTACATCACAGCTTCCAAAGGGAGCAGGAGGAAGGTCAGTGTCGAACACGTGACCTAAGGTGAACGTGTGGGACTTCAGTCGACTTGCCATCGGTAAATTTTACGTGTTTGGTCTCAAGAAGTATCGAGGTTGAGCATAACAAAGGCAAAAAGATTAATCATAAAATGTACAGATCACTATGTTGTAATCATGCCTGACGTTACCCACGCCAATCTTCGAATGCCCCTCTACACGCACCACTTCCATCATCGTTGTCATGGTCTCGAGGATTCCCAGCACTGTTATCGTTCTCGTGGTTGTTAACGTTGTACCTTAACAATGACCAATCCTTGTCAGAGTCACCCTTATTCCCATATCGAGGGTAACAATTACGAGTATCTTATTGCCGACGTGGTCCAGAGCCCTGCGATCTTTCACCAAAACGATCCACCTTTCTGCATTTCTTGACACATCCTAGGGTACTGCCCATGGCGCTAGAAATTACACATCCCATACTCTGGCCGATTGTCAGTGGTTATGCCCCGATCAATTCGTAAGGGTTGGCTTCTAGAAGTTGCTGACTAGGTTAGGGACTCGATTGGAGTTGTTCTACTGGTGTTCATTGTCAGAAATCAGAGCCGTCATATCACTGGGGTCGGTAATGTATCACGTTCCACTTCATGTCCATCACCTTGTGTGTCGATTGAGATAATGTTCGGTGGGTTGTCAGAGACTTACAGTGGTGATCATCCTTCTGAGTTTGAGTCATCAATTCGTTGAGTAAACGAGAAAAGTGAGAGAAGTACATACCAAACATTTGATGCTTCGACATCTAACTCAGTGACGTTCGCACTAGCAACTAACATTCTTATAGGGTTCCCTACACGTTCAGGTACGTGTTTAGGCATCACTCAATATCATCGAAATTCATAGAGATTCAGTGGGAAGTGAAAGGATTACGTTCGAATAGGAGACAGTCATCGCTATGACCCTATGGATTGTTGAATTTCTCAATAGGTTGAATAATGGAACAGAACCCCTTTCACAGTCGCTAGGTCTCAATGGGCTCACATGCACCCCACATTATTATTATGTGTGCACCCACAATAATAATATGATTTGCATGCTCATCTCAACTCCTCCTAACTCATGTTAAATGGTTCCTCAAATTCGAGTAGCAAAAAAAGGACATCATAAACAATGGATAACAAAATCCTAGAGGAAATGCCACACTATCATTCACATAACATAGACAAGTAACACATGAATTCATGCTATCGTGCTAAGTGTGCAATCACATGTAGTGTCATACGTAAGGGTACACTAGTTATGTAGTGTAATAAGTGAACGAAAGACGAACCTTGCAATCTGGAGCTGAGTGTCATGGTCGTATTCAGAACTTGTTCGGTTATAGTCCGGTTTTATAAAAACGTTTTAAAACCAGGTTCACTATAACCAGTGGCTCTGATACCAAACTGTCACAACCCCAAAAATACCCTAAACGGAAACCCCCGCGAGGAGTGTGACGTACCAGGATCTAGCCACCAATCACATTGAACTCATACAAGATTTTAAAATAAAAGTTTTCATTTATTAAGATAAGGTATAACAAAACATTATGTATAAATTCAGTGTGTTCAGCGGAAGCATATTACAACGTTTAATCAAGTCAAAACCAAAATACATGTAACCAATTAGTCTTGTTTCGTATTACTATGTATCTCGACCCATGACCACTAGAATATCCCAGACAGCATGTTCCACATCCAAATATCTATAACCTGCGAGCATGCAAACAACTGTATCAGCACAATGCTGGCGAGTTCACAGTTTTTGTAAAACCGTTTAGTTGCCAAGTGTTTAGTCTAGTTTAATAACAATTCGTAAAACAATGTTGATAACAACTCGATATCGTACAAAATGGCGTCAGATTGTTTTACCCGTCCCCAATGCCCCCTATCAAAGCATTGGTCATGATTAAGGTCATTAGTTCACGCCTGTCATCTCAGGTACGGTGTGAGGTTGCCAAGCCTAATAGCGCTATCAACTAATACCTCGTTATCTCTCAGTTAACTATTCGGTAGAAGATGGGACTTAAGGTGATAGGAAATGAGTGTGTTATCGAACATCCCAGTTTATACCCAAAAGACTTATTCCTCTCAGGAATACCCATTTGATTGTCCCACCCACCAGGACGCATGCTCAAGAGAAGTGAACTCACCTTTTTATTGCTTGGCAGATTAGATTTAAGTGTACGAAACCTAGAGCGATCGACCACGCCCTATAATAGTTACCATGGTTTATTAGGCTTTGTTTACACATTGCACGAAAATCCTACACATGTCTAGCTAGCAACTAGCACGCAAACAAGAAGTTACATAACACGTCTGAACACATGGTTCCGTAACCGTGTTCATAACTTTTCTACGATGTTACTTATGTTATTTATACGATTACCAAACAAACATGGGTACTACCAGTAGCAAGTTGGTTCCTACGCGTTCATGCTTTATTACATATAAAATCACTGAAAACAAGTTGTTTTGGGTGACGTGTTTAACCTGTTTACTAGCCTTCAAAAATTATGATTTTTTTATGTGACGCACCACTCAGATGTGACAACTGGCACCAAACCGATAATTTCCGTACACTTTAATTATTATTTAAAGATTGCAATTATGTGCTTAAATAACAACATTGTCTGATTACATACTAAACAAGTGAATTCATGCACGTTTAATACTACAAGAATTACTTTATGCATTAATGAACTGCGTTGCGTCAAAAATACTAGTAAACTCACCGGTAAGACACATTGTGTCAACAATTCTGCAGAAAGCAGTTAGACAATAGAATTGGAGCCTAGGTGTAGGTCCAACGACAAGAATACATTAAAACCCAAGAGTACATACAAGGGTTTATATATATATATATATATATGCTTTCCGAAAGCTAAAATACACACTAAAAACACCCGAAACACACTTTAAATGCTAAAATTCATACAATTCAGCAAAATTCAGCATTGTGACAAGATTGTATCATGCAAAAATATGACAAATTGATCCAGAATATTTTCCTGAGTGTTGGGAATTGAAAGTATCACAAAAGGGTACTTAAAAGACACTAAATTGTGCAATTTAGCACTTTAACTGAACGGTATCTAACCGAACAACCGGACATTACCCGGAACATAAAAATATTACTAGAAGCATTGTTTTAATGTTTCTAAACTAGTTATGGTCCCCGAACACCATAACAACCCTTATAACGTAACAACACACTAAATCCCTAAACTTCATACTTGGAACTTAACTTATTAATGAAATTAGAGATTTGAAAGTTGCACTTTACCCCCCCCCCCATATGTTGGACGGTCATGGTGATCCCACCAAAGATCATACTTGATCTCATAAGATTGCAAATGATCTTGCTTAGATTTCATTTAGATATTACAAGATTTCATAAGATTGTGAAGATATGAATTGTACTTGTGGAGATCTTATGAAGATATGGCCTATATATGTAAGCATCATCTCTCATTCATCTTCTCAACACCAACACAACCTCCTCCCTTCTCCCTCATCTCAGCCGTGAGCCACCTCCCCCCACACCACCATTACCTTTATCTCATTCCATACATTCCAAGTTAGTTACATGATGCAAGAAGGTGTTTAAGGAGACTTGGAGCTTGTAGAACTTGAAGAACCTTCTTCCTTTGCTTTTATCCAACCATTTTGTCATCCTCAAGTTCTAGTAATCTTCCCTAGCCTTGTTGCTAGTGGTGAGGCCTCATAATCTCTTATTACTTCATGTATTGATTTGTTAAAAAATTTATTATGGTGAAAATCACAAGAACACTAAAGAATATGAACATGAATCTTTCACATAAGCTTAAATACATAAGAATACATGTTGAATATGTTGATTTGCTTCTTGTTGATTTATTATTAGTGTTGGTGATGTTAGATACCATATGGAGCCTACTTGATTGTGGTTAAACACATGATCTAGTGAGTTAAAGTGGTGATCTTGTTAAAGACCAAGATCTCCATACCTTATGCCTTCATGAACTTGAATAATGAAATGGGTTTCCTTATGTAAAGATGGTGTAAACAAAATACAATTCTTGTAAATAGATGATTTCAAAAATAATTTTCTTAAGAAACCAAGATTAATTACAAGACTTACAAAGTCATGGTTTCTAAGTAAACTAATAATAGTTTTAGTGTTTAAACAAGAATAGAAACATGTTTGTAACAAGAAAAATACAAAAGAAATATTTTTAGAAAAATCATCTTACAAGTTGTAAATGACTAAATCTTTTAATAAAGCGATTTACAAACAAATAACCATGTTTTTAAGGGTAACTAAACCTACTAAATAACATGGTAAGTTACTACAAGTTTTTACAAGAACTTCAAGTTCATGATGTAGTGTGAATTACATGGTTTAGGCATATGGTGAGACTCGATTGTGTTGTTGATGTTGATGATGATTTTAAAAGAAAATAAACACATGTTTTGAAAACATGGGAAACCTCCATTTTTAGGGGAAACTCTATCAAAATTTCTACAAATTTTGACACTTAGAAAAATATAAGTTTTTGAGAAAATTATTCCCTAAAAATGTATCTAAAAATGTTTACCAAGGTTTCCCTAATTTTTGTGTTAAGAAATGATGACTTCTTCAAGAATAAAATTGATACTAAGTATGTATATTTTTGAGAAAAATATATATATTTATCTATCACCAAATCTTTTGCTAAGTGTATGTAGTATGTATTATACGTGATAGTGTATTAGGACTTGAAAATACACTAAATACTCCTAAGGAGTGAAAATACAAAAATACACATACAACATACTTAGACAAATACAAGAAAATATATTTATGAAAATAAATTACTTGATAGAATGAATAACTTGGACAATGTATGAACATGAAATGAAGTTTTGGACAAAATACATAATTCGGGTGAAAAATACAAGATACTTATATTTATTGTTGAGAAAATAATATAAGTAAGATACATAGTTAAAAATATAAATTATTTTTAACACAAGAATACATACACAAAAGATGGTGACTTGTACTTGTGCGATACAAGTCTAGTGACTAACGTTAATAAAACACGTTTAGGTTACGACGCTAGATAAGCAAATCCGGTGAAGTTTACGACGCAGGAACGCAAAGTTGTGAGTTCATGCTCCCCCTTTTCTTTAACTGTTTTTGGTTTTATAACTTCGGGGGTGAAATACATGTTACAAATATTACAATGTTTATAAATGGTATGATACAAAAACAAGAAGCACTCTTGGTGATAACTAGTACCAAGTATGATGCGTTTGAGAAATAATACGAGAAATGATACGAGAAATGATACAAGAAATCGTGTCACGAATAGGGTACCATAAGCACCATTAATCATGTACATACATAGACCGCATAACAAAAGGTTAGATCTAATGGGTACTAGGGCAGCCCCACTCTTGGTGGTAACTAGTACCGAGTAGTGTTTTTGTGTCTCCGTCGTGAATCGACAACTAGAAAAATGCCTATGGTTTGGTTGCTTCCTAATGTCGTGTCACATGTTAATGGCCTTGCAACCTGTTAACAACTTGATACATACACGAATACTTGATTTATACATGAATACTTGATTTATACAAGATACATACCATGTTTTTCGTACAAAGTATACAAACGTTCAATACAAGAACTGCATGAATTCACACCAACATTATGTTGATGTTTTTTTTTCCAAAACTCACATGTATTTCAGGTAAAAAAAGTGGATGTGCGCGCGGTCCTACTCATGCTCTTGGATGTCGTTTATGTTTATCCATAAATAAAGTTGTAAACTTTAAGACAATATGTTGTCACGTGATGTAAACACTTAAACTATATTTTCCGTTATGTAATGGTAATGGTGTTTGAAGTAATTTTTATGAGCATGTAGTATGTTTACCAATCGTATGAAATGAAAACCTTTCATGATCACACCTCGTGCTTCCGCCTAAGAAAGGGGTGTGACATTGGAGGGGTTGGCCTTGTGTTAAAATTTAAAGGTCTAACTCTTTACCAATACTTCATAGAAATTCATTTACTTAGCTGCAATCAGGTTCGTCACTTCTAACTGCAGCTTACGAAAAAAATCATTTAAAATTCCTCGTTTATCCGATTGACGTAATTCTAGTTGGAAATTCATGTTGACACATAAGGCCATCTGCTGCATAAATCTCACAACCCAGTTCGCAATATTCATTCAGATATGATAGAGAACATAAGCTGCATTTTCTGCAGAATCTGTAGCTTTGCGCACATAAACGGAATAAATCATTTAAAATAGTAAGCGGAAGTTGGCTGCAGAATTCTGAACATAACCCGTTTAATCTTAAAACAGTCCCAAACAAGTTCCAGTTGTTCTTTTTAGCGAAGTATGTGATCAAATAGTGTATTTCAATCTTAGTTCAGTTCCTACATGACATGTCATTCAGATTTTTCCCTGGTTATGTTATCCTCATCAATATTCCCCTTTAAATACCCCAAACCCTAATGATCATACAACCCAACATGTGCACCCATTACTCATTAATTGTCACCAAACACCCACATGTGTAAACCTCTCATATATAGACTAGTAAATCACAACTGATCATTTTTTATCACAAAGAATTCGTCCACTATCATGAAACCCTATATGTTTTCATCATTATTTTTTTTGATAACAGGGTTTCTAACAACAACCCTAGTTACACAATTTCCTTAACGTCAAACTAATCACAACACTTCGCACGATTAGGATCCTCATAATCATGCACACACACGACTCTAATTCACTGATTTACACCATCCAAATATAATTCCTAACTTCTCTAAATCATAAGAACTCATATGATCCTAGTCATGAATCACACAAGTTCGTACATAGTCAAAAACAATCAACCAAAATTAAAACGTGTAGGATTTACTAACCAACGGATTGTAGAGAGTGCACTAGAGCGAATGTAGGGTGATTCTTCGAATGATCTGGCTGCCTTCGCTGGTTCTAAAGGACCTAGGGTTTTCAATTGTTGTGAGGGAGTTGTATATCCCCTTACGTAACACGTATATGAACAAATAAGTGGAATGGGCTAGGCTTAGTTCGGACTCAGGAGGCTGGGCCGAGGGTATCCAATAACGCCGAAGGTGTGTAGGTTTAAGGGCGTGTGTGTGTGTCCGTGTAGATAACATAAAACCACTTAACATATACTAACTTAAAACAGCTCACATAGATATTAACGGGTATGTTTCCACATAATTACATGTAACAAGAAGCATGAGGAATTTAAAAGTAAATAATGCTAACCTTGCAAGTTCGGGTTGTCACACTCTTTCTCTCTCGCTGACCTCGATCAGCCCTTTCTTTCTAGGGATTAAATCGCCTCTTCCTAGTTACTTTCTTCTGCTGATCACAGCTTCTAGATCAGCCCCTTGTGTCTTCTTATCTTTCTGTTTGATCATGGCCTGCTTCGCCTTCAGCCCTGCAGCTAAAGGGCTGTACCCTTTCTCTAAACGACTCTCAAAACGGCCCTCGTTTCTCACCCGCTTTGATACCAAATGTTGGTTCAGGCCCACTCAATTCTCACTCATAAATTGATTGTAAATATGCAAAGAAACAAAACTCTTATATTACTTAAAATAAAATACAACGAGAATGAAAGATGCTTTAACAAACAAACAATACTATCCTATTTATACCAAACCCAAAGCACATGCACAAAAGAATATTCCAACGAAGTCCTCCATTTCAGCAACAATATTCCAACGTATACTTCCTCAACGTCCACTTCCCATGTTCTTGGTCAACCTTAGACTAATTCACTACCATGTGACTAAAATAAAACCCAACTGACCCATTTAATTATTCGACCCATTTTCTAACTGTACTCGACCCGTAACCCATCAAGATTATCCAACAAGGCGTATCGGTTATTAAGACGACAGGGGTGACCGGTGATAAACACTTGTGTTCCGTGGCTGTCAGTAGTGATCAAAAGAAGGTTCAAGGCTGTTCGGATGTTAGTTGCGGGTTTGCGTAGCTGTTATACAACGGTGACAACAGCAGAATGTTTTGCGGAAGCCTTGATCAGCTTGTTTCGTGATAAGAGGATCCCGACGTATGTGCGTGGAAAATGGGCGTAAGGGATCCATCAAAGCAGGTGGCTTTGGATTCGGTTCGTTTAGCAGTTGAAAGAAAACGTTATAAGCGGGTGGCTCTGTTTTCTTGGTCGGTGGAGAGGCCTCTTGGCGCAAGTTTGATCGGGAAAAGGTACGGGTGTCAAGGTAATGGCGTTGGAGTTAAATCAGGTGGCTTTGGATGTGACCAGGGAGAGGTCGTTGATCCGTGATAAGTCGTGATGTTAGTGAACGGTTCCAACGGGATGCCATGTGACATGTTACAAGCGTGGTCGGTTTGATTCGGGTTGAACCGAGTTGACTTTGGGCATGACCGGTGGTGGTCGGGGTGTCCGGTAAAAAGTCGTTATGGTTTGAAACCGATGTGATTTGGTGCTACGATAAAGGCGTAAACAAACACCGATTAAGGGGGTGATTGTTGGATTATTCGGGTTTGTTTACGGGTCACAGGTTCGGCACGTTATCAGGTCACAAAGTAAATGGTTCGATGGGTTAAATTCAATACTGTCTACACATTTTCTTTGTGGAAAACTGGGTCATGGGTTGACCGAATAAAAGAGAGAAGAAATATGGATTGTTGAAGAAATCCAAAGTATGGGGCATGCAAACTCTACGTGGGTTGTATCGGATTAATTTAGCATGTGTTGTTTGTGTAGTATTATAAATATGGGAATGGGATCAAATACAAACACTTAAGTTTGTAAGAACCATAAGAACCAATACATAATTGACAAGTGTCCATCAATAAAAAATTAGTTTAGGGGTAATTTAGACTTTTTGACCATATTTATTTATAACTAATTAAAAATAATTACAAAAAATATAATCAGCACAACACTATATAATTAGCACAACATCATTAATCGTTCTTCATTATCAGCACATCGTCCTCGAATCGTTCTCCATTATCAACATAAACGACATTAGCACAACATCTTCAATCGTTCTCCATTATCAGCACACCAGATGTGCTAATTATATCTACTTTTGGTGTTTGTTTGTATTATTTTGTAATTAACACATAATCAGCACCTTATTAGCACAAATATAAAACACCTTTTGTTAACTTTTTTTAAAAAACACTTTTATAAATACAAAAAGGTATAGCAATATGGTACTCATATTAAAGATAAAAAAATACTTGATTTTATGGTATATATTTTTAAAAAAAATAATGAAGTATATAAAAGTTATTTTAGTTTAAAAAACCTTGGTGGAATTTGTATTTAATAGAAAATGGTCAAATGACTAGCAATTTTACAAAATTACCCCTAATTTGTTAGTAGTAATTTTTAATTATAAGAGTTTTATTTATAATCAATATCAACCCTTGATTTAAATTAACAATGGTTCAGATCTGTTCTTACGGTTCTTATAATTAGCACTGTTTGTACAGGATCTCAACCCTATAAATATGATAGGATATTGTTCATTTTTTGTACCCTTTGATTAATTAATACAAAAGTTTTTTTTCTTCCACTCCACAATCATATACATACGTGTGGGTGATCAAAGGGGCCTAAACCAACATTTTGTTCACTTCAATTCTTTTATATAAGAAAGCTAGATATTTTTGTCAAACATGAACATGGTTTTCAATAACCATGTGTTGTGTTGGGTTTTACAAATCTCTACACATCTCTCTACTATAACACAGCGCCATATTCCCAAAATTGCTACCGCCACCAACCAGTCAACCACGATAGTCTCTCTCTATCTCTAATATATCTACTAACTTTTTTGAGTTTTTCTTCATTCTCATGGATTAGCAGCTCTCTCTGCTTATGTCAACATAAACTGGCGGAGTAAAAGTGTAATGGCATATGTGTTGGGTTAATCGGGTTCGTTTACGGGTCACGGGTTGACACGTTATCGGGTCAAGGTTAAAATGGTTAATTGTTTACGGGTGACGCGAGTCGCGGGTCACATGTTGCAACTCGGGTAAGCTGGTTGCACATCAGTAGTTGAAGATATGATCCAGGTTGACCGAATTATGTGTGCTGACCGAGTTTCATGGAGGAGAAAACGTGCATGTTGGGTTTTATGAATTTGGGTCAATTCATGTACCCATTATTTAGGATAGAATATTTATTTTATTCCTTTTTTTAATTCCCACGTTCATAGATTGTATGGCTATATAAAGCCTTTTGTTTATTCAATAATATGAACCCCATTTTCTCATTTGAAAATCATCAACAAAGTGAGTTACATTTCATACACATATATACGTGAGTTTGAGTGTGTATAGAGTGTGTGTTGAGGGGCCTGTAACCACCAATATGCACCAACCCCCATAGTCGTCTTCTTCTGGTGATGGGACCTCTCCGTTACCACCACCAGCAGGCCATCATCCATTAATGAAAAGGCACTATTGCAGGTGTTTGAGTTTGGGAAATGTGATGGGTTTGGTGTTTGAGTTAAGAGCATTCGCATTGTTTCTCCTAAAAATATGTGAGTAATTAGTTATATTTATATGGAATGGTTGTTAATTATTTTGAGAGATTGGGAGTGGAAGAGAGAGAAAATATATGAAAATTTTACTGTATATCTGTAAGTATATCGAAAAGATTGTTCATCCATTATAAAATTTTTAATATTTTTATAAATGATTGTGAGTGAAAGAGAGAGAAAAGATAATGATAAATGAATTAAAAAAATATTATTTAATTAAAAAAGAGAGAGAAAAATGAGTTGTTTTTAGTGTAATTATATTTATATAGATAAAGAATTAAATGTGAATGCATAAACCCCAAAAAGAGATATAATGAAGTGGTAAAATTGGACCAATAGAATGACAGCAAATTCAACAGTAATTGTCAGTTCCAAACAAAATTTGAAATTAACATAGAGGAAATTTGGAAGACATACCTATCACAGCAGTATCTTGTTGAGTTGACAATAACTCCCGACATTAATTAACATATAATCAGTACAAATATACTATGAGTTTCAACTTACATGTTACTTTTAACCACTGGGTGTCGGCCCAGTGGCCACCGACACCCATCTTAAAACCTTCAAGGGGGAGGTCGCAAGTTCGATTCTTACCCTGAGCAGACTGGGGAATTCATCGCCAGGGCGCTTGGTCGGGTAGCAAACTGAGGAGGGGGATCCCTCCCGCGATCAGAGGTACCGTGCATTTACCCTTTTTTTTACATGTTACTTTTGGCCTAAGATCATAACAGTTTCTCCCAATCACACAATTTTCAATTGAATAACTTTGCTACTAAAGATACATTACTACCAACCATCAACGACAGTTACATAAATACCCTAGTGGGCTTATGTTTGACTTTAGCATTATAATCAAACAATCTCCACGTTATGATAATATCTAAACCTAGCCTATGAGCAAATGATATTTAACGCGCTGTACTTTTGTACTTTTTAATTTTGGAAGCTTTTAATCTGTATTTCATTTTCACATTTATAATCTGAGACTTCGATCATAATAGAAATTCATGTTTCTATATACACGTTACATTCATACTTAATTGTTATTCTATCAATCAACAAATACGCGTTTATACACAAAACTGAAACTTGAAATACTATAAGAATATCAACCATGCGTGCATCATACTTATACTATATTCAAATACACCTTGAATACCTAAACACAAGTTAAAACACAAGTTTATGGCATAAAATAACCTAAAAACCAAGTGCATGGGCCAAAGGTGTACAAAAAACAAAACTTTTGGAAAAAGCTGAATTTTCCAACCAACTGGGTTTCACCCTTTTCTACCTCTTTTTACCTCCAATTATCTTCCAAACTCTTTAAAACATAACGTAGGATCGAGAAACGACCAAAACGAGTCTATCAGAAGAGTTCTAGACCAAAACGAGAGGCGGAATCAGACGTTTCGGTGTTGAATCAGCTTGATTTGCACTTGAAAGTAGTTTAAATGTCTTGTATATTGATTTGACACTGTTACAGACCTGGAGACACCTCGGCAGAGCTTCGCTACCGGAAATGCAAAAATTGTAAATGAAGGATATGAGCTCACTATTTATAGGTAGGCCAGTCCACATGAACTGGACATTGCCACTTCATGTGAAATGGCCACTTCGTATGAACTGGCTCTCCCAGTTCGTGTGAACTGGTCCAAAAACCCTATAATCCTATTTTCTTGACTACCGAGCTCCGTTCTATCACATCTATACACTTGACTCGATACAAGACGAATTCAACAGACATATGCACCAACAGACTCCCCCTTGGATGTTGACGACTCTTCGGCACATAGATCTCAGTCTTGATCAGTTTTCACACGTTCTGTCCAAAGTATCTGACACTGTAAGCTTCGATCCATCTTTATCTTCTTCTCTTATTCTTTCATGACCGCAACCTGGCTTTCTATATTCTTATTCCAGAATTGTAAACTGGCCCTTTGAACTCCAGGATTTTGATCTGGCTCTTTTGCTTTCACAGGAACGTCACCTTGCTCTCCATAGAATCAGGATCTGAAACCTGGTTTTTCCATTTTCAGACTCCCCCTTTCCACAAGCTGGGATTGCAGTCTGGAATTTTCTATCAGCATTCCTGCACATTTCTCTACCCAAAACATAAGTTTCACAAATTTTTAAAAAACTAACAATTTTTAGAAACCACTGGTAGATATTCTCAAATCTCGGTTTAACTACTTGTATATGTAACCCTCAAATTTATCCTTTCTCATTTGAAATTTACTTTTGAGTATTTTTATTTCAATCACATTCTCCCAATCCACTGTTCATCATGTATAACACTTGGAATTTTGAAAATCAGCTTTTCAACATCAGTTGCCGAAATTTTTTTTTTTGTATTTTTTCATAATTTTATACTAAAAACACAATCTGTTTGGGTTTTTGATTATAATGAAAAGCAATAAAGAAATATTTACAAACAATATTTTTGTGAGTTTGTATAAGAGGATCATATTAGTTTTTGAGACAAATCACCAACACCGTTAAGCTTTAGACATTTCAAGTTCTAAACAATTCACATAGATTGTCAGTATATTTATCCATTTAAATTTTTACACAAAGTTCAACTGTTTCGAGATACGAGATTTAGTATTTTAGCACTTAAACTTATTCGCGTGTACCATCTAAGAATATACTCCTGTATCCAGATTTCTATATTAAGTCTTACAGGTGAATGAACACTAACGATATCTGTAAACGGGTAATGCGAGACCATGAGAGCTCAGGTTAAAACTTCCGTTCAGACAAAGGGATGATGGCTCGACTTTTGGTGTGTCCCGTTTGGGGATCTTTTCTTCAACAGCACATGATTAGCATTTTGAAATGTTTCATCATTTTTTATGCTGAGGGTTGGCTTTAAGATTAAAGCTTATGCAAAGTATTATATGAGGACTAGGCTATTGCTCCCGCAAAATCAGAAGTCCTGGTATAATACCCCAGATATCATCACGCACAAAGACCTAGTATGTCAGAAATAGAAAATCTTTCAAACAGGATTTCGGGAGTTACCCATATATCCGAGAGATGTTCCCCACGAAATAAGAAAGTATTTGAATTTAGTTTTATATCTCGAAAACAATCTACTAAATGTATAAAAACCTACTGGCATATCATTAGTGAGATCGTTTATCACATTTGACTTTACAATTCTTTATCGTGCTGTGATAGTCCACTGATGTACTATCATTTCCTCTTTTTTCAACACAACTCATTTTTTATTTTTTAATGTTTTTGGATTTTGAGATTTTATCATGTTTTTGGATTTTTCAAATTCTCAAAATTTCTAAATTTTTACTCCCCCTAAAATCAAAAATATGAATTTTTGATTTTCAAGGAAAATTTGAAAAACAAACTGTACATTAAAATGACAACCTGATTTTCAAGCTTCATTTCTCCATCCACTTGGCATAAACAATCAGAACTCCCCCTTTCAACAAACTATTTTCCCATTATGATTTCAAAACACTTAAGTTTGTTTTAATCAAAATGTAGGTTAGGGGATAAACTCATCATTTTGTTCATTTTGACCACTTGTAGATTCACTTATCAGCCATACCACTTGAAAATTGAAATATGACAAATTTTAAAGAATAACTATCACAGATGTGTTTTTTTTTTTTCAAGAAAGATGCCGATTCCTACTCCCCAACTTGGGAGTTCCGGCAAGTCATGATTTTAAGTAAAGAATACAGACATCCAAGCCTGACCAAACTTGGATGTGATCTTTTCAATTTCTCCTGGGGTTTCAACATTTCTCTTTTCTTCATAGAAATCTTTCACCCTATTGGCCTTTCCCTCGACCATTTTTCCAAAAATCTTTTTAACTTTACCATTGAACGCTTTCTCAACATCAAATTCTTTATTTTCAGAATAGAATTGATTCGAGATCTCCACTTTACCAACTTTTGATTTTAAATTTTCAGCCCGCAATTGTGGAAAATTAACCTCATCCATTGGCGGAACTAAGTTATCATTTTTAACCCCAACTTGTGGCTCTTATGACTTTGACGAGTCAGATTCATCGCCAGATTTCACATCAGATTTCTGAACAACCCATGTTTGGTTGTTAAGGTTCACCCTTCTTTTGTAAAATCTTTATGAACACTCACCAACTTCAAACATTGAATTTTTGAACACTTTAAACTGTTCAGTTGGTGGTTCAGTTTTATCAACAACTTTTTCTTTCAGTTTAGAAACAACTTCCTGTTTTGTGTTGGTTGCCTTTGGACAGTTCCAGGCAATGTGACCAACTTCTTGGCATCGGTAACAGGTTCTTGTTTCCTTTCTCTAATTAGCTCCACTCTTCTCATACTTTTGTTTCTTAGCAAAGAACTCTTTATTTGATTACTTCCAAAATAAGCTCTTCATTTCTTCTTCAGAACTAGACCCTGAAACAAATACTGTTTTTGTTTTAGAAATTTTTCCGTTTTTATGATTTTCTGGTGGAAGAAAACCTAAGCATTTCTTTTTGAAATTACTGTTATGGTTTGGATTCTTTTGAAAACCAGAACCAGAACTATAACCCTTTTTCTTGTTTAATCTTTGTTGAACTCTTGAGGTGTACTTTTCAGGTTTTTCAGAAAGATTTACATCTTTTATTTCAGATATATTAATTTCTGTTAATTTGAAAACCTTTTTGATCAATTCAGTTTTAACACCTATTATTGGAAATTCCTCATCAGAATATAATTTGTCTTAATCATTCAAAGCATATGCCACTTTTATTGGTTCGTCATTCAAATTAGATTTTGATAACAAGAATTCTTTATTGTAAACCCGTTTGACCGACGATTTTAAACTATCAACTGATGAACTCGAACTCTTGGATTCGGACTTTGACGCTGACTCCTCATCTTTATCCAACACCTGATCGACCACCTTTTTTATTAACTCGGACTCATGATCAGTGTCAGACGATGTGAACATGACCTCAATATTTTCTGGTAACTCATCAGTTGTTTCAGACTTCAATTTTATATTGACTGCCTTTTTGACTTGTTCCTCATTTGGTTTTTTGGGAGAATAACCTTCCCAGATCGGAGGCGGACACTTGTTATAACTGACACTTTGTCTCTTACCAGTATCCTTCTCTTCGGTCTTCTTTTCTTGAAATGCTTCAAAACCTACAACAGTTGGATAAATTCTGTTAATCAAATAATCAGAACTTGAATAACTTTGCAGTAATCGTCTGATTATTTCATTCTCTATTTTTTCACTCTCCAATTCCTGCTTCAACTTTGCACATTCTTCAATATAGTGATTGATAGCCTTCTGTTTTGACATCATCACTGCATTCATCATGGTTAAAGCATCTTCTCTTTCAGAATTTGTCTTTTGCAGACTATTCACCGTTCTATTCAACACATCATACGATTCTTTTACATAGTTGACATCGAACAACAATTTTTCTTTCATCTTTTCCAACTCATTATACTTCTCATCTTTCTCTTCACAATGTTTACATGGTTCCAAACATTTTAGACAAGGTTTTGTGATCTCAACAATTTTTTCAACTTCGACTATCTTCTCAACTTCAACTACCTCCTCAACTTCAACTACCTTCTCAACTTCAACTACCTCCTCAACTTCAACAACATTCTCAACTTCAACCACCTCCTCAGTAACTTTAACACCTTCATCCTATTCAGACTTCTTTTCCTGAGCAACTTTCTTGCATTTTACCTTTTTCTTTTCTTTCGCTGCACGCTTCTTCTTTAGTTTCTCCAATCTATCTGCAAAATAAAATTTAAAACTTTCAGGAGATAATTGAGTTTTTCCAATATTTATTTGAATTTCTTCTTCATCATCACTGCTATCAGTTGATGATTGATCAAAGACAGTTGTCTTTTCTGAGCTTTCTTCTGAAGAAACAGATTCTCCATCTTGGTTTTTCTCATCACTATCAAACACTTTCATCCATTCCTTTATCAAATCTGGTTCTTGAACTATCTGTGCAATGAATGCTCCTAACTTTGAATTAGGCGGAACGTATTTATCCCAGCTAAAACCTTCTGCCACTTTCTCATCATCTTGATCTATTATACCATAATAAGCTCTCTTTGTTGACTCTTCGATCGCCTTCTTCTTTCCATCTTCAATAGTATTTGATGATGATGGTTGTTGAGCAACTTGTTGATATATAGCTTTCCGATAATAATCATTATTCCCGAACAGATTCTGAGCTCCTCCTACTTCTCGATTGGTACATTCCCTCTTGAAATGTGCTTTTTTCCTGCATCGAAAACAAGTAACTCTAGATTTATCAAAACCTAAAGTAGAAACATTAGCATCACGGAAGTCATCTCTTCCTATAATCATCTTAAATTTCTCCGCTTTTCTCAACACACTCGCTAAACACCACTTATTATCTATAAGCTCCATCTGCTCAACATCGATTTGGTCGTAATCCTCTTTTGTCAACATAGGATTTCCGATCCTTCCTGCAACCAATCCCTCATATGATTCTAACACAATAGCTAGTAATGCCATATAACCTTTAGCGACTTCCTCAGAAAAATTTTGACCATTCTGAAGATGCAACGCGATGTTGCAATGTGACACATGACCATTACTGCTGTTTGAACTTTGGAACTGATGATTAGAGGTTGAAACATTCGGACTAATACTCGAATATGAAGAAAAACCATTGTTGCTGCTTGGACTCTGATTGACTGATCCAGATGAATTTTCCGCACTAAAAGCAGTTTGAACCTTCGGACTTGTTTCAACATCCTGAACACTCCCTTTGTAATACATCTTGATGTCTTGTTGACCACTTGGATTGTTCATCCTAGCAATCTTTTGTTGTTCAAGATCATGTCCTTCAATCTTTTCAATGAACTGGGAAATTATCAATTTGTCATATTCTCCAGTATTCTTTAAGATCATCAGATATGTACCCCATTCTTTCTGAGGTAACGCATCAGCTAATTTGTCAACCCATTCTTCTCGATCTTTGTTGATATCCAACAATGACATTGAACGCACTAAGTGACAACATCTCTCAATCAGTTTCTTTGTAGTTTCACCCGGAAAACTAGGAAACAGATCAAACTCTTTCTTTAATAATGATTTCTTACTCCTGATCATCTTCTCACTTCCCTCAAACCTAACTCGAAGTGCTTCCCAAATCGAACGTGAAGTATTATCGTGTTGAAGCAATATGAAGATGTCTTCTTTCACAGCTTGCTGGAGTAGACTAATCATCATCTTTTTCTGCTTTGTACATGTATCGTTCTTTATCCGACAACTCAGAAATAGTTTTGTTCACTCCCACATCTGTATGAGGCTTAACATACTTTTTCTCAATACACTCCCAAGACCTCAAATGATTTGCTTGAACCCAATTTTCAAACCGATCTTTCCCAGCATAGTATTCTTCAATGCCCATTAGCTTCAAGGGTTTTTGCAAAGTTCCTGTTTCATTTTCCATGTTCATGCTCTGAGTAACGGTAACAGGAGTAGTCGGAGCTTGTAGAACTCGGAATCCATGTTTTGGTATTTGAAAGATCAAAAACACAATTTTCAAACGATCTGGACTGTTTTCAAATGAACTGAAATCCTCAAGCGAACTGGAACTGGTATGACCTGATACGATCTCAAATGACCTGAAATAACAAATTCAAACAACCTTGTTAATCATTCAAACAACCTAATCACCTTGTGCAAACTGAGATTGTTTACTCCGTGCGAACTAAAAATGATTTTGTGCGAACTAGAAGCTTATCAAATCGTTCAAACTTGATCAAACTACAACCCGTGTGAACTGGGATACCACCTCATGCTATGTGAATCAAACAATGCGAACTGAATAACAACTACTTGACTTGGACCACCTTGTGCGGTCAGAAACAACTTTCAAACGACTTGATGTTCAATCATTGAGAGATGGTTCAATTTCAAAATAACTAAATAGGATTCAAACGAATTGGTAATCTGATCACTTCGTATGACCTTTCAAACAAACCGGTAGTTCATTTCGTATGAACTGAGTGTTTGCCACTTCACATGAACTGGAGTATTTACCACTTCACATAAACTGGAGCATTTGCCACTTCACATGAACTGGAGCATTTGCCACTTCACATGAACTGGAGTACTTTCAAACCACACGAACTGAATGAAATTCCAAGCGAATTGACTTGAATTTGACACGACCTGACCTTCTGATACGATCTGGATCAATATTCAAGCGAACTGGTGCACTTCATACGAACTGAATGTCAATTTCATGCGAACTAAGCCGCTTCATACGAACTGAACAAGATCTCACACGAACTGATACAATCTCGAACGAACTGATGAGTTTTCGGTTGATTTTTGTCAAAATTCATCAAGTTATAGGTCGATTTTAGGTCTGATTCTTTCAAGAATTGATTAAAACAGTATTTCGCGTGTAATATGTGAAAATCAGTTCATTTTAACCATGAAATCTCCTTTAATTTTGAAAAAAAAATGTGAAGAAAATGAGTAGAAGTGAGATTTTCGGATGAAATCAAGCTGAATCGGTAAGAACTCTTCCTCCTGAGCTCTGATACCACTTGTAGGATCGAGAAACGACCAAAACGAGTCTATCAGAACAGTTGTAGACCAAAACGAGAGGCAGAATCAGACGTTTCGGTATTGAATCAGCTTGATTTGCACTTGAAAGTAGTTTAAATGTCTTGTATATTGATTTGACACTGTTACAAACCTGGAGACACCTCGGCAGAGCTTCGCTACCGGAAATGCAAAAGTTACAAATGAATGACATGAGCTCACTATTTATAGGCAGGCTAGTCCACATGAACTGGACATTACCACTTCATATGAAGTGGCCACTTCGCATGAACTGGCTCTCCCAGTTCGTGTGAACTGGTCCAAAAACCCTATAATCCAATTTTCTTGACTACCAAGCTCCGTTCTATCACATCTATACACATGACTCGAAACAAGAAGAATTCAACAGACATATGCACCAACACATAAACCCTAATTTACCACTTTAAAACCAAGCCTCCTCTAACATGTTTTCACTTTCCACAACTCCATATCACTTTCAAACACTCCAAATCACCCAGAAATTCTATAAGTTAGGTAGAAAGTTTCAGGTGTTCAAGTGAGCTTTCAACTACCTTCCATCTTCATTTCTTCTTGTTTTCTTCTTCCATTCCACTTGGACAACAACTAAGTTGGAATATCACCATATTTGAGTTCCAAAGCAGGATATATTTTATGGATTTTTACAACTTTCAAAATAATGTTCATCATTACTTGTTTCTTGGATTTATATGCACCAAACCAAGTTGCTGTTGGTGCACTACATCTGTCGACTTCGTCTTAGATCGAGTCTTAGTTTTAGATTGTTAGATTAGGGCGCGTTTTACGAGAAAATTGGAGAGTATATGTGTTTTAGAGAGTAGGGCCGCTTATACGGACATAGTAGGTCCGCTTTTATGTCAGGTCCGCTTATACGGACATAGTAGGTCCGCTTTTGTGTCAGGTCCGCTTATACGGACGTGTCCGTATGTGGGGACCTCATGCACTATAAATACTCATAAGCGGATCTCATTTGAAACTTGGCCAATTCCATACCGAAGTGTTGCCGGTGTGAAGATCGAAGTGTAATCATTGTCAAATCAATAAATCAGTAGATTAAAGTGAAGAAAAAGCTATTTCTACCTACGTTTCTTGTTATTCAGCACCTGAAACATAGGAGAACACCTCTGAGCGACTCAATCGGGGCAGAACATGATCCTACAAGTGGTATCAGACTGACAAGAAAGATTCTGGTAAGAAACAAAGTGTCAGTTATAACAAGTGTCTACCCCCGCTTGAAAATGGATATTTGCCGAGATATCTAAACGATGAAAGAGTAAAAAAGGCAACAAATTTACAGTGGGAGTCGGAGTCCTCTGTCAATCTTCCAGATAGTATTGATGTTGTGTTTACATCGTTTGACACTGATCAACAGTCTCAATTGATGAAGAAAGTCGTGGATCATGTGTTAGAAAATGATGACATAGAGGAGTCAAAGTCGGAGTCTGCGTCAGAGTCAAAGTCTGGGTCAAGCACTCCGTGTCAAACAGAAAAACAGGACAAAATAGTTTATGATAGAAAATTTCTGTTATCAAAATCTAATTTGGATGATGGATTGTTTAAAGTTGCATACACTTTGAATGATTCTGACAAATTATATTCTGATGAGGAATTTCCAATAAGAGGTGTCAAAACAGAATTGATAAACAAGGTTTTCAAACTCACAGAAATCAATATTTCTGAAATAAAAGACTTATTTCTTAATGAAAAACCAAGACCTTACACCTCAAGAGTACAACAAAGATTAAACAAGAAAAAGAATTACAGTTCTGGTTCAGGTTTCCAAAAGAAATCAAATCATAACGATAATTTCAAAAAGAAAGGTTTAGGTTTTATTCCTACAGAGAAACAGAAAAATGAAAAATACGTTCGTGATTTTAAATCCAAAATGTCATTTGTTTCAGGAACATCATCCGAGGAAGAAGAAAAGAAAGATTTCTGGAGACAGTCTAACAATGAATTCCTTGCAAAGAAGCAAGATGAATTGAAGAAGATGGCTGAGGAGAATACAGATACGAGAACCTGTTTCAGATGCAACACTGTTGGACATATTGCCCGAGATTGTTTTAAGGCAATTAAATCAAAACAGGGAGTATCTCGCAAACTCAAAGAGAAAGTAGTTGAGTTCGAATCACCAATTGATAGAGAAAAACTGTTTAAAAATTCTAACTTTAAAATTGGTGAATGTTCGAACAAGTTTTACAAGAAGAGAGCTAAATCTGACAACCAAAAATGGGTTGTTAAGAAGGTTGATGAAAGCTCTAGCCATGATTCTGATAGGTCAAAATCAGAGGAGCTATCTTCGGGCGATGAAACTGATTCCACAAAGTCAGTTGAGCCACAAGTTGTTTCAAAATGTGAACCTGATGTAAAAGATGAAAAATCAGTTCCGATTGTGAATGATGAGGAGTTTCCATTACTTCGGGCTGAGAATTATAAAAAGAAAATTGGTAAAATTGAAATTTCTAACCAATTTTATAATGATAAACAGGAATTTGATGCTGAGAAGGTCTTTAACCCCAAGGTAAAACATATCTTTGGAAAGATGATTGATCGAAAAGTCAAAGGGGTTAAAGAATTTTATGAGAAGAAAACAAAGAAAGAAAAGGTTGAACCATCCCTGGTTTGTGACTGGGATGGTACATATTATGAACAGTAAGTCTCAGGACTTGCCGGAGCTCCCAGGTTGGTAAGCGTGGAGCATGAATCGGCATCTTTCTTGACTTTTATTCGGTAATGTCAATCATTCAAAAGGTAAAAGGTTTGTTTGTTTTTGCTTACTAGTGGTATTTGTTGGTTATAATTACAAGTGGTTAGAAGATTTGGTTATGCATCTTTGCATATGGTAAATCAAGGACATTAATTTGTACTTGTATTTTCCTACATCTGGTTGGAAGACAAGATGATGAACCACATCCCCGAACATTTGTTTGATAAATCTACAAGTGGTAAAATCAATCAAACTTATTTTCCGGAAAAAACCATTTTGATTAAAACAAACTTAAGTGATTTGAAATCTAAATGGGAAAATAGTTTGTTGATAGGGGGAGTTCTGATTGTTTATGCCTAATGAATGGCGATTTGATGCAATTTGATGTCAGTTGTCAAGTTTTGTACTGTTTGTTTTATATTTCATATTTCTAGTGGGTCAAGAGCTTAGATAGTTTTCAAATTTATTTAATGTGTTTGCATTTTAGGGGGAGTAGAAAATTTTAGAAAATCCAAAAACATTGGAAAATTTGAAAAAGCCAAAAACATGATAAAACTGAAAAATGAGTTCTTGTTGCATAAAAGAGGAAATGATAGTACATCAGTGGACTATCACAACATGCTAAAGAATTGGAAAGTCAAAATGTAATAAACGATCTTACTGCGGATGTGTCAGTAGGTTTTCGCCCATTTAGTAAATTGAAACGAGATATAAACCTAAATTCAAACTTACTTGATTTGTGGGTAACTATTCTTGGATATATGGGTAACCCCCGAAATCTTGTTTGAAAGGTCCCATATTCTGAGATACTAGGTCTTTATACTCAGTGATATCTGGGGTATTATCCCGGGACTTCTGCTGAATGGAAGTTCTGACCTAGTCCCCGGATAATGCTTTCTGCAAAATGCTTGAAACATAGCATCGCCCTCAGCAAGCTGATGAGACAATAAAATTGATAGTCGCTGCTGTTGTAATCAAAAGATCCTCTAAAGGGGACACACCGAAAACTCGAAGCCGTCATCTCTCTGCGTATACGGAAGTATCGACCTGAGCTCTAACGGCCCTCGCACATAACCCCTTTACAGATATCATCTGTGGTATACTCACCTGTAAGACTGAACATTGGGATCTGGATACAGGAGTATATTCGAATCGATTGAAATTTGTGTGAAAATTTAAAGTGGACCAATATACTGACAATGTAGGTAAATTGTTTAGAACTGAGAATGTTTAAAGCTTAACGGTGTTAGTGATTTGTCCCAAAACTGATATGATCCTCTTGCACAAACTCACAAAAATATTGTCTGTAAATAGTTCATTTCTGCATGTATTTTCTTTCAGAAAATCCAAAAAGATTTTTGGTGTGTTTTAGCATAAATTTTTGAAAAGTCAAAAAGATTTTCGACGACTGATATTGAAAAGCTGATTTTCAAAATTCTAAGTGCTAAACATGATGAACAGTTGGTTTGGGAGATTGTGTTTGTTTTGATAAGAAAAATGTTACAATTCCAAGTGGTTCATCAGTATCTGATTAATTGATTAGTTTGTGCTTAGTGATGTCTATATGCTTAAATGTTTATCATAAAACTTATGTTTGTGGTAGAGTTGTTGTGCAGGAAGAGTCAGAATGTGAGGGGGAGTGCATGTTGGAAATGAGGAACTTAAAGATGTCAACATCCAAGAGAAGAAGTTTGTTGGAGATTTAAAAGTAAGAGATGAAGAAAGAGAGAGAGAAGCCCAAAGACTAATCAAGACTGAAGGTGCGAAGATACGACATTGTCAAAGACTCGATGAACGACTCCATCAACCTCTGAGGGGGAGTTTGTTGGTGCACTACATCTGTCGACTTCGTCTTAGATCGAGTCTTAGTTTTAGATTGTTAGATTAGGGCGCCTTTTACGAGAAAATTGGAGAGTATATGTGTTTTAGATAGTAGGTCCGCTTATACGGACATAGTAGGTCCGCTTTTTTGTCATGTTCGCTTATACGGACATAGTAGGTCCGCTTTTGTGTCAGGTCCGCTTATACGGACATGTCCGTATGTGGGGACCTCCTGCACTATAAATACTCATAAGCGGATCTCATTTGAAACTTGGCCAATTCCATACCGAAGTGCTGCCGGTGTGAAGATCGAAGTGTAATCATTGTCAAATCAATAAATCAGTAGATTAAAGTGAAGAAAAAGCTATTTCTACCTACGTTTCTTGTTATTCCGCACCTGAAACATAGGAGAACACCTCTGAACGACTCAATCGGGTCAGAACACGATCCTACAGTTGCCAACAAAACCATTGTTGGGTGACTTGAGTTGAGGTATGAAATTAGAAACTTAAATGTTCATAATCCCAATTTTTTGCTCCCCAAAGGTCCCAAATGACCTACAAAAGTGTAGAAACAATCAAAGTCCTCAACCTTAAATGTTGTGAGACTTGTGTTTTGGAAAGGTGCGAACAATGGAAGCTTTAGCTTCCAACTATGATTCCATCTCCTCACTTGTATACTCAGTCGGTTTATTATGTCATTCTAAGTCACCAAACAATTTTCAAGAAAAAAAAATGAACAAACTACACCAAGTCTTCAAACACTATCTATGTTTGAAATGCTCTCGTCTTGGTTGTCTTGGTGAATTAGGAGATTTTGTATTCATGACCAACCAAAATCATAAATTTAATTGATGATTTTGTGCTTTGGTGATCCTAATAATAAGGTTAAATGGATGGAATTCAACATACCTCCATACATGACTAATTATACTAATATATATATATATATATATATATATATATATATATATATATATATATATATATATATATATATATATATATATATTCTAGTATGAAATCAGCGCGATGTTGTGGCAAAGACCATTTGCAACATGGTACTCGTTTATGAGTCGAAGAAGCCATGAAGGTTTAGATCTGCGACCTCTGCCAGCTTGAATGTTCACAAGGGCGGTGAGGGACTTTCCTCTTCTAGTGTCAACATATCATTCTATCCGTCTTTTTCACTTTCGTAATCTTCATGAATACCAAACTCGAGATAACCACAACCATCAGTACTTAAGGTAGGTGACATTGGTGTAGGCTGATCATCGAGGTCTTTATAAGCAATATCAACACCGCCTAGACATGTTTGTTCGGAAAAAAACAATGATTGTTGTTGCACATAGGTTATCAACGATACAAAATGTTCATAGTATTGTGGTTATTGATGAGGGGAAAGTGGTGGAACAAGGATCACTATCATTTGTTAAAGAATTATATAGACGGGTGTTACACGAAGATGATTAAGTTACAAAGATTCTCACATGAACATGAAGCTGTAAATAGCGTGTCGGTAAGTTCGAGCTCATCGGCAAAAATCTAAGGTAGCAAGATAACATTCTTGTAATATTTTATGTTCTAGACTCTAATACATATATAGTTTTTTTATAGATTAGATACTGTATGATAAAATAAACTTTTATTATATAATCATTAGTTATTACGATTAAAACGATAACAAACACTAAAAGAAAAAAAAAAGCAAATCAATTAAAAGTTCACAAAAAACACAACATTTATATCTAGTTTCAACAAGTTTGCTCATTCTAAGAAAATGATAACAAATTTCTATTTCTTATAAATTTTTGTAATAGGTTGCTTGAACTGAAAGTACCTTATAAGAAAAAAACTACATTCTTTACATGTGTTTAATGATGCAAAGCCTTTAATCACCTAAGTTTGGGGGTAGCTGTTGGATTCAAGTCCCATAGACGACAGAGATTAAAAATAAATTAGCCGATAAAAGAAATTATGTTTGGTTAAATTTAAGGGTGACGGTGGCCCATGGTTTGGCTTGCTATTCACTCATGTAAGATAAGGCTTTAGTGACTAAACAAGTATTTAATTCCATTTGCAGAGCGTGAAGATCATCGGATGGAAAAATGGATTGAGCTGGCTAATCACTTGATGACCCGGTTATTATTGGACTGATCTTTTGGTGGGAAATGTTCCCCTGATGTTGCAGTACAACATATCATATTTTACCAAATAAAATTTAAATTTCAAGAAACATGTACCTCAAAACTCACTTCCCACAAATTTGGGAATGTTAAGAGTCTTAAAGCTGTACAGATCCAAAAAACGGTACTTCTGCAGGAGTGTATACATTGTTATCGTCCTCCCTCCATTCTATCTCCAATTGACCTCATGATAAATCAATCGTACAATTCTGTACAACACAAGACACATATGTTATATAAACAAGTATTGGTTTACCTCGTGTATATATGAATTTGAGGTTGAATTTTACAAACTTACTCTCTCAGAATGATCCTTGAGAATAGCAGCAACAACTATTGCACACGGTCCAGTCCCACTAACCAAAGTTGCTCCTATATCCACAGTTATACAAATTACAGAAAACTGTCCATTGATGAGCTCATATAAACGGATTTTAAGTATTTAGAGTAGAAGACTAACCAACACCACATCAGTAACGAAGACAAACCGCCAACAATGCCCACATCTGTCTAGTCAACCTTTTTGGTTGCACATATACAATGTTTAATTAGGTCATCTCTTGTCATAAATGGGGACCATTCAAGAATTGTGTTTAATTTGTAGACCAATCCTCACGAGAGCCATATAATACTGGTTCTGCCCAATGCTTCGAGATATCAAAATAAATCTGTCAATGAGACAATAACATAAGATTAAAATACATATACATATACATATATTTTAAAGAAATATGACTTAGATATACCATTGGGACAATAACGTCATCTTGTCTAGTTCTGCATAGAAACGCATAGGATAAAAGACCAACGCTATGGGTTGCTCATCCATAGAACAATAATATCACATAACATTAAGGGCATGATCGTCAATTGACTCAACTGCAAGAACACAAATACACTTGTTTTTCTTACCAATTTCACCGACCCTTTAGAGCTTCCCTATGCTATTTGTCCTCAATGACCAAGTTGTTTTTCTTACCAATTTCACTAACCCTTTTTTAATTAAAATATGAACAAATGTGATTAAATTGATGACAATTAACATGCTTGACAAAAACAAAAACAATTAAAATACAAAAACAGAAACAAGGAGGGTGTAGGTGTGCGGGCTCAGGAAGGGTGTCCGGTTTCCGAAGGAAGTGTGCAGCTGGTTTAAAATCTAATATTTAACAATAATAAGCCACATACTCACACACATAATTATCAATCAGTTTTCATTTAATAAATACACATAATTATATTACACAATAAAGTTGTGTAGGAAAACCCGAAGGGTCACATTATCCCCCAGTTCAAAGAAATTTCATCCCAAAATTTAGAGCGCAACCATTGAAAAGCTAGTGTGATAAAATGTTTTCGCGGGGTGTCACATGATCTCCCTGTTAGTTTGGAATTTCGTCCCGAAATTCGGCTGCAGCCTCAGTGCTGGAAGTATTGTTTGTAAACAGCTGGGGATACTAGCGCATCATCTGGTCTTCCCGTTCCCAGGTAAACTCAAACTCTGAGCCGCAGCGCGAGTTCATAGTTCCAACGAACTCGAACGATAGGTATCTTGCTTCGTTTGAGGGTTTTGGTTTCTCGATCCATGATTTCAACAGGTTCCTCAACAAAGTGCAGTTGATCGTCGATCGTTAGTTCCTTAAAAGGAATGATGAGTGTTTGATCTAACAGACACTTCTTCAGATTTGACACGTGAAAAACGTTGTGTACCGCACTCAGCTCTTCAGGCAGGTTCAGTCTATATACTACCTTGCCGATCCTCTCGGTAATTTCAAAAGGTCCAATGTATCGTGGATTAAGCTTGCCCCTTTTGCCAAAACGTACCACACCTTTCCAAGGTGAAACTTTTAGTAGAACTTGGTTCCCGACCTGGAATTCTGGAGGTTTCCTACGCCAATCAGCGTAGCTTGGCGGTCTCGAGCTGCCACCATTCGTTGTCTGATCTGGGAAATGTTATCCTTGGTATCAAGTACCAGTTATGGGCCGGTAATTTGGCTTTCACCAACTTCCGCCCAACACAAAGGTGACCGACATTTACGTCCGTACAATGCCTCAATGTTGCTACCTGAATGCTAGTCTGGTAGCTGTTGTTGTAAGAGAATTCTACCAAAGGTAGGTGTCGTTCCCACCCGTTTCCATAGTCAATGGCACATGCTCTCAGCATGTCTTCAAGTGTTTGGATGGTGCGTTCGGTCTGATCATCAGTCTGTGGGTGATAAGCGGTGCTCATATCTAACTGTAAGCCAAAGGATTTGTGCATATCTTGCTACAATTCGGAGGTAAAACGTGGGTCTCGATCAGAGATAATGGATGTTGGCACTCCGTGCCTAGCAACTACTTCTTTCAAGTAGTTGGCTGCAAGTTTCGAGAACTTGTCAGTTTCTTTAATCTTAAGAAAGTGAGCAGACTTGGTTAAGTGGTCCACGATCACCCAAATGGTATCGTTTCCGCTTTAAGATCTTGGTAAGCAAGTAACAAAATCTATGGAAATATGTTCCCATTTCCATGTCGGCAATTCGGGTTGCTGTAGTAAACCTGACGGCTTCTGGTACTCGATCTTGAATCTGGCACAGGTTCAATGTTTGCTAACGTAATTAGCAATAATAGCTTTCATATTAGGCCACTAATACAGGGCCTTGAAATCGTGATACATCTTGTCAGAACCAGGATGTATCGAGTAGCGAGACTTGTGTGCTTCGTCCATCACAAGTTCTCGGAGATTTCTATAAGGTGGAACCCAAGTACGGTCTATGAAGTTGTAGATGCCGTCGTCTTTGAGTTCAACCTGCTTTTCCATGCCCCACATCGATTCAGCTAGAAGGTTCTCTGCTTTCAATGCTTTGACTTGGGTGTTTCGGATTTGGTTGGGGAGGTTTGAGTAAATGGTAAGTTGTAAAACACGAACACGCTTAGGTTTGGTTTCTTTTCTGCTGAGGGCATCGGCCACAACATTTGCCTTGCCCTGATGATACTTAATTGTGCACTCGTAGTCGTTTAGGAGTTTGACACACTGGCGTTGCTGCATGTTCAACTCCTTCTGTTCCAGTATGTGCTGGAGACTCTTGTGATCGGTGTAAATAGTGCACTTGGTACCGTACAAGTAATGTCTCCAAATCTTGAGTGCAAAAACTACAGCTCCCAGTTCCAAATCGTGCGCAGTGCAGTTCTTCTCGAGAACCTTGAGTTGTCAAGAGGCATAAGCAATAACTTTCTCGCGTTGCATCAACACGCAACCGAGTCCTTGAATCAACGCACCGTAGTAGACAATAAAATCATCCCTACTTTCAGGTAATGAAAGAATAGGAGCACTACAAAGCTTCTCCTTCAGTTTCTAAAATGTAGACTCCTGAGCACCGTTCCACTTGTAAGCGATACCCTTCCGGGTTAGAGTTGTGAGGGGTCGAGCAATCTTCGAAAATCCCTCGATAAATATACGATAGTAACCCGCCAAACCCAAGAATTGATGGATTTCGGTTGGAGTTTTCAGCGTCGGCCAGTTTTTGATTGAGTCAATCTTAGCTTGATCAACATGAATCCCAGCTTTATTGACTACGTGCCCAAGGAAATGGACTTCTAGAAGCCAGAAGTCGCATTTTGAAAACTTGGCATAGAGTTGTTCGTTTTGCAGAAGTTCTAGAATAAGACGTATATGGTGCTCATGTTCCTCTCGATTCTTTGAGTAGATCAAGATGTCGTCGATGAATACAATCACGAATTTGTCAAGATAAGGTTTGCACACTCGGTTCATGAGATCCATGAAAACCACAGGTGCGTTCGTCATCCCGAAGGGGATAACAAGGAACTCGTAGTGATCATAATGGGTTCTGAAAGCAGTTTTTGAGATGTCCTCATCCCGGACTCTCAGCTGATGATACCCTGATCGTAGATCGATTTTTGAATAGAAACTCGATCCTTGCAGTTGATCGAAGAGATCGTCGATTCGTGGGACTGGGTAACAGTTCTTGATAGTTACTTTGTTCAGTTCGCGATAAACGATGCACATAGGAAAAGTGCCATCCTTCTTATTGACAAAAAGTACGGGGGCTCCCCAAGGAGACGAGCTAGGACGAACAAAGCCCTTATCCAATAGTTCCTGTAATTGCATGGATATTTCCTCAGTTCGGCTGGGGCTAATCGATAAGGTGCATGAGCTACTGGTGCCGCTCCGGGAGTTAGCTCGATTTGAAACTCAGCTTGATGGTGAGGTGGAAGGCCAGGTTATTCCTCTGGGAATCCCTCGGGAAAGTCGCGTACGATGGGGAAATGTTCAATATTCCTTTCTTTCTCATGGGTGTTAGTGACGAGTGTTAGAATAGCGGTATGGCCCTTTTGTAAACACTTTTGAGCTTTTAAGAAGCAAATAATGCCTGTGACTGCACCACTTTTGTCACCTTTAACCAAAAGAGGTTCGCCAAGAGAACGAGAAACACAAACAACTTTCTCTTGACAGAGTATTTCGGCTCGATGTTTGGATAACCAATCCATTCCAATAACAACGTTCGAAGCTCCCAAGAACGATGGGAAAAAGATTGACGAGGAAGGTTTGACCAGATAGTACGAGTTTACAATCGTTGATAACGTGTGAGGCTCGATGCTTCTACCATTAGCTAATTCGACAACGTGCTTAGTGTTTAAGGGTGTTGGCGTAGGCTTAAGCGTCTTACAAATACGTAGGGATACATAACTAGCATCGGCTCCAGAATCAAATAGTACGAAAACATAACGATCATCAAGTAAAAACTTACCCGCTACAAGGTTGGGATCATTCCTTGCTTCACATGCCCCGATCACAAATGCTCTTCCTCTCGCACCGTTGTCACCATTGTTATTGTTGTTGTTTCCAGTGCCTTGATTGTTGTTATTGCGGTTCTGGTTCAACTGAGGGCAGTTCTTCTTCATATGTCCTATCGCCTCGCACTAGTAATATCCACGGTTATTCCATTGCTGCTGTTGTTGCTGGTTTTGTCTTGCTAGGTACAGGGTTCTATAGTCTTTAGCCTCATGACCTGATTTGTTGCACCTATGACAGCGGTTCTTTTCGTACGGTTCGTTGTGATGCCGGTTGCACTTGTTGCATTCGGGTCGGTTTCCTTGGTAACCACCCTGTTGCTAAGGACCCTTGTTGTTCTCAAACCTCCATTGCTGGGTTGGAGCTTGAGAGGGGTTGGCATCTTTACCATGGTTGACATCCCATTTACGCTTGTTATCACCAGAAGTTTCAGCAGTAGCACTGATTCGTTTGGGCAGCTTGCCCTGCTTCACAGCTTGATCAGTGAGACGGTGTGCAAGATGAATGACTTGCTAGATTGTGGTGAGATTAGCTAAAGTCACCAAACTTTGAAATTCAGGAACCAGACCCTTGAGGTAAAGCTCGATTCTTCGGTAAGTAGGTTGAGACATGTTGGGGGCAAAGAGCAGCATAGTCGTTGGATCGCTTAGTGTACATCTCGATTTCTGATCCAACCATCTTAAGCTGGTAGTACTCATTCTCGAACTTGTGAATGTCATCTCTATGACACTACTCTTCCTTGATCAGATTCTTGAAGTCGTTCCAAGGAGTAGCGTTGGCAGTTGCCAATCCAAGAATCTGAACTTACGCTTTCCACCAAGAAAGTGCATTTCCTTCCAAAGTGCCAGAAGCAAATTTCACCCAATTAGCAGCAGGACATTCACACACAGCGAACACAGATTCGACCTTCTCAATCCAGTGCAGAAGGCCTATGGCACCTTTGGTGCCATTGAAAGGGAGAGGTTTGCAATCCATGAAGGTTTTGAAAGTGCAAACACGTGGTTGAGGATGTGCAGGTTGTCCTGTCGTGCAATACGAAGCGAACAGATTTAAGATCGATAAGACGATACGAGAGTAGGATCTAAACATCCTAGAACAATAAGAGTACCTCCAGGATGGGCTGCGAAAGCCGCAGCCACAGTGTTGATCTGGTTCGCTAGCTGATCCTGAGTCATGTTAACGTTGCCTCTTCCGCGTCCGCTTATTGTCTTCATATCCAGAAAACAAAGTATGAGAATGACGCTGTAGTGTCATTAGAGTAAGTAGGAGGAGGATTGACCGTTGCACACAAAAATACCTATATATATATATATACATACATATATATGTCCAAGTATACAAGTACACATATCATCACAAGAGGCACCAAGTAAGTAACAAGTAAACACATGCCCGAGCCACGAACTCTAGATTGTTGAGCCTTGCACTTGGAGTGTAGTGTCGTTGCGAGTTGGGTAGTATAAATCGGGTTATAGTCTGGTTTTTCTCAAAAAGACTTTTCTTTTTAAAACCAGTTCACTATAACCAATGGCTCTGATACCAACTGTCACACCCTCAAATTCCACATGCGGAGAACCACCACGAAGTGTCTGACTGACCATGATCCAGCCACCAATCATATTGAACAATTATAATAACAAAACAGTTTCATCAAATCAACACGATTAAGGTCAATCAATGTTTAAGTCCAAAGTTTTAAGTTTAAACACAACGTTTAAAGATAACAGCCGAAGGATAGGTAAACCGGTTCAAGCATAAATTCACAGTTCATAATTATTAAAAGAACCCATCGTGGGTTAAAGCGACCACTACACTTCCCAAGCTGCAGGCTACTTCCATCACTGAGTACCTACAAAGCATGCAGTAGGGTATCAACATAAAGTTGGCAAGTTCACGAGTTGTCTAGTTTTAATTCCACAAAACTTGTTTAAGTTTTTAAGTTAATCATTTATATCATGCCATGTGGAGCTACCCCATATGTAAGCTACTAAACTGCGTAATACCGAATACTTAATGACCCCATGTTTCGTTGTTGCCCTATTTCTCAATGTCTACCATCATTGACGGCTTGCCAGAGTCTATTAGTTCACGCCTGATCCTATCCAAGCACGATGTGAGGTTGGTTAGACCTAATAGCGCTATCAACTAATAACCCATTCGCTAGGCCAGGTGATTAATCGGTATAGTAAGTTTGGACTTCCGTGATAAAGTTTCGTTTAGTACGCTTGTTGCATCTAATATAAATAGTAAATAACTGAGCATCCCACGCAAGAGGAAAATGTTACCCGTATCCCACACAAGGAGATAGTGTTATGATATTCGCCAAATTACACATACTTGATTCCCCCATTTTATTCCCATTTTACGCGTTTTCGGTCGTAAAACCGTGAATCGGATACTTAATCAGGTACATTTTTGTTACAGGCCTAAAACAGCGTGCCGAACAAGAAGATGATGAAAACGAGGATTTTTCGGGCAACACGGCAGAGCTGCGAAGTTTCTGTGAAGAATTCTGATCTGGGCGAGTTGCACGGTCATGCGACACATGGCACTCCCGTGCGAATCCAATATCAAGGCTCAGCTCGGTGTTGCACAGCCAATGCGATCCAACATGCAAGCCATCTCGGCAATACACGACCATGCTACTGAAAGAACACTCGTGCGGATGCGACGACTGTGACACTCTAGGTTTTTCCGAACAAACACCTTGTAATATTTTTGTGTATATATATGTTATTAAATGGAAACGTGATCTTTTTGCATGATATGTGTTGTGTATGTATTATATATATAGGTGTACGCGTATAAACTAGTGAGTCGAGACCATGACTCGCAACCACTCGGTTGCGAGTGGGCCACTCGGTCTCGAGTGGGCCTCTTGGGCCGTAACCGGTTTGGGCCGAAACCCCTTAGCCTACTTCGAAACCTTGCATATAAATCCCAACATTTCCCCACTTACCTTCATTTGTTACACAACACACAAACACACTCCTTCTATTCTCTCTCAACTAGGAAACCCCAAACAACATCCCATTCTCTTCCAACTTTCGGATCAAGCAAGGATCTCGGTCAAGGAATCTCGGACAAGATCATCATCATTCGGACACTTTACTTTCTCGGTTCCTTCTTTTGTTTCGGCTCCTTCTTCTCAACCGGTTAGTGTTATTATTGTGTGCATAGGACTTATGTGTGTTGAATGAACTAGAAAATGCTTGGTTAGTAGTGTTATGCATGATTTTTGGGTGATTTGTGAAGTTTGACTATATATGTAAAACCTTATGTATGAATACTTGCTAACATGCTTAAAGATGGCTAGATAATGGTAGTTTAAGAGTATTCATGGCTAACCATACTATGCTTCATTATTTCTTGCAAAATGATGTTGTTGAACATAAGATTTCGGCTACAAAGTGTATGTTTCTTTGTTCTTGCATGATAATCTTGTTGAAATATGTGATTTTCGGTTCAAAAATGTGTGATTATGTTAAGATGAAAACCCTAGAAATCTATGAACTTGTGATGAACTTGTTGAATATGGTTTGAAGATTTCAAAAAGGGCAAAGTTTGATCTATTCTTACTAATAGACTGATTAGGAAAAGTTGTTAGTTGAACCTTATTGGCTATTACTCGATTTGGGCCTGATTACATAGTACAACATGGACTGATGTACCTGAATCAACACGTGAACATGAAAGGGACAGCATTACGACTCGCAACCACACAGTTGCGACTCGCAACCATAGCGTGACAACTCGAAATCACACGGTTGCGACTCGCAACCATAGCGTGACAACTCGAAACCACACGATTGCGACTCGAGACTACGACGGTTGCGACTCGTAATCACAGCGTGAAAACTCGAGACTACGACGGTTGCGACTCGCAACCACAGCGTGACAAGCCGAGACCTCCTGGTTGCGAGTCGAGATCACCTGGTTGCGACTGGGCTGTCCACTTTGGTTATTGGGCCATTATGTGTAATATGGGCTACCTGTTGACTGGACTGTGTGTTACTGTTTGATTTCGTAAATGTTAGGGCCGGCCCAATAACCCACTGTTTACTTATATGCATGATACGTGGTAGTAATGTAAGTTTTTACGTGAATGCTTGTACACCGAACCTGACCTATACCGGTAACCATGCTAGGACGTGGTGACCAGCGTGTTTGACAAGTGACCTAATCTGCCGAGCAACCTAAGGTGAGTTCACACACTAAAAGCATGCGTCCCGCGGAGGGACACGAACAAACTACCAACTTTGGGAAAAACACTTTTGACCCATTACTCCGGGGGAAAACAGAATGGGTAATTACTATCTCCGGGGGAGATACGTTTGGATATTATTTATAAATCACAACTAGCCATGCTAAACGAAACTCTATCACTTTAAGTCCCTGCTTACAATACCGATTAATCGCCGGGGGCGAACGAGTTATTAGTTGATAGCGCTATTAGGTTTGACAACCTCACACCGTGACCGGGGGAGATCGGGCGTGAACTAGTAGACCTTGCAACATGGTCAATGATGATAGACATTGACTCGGGGAACGATAATATTCCGTCAACAGTTTCGGTATCTACAGTTTAGTGAGCTTACAGATGGGGTAGCTCCCCACAACGTGATTATAAATGCTTTATCTAAACAACTTAAGTTTTTGGGAAACTAAAACTGAACAACTAGTGAACTCACTCAGCATTACTGTTGACCCCTTTACTGCATGCTTTGCAGGTAACCCGTGACTGAGGAGCTGCTGCTTGGGGATGTGTAGTGTTCGTCAAACCCGTGTGTTTGGTTTATCTATCTTGAACTAAGGACTATCTTTAAAACTTTTTGGTTTATGCTTCCGCTGTCTGGTTAAACTAATTATCGAACTTAAACTACGATGTTGCTAACTACTCTGGATATTAAATATTTCTACTATTAATTCAATGCTCAGTGTAATTGGTGGCTGGATCCTGGTCAGTCACGCCTCCAAGCGGTGGTGTTCCGCATGTGGATTTTGGGGGTGTGACAGATTGGTATCAGAGCCATTGGTTATAGTGAACTTGGTTTTAAAAAGGGGAAAATCTTTTTGGGAAAAACCAGACTATAACCTGTGACTCGCGACGACACTACACTCCAAGTGCAAGGCTCAACACATTTGACCTCATAGCTCGGACCAGTGTTTACTTGTTTGCTTACCTTATGATTCCTGTTTTGCTATACGTACTAGTGTGCCTAATTAGATAGATACACCTCTTTCTTCTATCTCATTCTCGCTACATTACAACATCACACTCATACTGTGTTTTCTGGTTATGAAGACAATGAGTGGACGCGGCAGAGGAAACATCAACATGACTCAGGCTCAATTCACTAACCTGCTTAACACGGTGGCTGCAGCTTTCGCAGCTCACCCTGGAGGTAAACTCGATACCCTAGGATGCTTTAGGCCCTACCACCACATCGCCTTTTATCCCTAAATCTGAGCGCTTCGCTTCTCACGAACAAGTCAGCATGCACCTGCGCAACCACCCGTGTGTACTTTCAAAACTTTCATGGATTGCAAGCCTCTCCCTTTCAACGGCACTGAGGGTGCCATAGGTCTTCTGCACTGGATTGAGAAAGTTGAAGCTGTCTTTGCTATCTGTGAGTGTCCCCCTGTGAATTGGGTGAAGTTTGCTACTGCTACGCTTGAAGGAAGCGCGCTTTCCTGGTGGAAGGCGCAAATTCAGATGTTTGGGTTAGAAACTGCTAATGCTACTGCGTGGGAGGATTTCAAGGACATGATTAAGGAGGAGTACTGTCACCGGGACGACATCCACAAACTTGAGAACGAGTACTATGCGCTTAAGATGGTTGGGTCAGAGATTGAAACCTACACCAAGCTGTCCAATGACTATGCTGCTCTTTGCCCAAACATGTCTCGACCCATGTATCGAAGAATCGAACTGTACGTCAAGGGTTTGGCTCCAGAAATTCGAAGTCATGTAACTTCAGCCAACCTCACTGCCATTCAGCCAATCGTTCGACTTGCTCACAAACTCACTGATCAGGCCGTAGAAGAGGGCAGGTTGCCCAAAAGGATCAGTGCTACTGTCGGAACTTCTAGTGACAACAAGCGTAAGTGGGAAGGAAATCAAAGCAAGGATGCTAACCCCACTCAGGCCCCAGCACAGCAAAGGAAAACAGAAAAAAACAAGGGCACTCAACAACAGGGTGGCTATCGCGGTAACCACCCCAAGTGCAACAAGTGCAATCGACATCACAGTGGGCCTTGTGGGAAAGGTCAGTGTCAGCGATGTAACAAAATGGGGCATGAGGCCAAGGACTGTAGGAGTCCACGTCCCGTGGGGCAGAACCAGCAGCAACAACATCACGGGAATGCCAAGGGTTGTTTCCAGTGTGGAGCTGAGGGGCACTTTAAGAAGAATTGCCCTGAACTGAACCAGAACCGCAACAACAATCAGGGAGCTGGAAACAACGATCAGAACAACAATGCTGGGAATGGTGCTAGAGGAAGGGCTTTTGTGATTGGAGCCGGTGAAGCAAGGAATGACCCCAATGTCGTGGCGGGTAAGTTCCTACTCGATGATCGTTATGTTTCTGTATTATTTGATTCTGGAGCCGATGCTAGTTATGTGTCCCTACGTATTAGTAAGAAGCTTAAGCGTCCGCTTTCGTTACTAAGTTCTCCTCATATCGTCGAGTTAGCTAATGGTAGAAACATCGAGGCCTCACATGTTATCAAAGGCTACAAGCTAGAATTGTCTGGTCAGACATTTAGTATCGATCTTTTCCCTGTTACTCTTGGAAGCTTCGACGTCGTCATTGGTATGTATAACAACCCTCGGTAAAACAGACATCCTCATAATATTTCCGACACCCTAATATATTTTAAATATCCCAATGTGTCTTTATATGCACCCCGTATGTGAAAACCGAGCCCCAAAATAGATTATACTATATAAAATAAAATAAAAACAATAATTATTAAGTTGAGGCGGGCCGCGTAGGGCCTCACCTCAAGTCCATGCGGGCCGCGCGAGTAGGAGAACCAGATATCGTCAAACCATAAGCCCAAGCGGGCCGCGTACCTATTCAGTTTAGTTGATGCGGGCCGCGAGCGACCCAATTTGTGGCGTGACCCGGTGCGGCCACGTGTCATCATCGTGGCGAGTCTAGTAGATGAGCCGGACAAGCTAGTCCGTTGACTAGCATTGACGCGGGCCGCGTAGACCCGGCCTATCTTTCACGCGGGCCGCGTGGGGACTCGAATTCAGCACTATAAATAGAAGGCAACGGCCTTCAGTCCGTTTCGTTCATTTTCTTTTTCTCTCTCGACACTTTTAAATAGTGGGCATTATACCCGAGTTCCATATCCCCTAAAATAGCGAGGTTCTGCTACGATGTAAGTATTATAACCCCTGGAGACGTATTAGATACGCTGCCCGATTGATCTAGGGTTCCGTAACGGCTGTCGTGGTTCTGCCCGACGTAGTCGTTGGAATGCCATCTCGGGGAGGGTATTACTAATGTTAAAATGGGTTATTATACTAACACACGTGCATTTGTGTAATTTATAGATTATCTCCAGGAAACCCTTACGAAAAACCTAAAATAGCAATGTGAGTGATCCTTCTTTTTATATGCTCATTTTTGTGAGTAATCTCCTTTTTGTTAACTGTTTTTACAAAACCTTAAATACCTTTCCATGCAAATGACAGTTATTGAGTATTTGTGAAGAATACAATTATAGTGGGTATGTTGGGGTTTTGTATACAAAATTTGTTACTGGCGTGGTAACATCCCATATGTTGAGTATGACCGTACCACTGATGTTAATTGTGATGTCTTGGATACAAATGTAATTGCGGATGTGCCCTCAATACTGCAAATTGGTTTTTACTTAAACTTGATTAAACTGGGATTCACTCACCAGTATTTCCCACTGACAAAATGTTTTTAAAACGCGTTTCAGGTAACAAAATGTGAAAGCCAAATAGAAGCCAGCTGGACAGCACTGAAGGCTTGGAAAAGTGGCAATAAAGTTACCTAAGAATAAAATGGATGTTTTTATTAAATAAATAGGATTTATTCCTATGAAACGTGTGTATTGAAAACTTGGGTTTTTACCCATATGTTTAATGTTATAAAATGTGGTGGTTTACTCTGATTAAAATATTTCCTAACTACGATCCTGATGAAAATTCCGCTGCCAAATTGGATAAATAAATGTGATACCACCGAAACTGGCTCACGGCCGCCCGTTCCCGGGAAATAGGGATCGGGGGCTGTGACAGAAGGTGGTATCAGAGCTATGCCACTGATTCAGCCACAGAAGTGTTCTGCTGACATCAAAATTCAAAGTGTTAGGAAATAAATTATGGAAATACGTCTATAATTGTATTTCTTGCTATGTGTTATCTGACTATTTGTTAGTTTACAGTATGAGTGACCAAGGACCTTCTGACGCCTATCGTCAACTGTCTGGTTCGCCTAGGAGCGAAGGCACCTCCTCTTCTCAGCCTGCCCTCTCAGGGTATTCTGCTGACACAGAAGAAGGAATCTTTGTGTTTAAGGCTCAGTCTGAAGAGCCATTTCCTCAGAAAAAGAGGGGATGGTTCAGTAGGGGAGCGCACGAGCGTAGGAAAAGAATGAAAAAGTTGCAGGAACAGCGAGTGTTAGCCGCAGCAAAAAGAGAAACTGATGCTTATAATCAGGATATGCTCAATAGAGGTATCGCTAATATCCATATTTTAGCAACCACTGCTGCCGACCCAAACCTGGAACAAATGCTAGCACCCCAACCACAAAATCCTGATCAACCCATGGAAGTAGAAGACCAGATAGAAATGCCTGATCTCGACCCGGAGGAAATACCTAGGGTACCTGCACCTGATCCTCTAGACCCAAACAACTACGACCCCTGGTGGGACGATGTTAGGGACTACGTGCAACAAAACCCAATACAGGAAAATATGCCAATGCCCAACTTAGGAGCTTACCCAGGGTTAGATCCTCGAGATCCCTACAACATTAGTGATGCATATGTTAGGGAAATTTTAGAGAATCCATACCCATACCAGGCCCCTATGCCTCCGTATCAGGAACCCGTACCTCAGTTTCCAAACCCAGTCCTAGAACCTGCACCCCCAATGAGTGCAGAAAATGTCCAGGAACTTAGGACTTTTGGGGAGGAAATTTTAGAAAGCAGTGATCGTATGCGACAGGTGGGAGAACGCCTCGTATGGAAATACGATGAGCGTAATATGGATTTTTGGATGAATCCATATCAGTGAAGGTGATGGTAGAAACAGTAATAATAATAATAATAAAATAATATATGTGTGTATGTGTTAGAAAAAAAAAATTACGGATGCATACTATTAGTATTGTAGCTTTACATTTCAGTCGGTACTGTAATTTTTATTTCTGTACTGGTGTGTATTGATGCATACTATATAAATAGAGTAAAAGTCGCAATGCTCGACGTTTTTGGGTAAACGTGCGTGTTATGTGATTGGATATATTCAAATATTAATTGTGATATTAATATTTGGTAAATGTCTAAAATTCAGATGGCCGACGCGGGAAATCAAGAAAATCTGAATAACGATAACCAGAGTAACATTAACGTGGTTAATGAGAATTCGGACAATAATAACAACGGAAACCAAATGGATAATAGTGCCGTTCAGCATATTGTGGCACAGGGAATTATAGATGCAATGCCATTTATTATTCAAACAGTTCAGGAAGCGAATAATAAAAGTAAGCATAGTAGTAAGCGACCAACTGAACCCGAAAACAGCGTGAACAATGGACCCATACTTCAAGCGCCCGTTCCCAAAAGAAGAAGAACCATGCCACATGGTTGTTCTTACAAGGAATTCTGGTCCTGCAAACTAATAGAATTCTCGGGCAATGAAGGACCCATTGCAGCTTTATGCTGGATAGAGAAAACTGAGGCAGTTCTGAAAATAAGCAAGTGTGCTGAAGAAGATAAAATAATGTTTGCTTCAAATCTGTTTAAAAATGCAGCCCTAGAATGGTGGAACACTATCCTCCAATCCAGAGGAAGTGATAGGATTTATAATATGGAATGGGAAAGATTTAAGAACATGGTAGAAAGGAAATTCTGCCCTCCCAATGAAAAAGAACAGATAGCAAATAAGTTTCTGAATCTAAGAATGACCGGGGTAGATAGTAAGGGTTATACTACCACATTCTTTGAATATGCTAGAATAGTACCTACCCTTGCATCACCTGAACCGGTATTAATCTCCCGTTATATCTGGGGATTAATTGGAGAGATTAGACATGTAGTCAAGGCAGCTAGACCCCAAACCATAGAGGAAGCTGTAGAACTAGCCAATACCTTGACAGATGAGTTAATCCGTACTAGAGAAGAAGACCAGAGGAGAAACCTAACCCAAAGGCTTACTCAAGAATTCCGTTCTGGGAATTTCAATCGTAGGAATGTAGGTTCTACCTCTGCACCCTACTGCAAAGCCTGCAGAAAGAAGCATTCTGGAAGATGCTCTACTTACTGTAATTTTTGCAAGGCCCCAGGACACAAGGAAGAGAATTGCAAGAAGAAATCCAGTAATGGGATGTGTTTCAATTGTGGGGAAAAAGGTCACATTAGGACAAACTGTCCGAAATTGGCTCCAGCTGCAACCAACAAAAATCCTAAAAATGCCAGAGCATTCGTGCTAACTACAGAGGAAGCCAGGATGATTCCAGACGTAATTGCTGGTACGTTTTTAGTTAATGATATTTTTGCTAAAGTATTATTTGACTCTGGTGCAAACCAAAGTTTTATTAATACTTCGTTTTGCAAACTCGTAAATCAATCATTAACTAAACTACCACAAGAATGTCTAGTGGAAACCGCAAATGGAGAAACTGTTAAGATTTCTGAAATCTTGCAGGGAGCAAGAATAGAAATTTTTAATCAAAAATTTATGGCAAACCTTTATCCAATGAATCTGGCTGGATTTGATGTTGTGTTAGGAATGGATTGGTTAATAGCCAATAAAGCAAGTATTTTATGTGATCAAAAGACAATTCAATTAAAATCACCAAGAGGTGAAAAGATCTCAATTAAAGGAGATAAACCTTTTAGATCCACTAAATTCATCTCTGTGATGAAAACTGCAAGTTGTATAAGAAAAGGATCTATAGTGTATTTGATTTCAATAATCACTAACACTAAAGGAAAAGAATTAAAATATATCCCAGTAGTGTCCCAATTTTCAGATGTCTTTCCAGAAGAATTGCCAGGACTACCGCCAGACAGGGAAGTTGAATTCAGAATTCATCTGTTACCAGGAACAGCACCAATTGCCAAAGCACCTTACCGTTTGGCACCCGCGGAAATGCAAGAACTGAAGAAACAACTAGACGAGTTGTTGGAAAAGGGATTCATACAGCCAAGCTCATCGCCATGGGGAGCGCCGATATTATTTGTTAAAAAGAAGGACGGATCAATGCGTATGTGCATTGACTACCGGGAATTGAACAAAGTCACGATTAATAATCGGTACCCATTACCGAGGATCGATGATTTGTTTGATCAACTTCAAGGAGCTCGATTTTTCTCTAAAATCGATTTAAGATCAGGATATCATCAATTAAAGGTACAGGAAGAGGATATTCCTAAAACCGCATTTAGAACAAGGTATGGTCATTATGAATTTACTGTCATGCCATTTGGTTTAACCAATGCCCCAGCCGCATTTATGGACATGATGAACCGAATATGTAAGCCATATTTGGATAAATTCATAATTGTCTTCATAGATGATATTCTCATTTATTCTAAAAGCAAAGAAGAGCATGCAAAGCACTTGCATTTACTTTTAAGTTTATTAAGAAAAGAAAAGCTTTATGCTAAGTTTTCAAAATGCGAGTTTTGGTTAAAACAAGTGCAATTTCTCGGACATTTGGTGAATCATGAAGGAATTCATGTAGATCCAACGAAAATCGAGGCAATTACCAAATGGAAAACCCCAGAATCACCAACTGAAGTTAGAAGTTTCTTAGGATTGGCCGGTTATTATAGAAGATTTATTCGAGATTTTTCTAGAATAGCCATTCCTTTAACTAAGTTAACCTGTAAATCTGTTAAGTTTGAATGGGGACCAAAACAAGAAGAAGCCTTTAGAATCCTTAAGCAAAGATTAACCCATACACCGATACTAGCATTACCAGAAGGAACTGAAGACTTTGTAGTCTTTTGTGACGCTTCTAAGTTAGGTTATGGATGCGTATTAATGCAACGTCAAAAGGTTATAGCTTATGCATCTAGACAGCTTAAGAGTCATGAAGGAAATTATTCGACCCATGATTTGGAATTAGGAGCCATAATTTTTGCCCTTAAGATTTGGAGACATTATCTTTATGGTAGTAAGTTTACCATATTCACAGATCATAAGAGTTTAAGATATGTCTTCGAGCAAAAAGAGTTGAATATGAGACAAAGACGCTGGATGGAGTTACTTAGTGATTATGATTGTGATATCCAGTATCATGCAGGAAAAGCAAATGTGGTGGCTGATGCTTTAAGTCGAAAATATCACGAAAAGCCAAAAAGGGTACGTTCTCTTAAATTAAATCTACAAGTAGATTTAAACAATCAGATTAGAAAAGCACAAGAATCAGTAATCAAGGAAGATACTGAAAAATTAAAAGGAATGATTAAAGAATTAGAACAAGGAACGGATGGAATTTGGAGGTTCCATAAAAAGAGAATGTGGATACCTAAATTAGGAAATTTACGTCACCATATATTAGAAGAAGCCCATAAATCTAAATACACGATGCATCCAGGAAGTGATAAAATGTACCAGGATTTAAGGAAAAATTTCTAGTGGATAGGGATGAAAAAGGATGTAGCAGCTTATGTTTCTAAATGTTTAACTTGCTTACAAGTTAAAGCTGAACATCAGAAACCCTCAGGATTGTTACAACAATTAGAAATACCAGTTTGGAAATGGGAATGGATAACAATGGATTTTGTTACCAAATTGCCTAAAACAAGGAAAGGTAATGATACAATCTGGGTGATTGTAGATAGATTAACCAAGTCAGCTCATTTCTTACCAACAAAGGAAACCTTTAGTATGGAACAATTAGCCAAATTATATGTAAATAAAATCGTTTCTTTACATGGCATTCCTTTATCAATTGTTTCCGATAGAGATAGCCGTTTTACTTCTCATTTTTGGTCAAGTTTCCAAAAAGCAATGGGAACCAGGTTAAAGCTAAGCACAGCTTACCATCCTCAAACGGACGGACAAAGCGAAAGGACAATTCAGACAATGGAGGACATGCTTAGAGCTTGTGTAATTGATTTTGGAGGTAATTGGGACGAACACTTACCTTTAATAGAATTTTCTTATAATAACAGTTATCACACAAGTATTAATGCTGCACCATTCGAAGCACTTTATGGACGAAAGTGCAGAACCCCAGTCTGTTGGGCAGAAATTGGGGAAAAACAATTATCTGGACCCGAGATAGTACAAGAAACAACTGATAAAATCATTCAAGTCAAGGAACGACTGAAAACAGCACGTGATCGCCAAAAGAGCTATGCTGATAACAGACGCAAACCATTAGAATTTCAAGTGGGAGATAAAGTGTTATTGAAAGTCTCTCCCTGGAAAGGAGTGGTAAGATTCATCAAAAGAGGAAAGCTTAGTCCCAGGTATATTGGACCTTTCAAAATTCTTAAAAGAATAGGACCTGTAGCCTATCAGCTACAACTGCCAGAGGAAATGGCAGGAATACATGATGTGTTTCATGTATCTAATCTTAAAAAGTGTTTAGCTGATGAATCACTCGTAGTACCTCTTAAGGATATAGAGGTTAATGAGCAACTCAAGTTTGTGGAGAAGCCTCTACAAATTGAAGATAGGAAAGTTAAAAATCTCAAGCATAAGAGATTGGTTCTGGTCAAAGTAAAGTGGGACTCCAAAAGAGGACCCGAGTACACGTGGGAGCTTGAATCCGAAATGCAAAAGAAATATCCACACTTGTTCCAGTAGATCTCGAGGACGAGCTCTAAAACAAGGTGGGGAGGATATAACAACCCTCGGTAAAACAGACATCCTCATAATATTTCCGACACCCTAATATATTTTAAATATCCCAATGTGTCTTTATATGCACCCCGTATGTGAAAACCGAGCCCCAAAATAGATTATACTATATAAAATAAAATAAAAACAATAATTATTAAGTTGAGGCGGGCCGCGTAGGGCCTCACCTCAAGTCCATGCGGGCCGCGCGAGTAGGAGAACCAGATATCGTCAAACCATAAGCCCAAGCGGGCCGCGTACCTATTCAGTTTAGTTGATGCGGGCCGCGAGCGACCCAATTTGTGGCGTGACCCGGTGCGGCCACGTGTCATCATCGTGGCGAGTCTAGTAGATGAGCCGGACAAGCTAGTCCGTTGACTAGCATTGACGCGGGCCGCGTAGACCCGGCCTATCTTTCACGCGGGCCGCGTGGGGACTCGAATTCAGCACTATAAATAGAAGGCAACGGCCTTCAGTCCGTTTCGTTCATTTTCTTTTTCTCTCTCGACACTTTTAAATAGTGGGCATTATACCCGAGTTCCATATCCCCTAAAATAGCGAGGTTCTGCTACGATGTAAGTATTATAACCCCTAGAGACGTATTAGATACGCTGCCCGATTGATCTAGGGTTCCGTAACGGCTGTCGTGGTTCTGCCCGACGTAGTCGTTGGAATGCCGTCTCGGGGAGGGTATTACTAATGTTAAAATGGGTTATTATACTAACACACGTGCATTTGTGTAATTTATAGATTATCTCCAGGAAACCCTTACGAAAAACCTAAAATAGCAATGTGAGTGATCCTTCTTTTTATATGCTCATTTTTGTGAGTAATCTCCTTTTTGTTAACTGTTTTTACAAAACCTTAAATACCTTTCCATGCAAATGACAGTTATTGAGTATTTGTGAAGAATACAATTATAGTGGGTATGTTGGGGTTTTGTATACAAAATTTGTTACTGGCGTGGTAACATCCCATATGTTGAGTATGACCGTACCACTGATGTTAATTGTGATGTCTTGGATACAAATGTAATTGCGGATGTGCCCTCAATACTGCAAATTGGTTTTTACTTAAACTTGATTAAACTGGGATTCACTCACCAGTATTTCCCACTGACAAAATGTTTTTAAAACGCGTTTCAGGTAACAAAATGTGAAAGCCAAATAGAAGCCAGCTGGACAGCACTGAAGGCTTGGAAAAGTGGCAATAAAGTTACCTAAGAATAAAATGGATGTTTTTATTAAATAAATAGGATTTATTCCTATGAAACGTGTGTATTGAAAACTTGGGTTTTTACCCATATGTTTAATGTTATAAAATGTGGTGGTTTACTCTGATTAAAATATTTCCTAACTACGATCCTGATGAAAATTCCGCTGCCAAATTGGATAAATAAATGTGATACCACCGAAACTGGCTCACGGCCGCCCGTTCCCGGGAAATAGGGATCGGGGGCTGTGACAGTATGGATTGGTTATCCAAGCATCGCGCTGAGATCCTCTGTCAAGAGAAAGCAGTTCGTATCCCCCGCCGTTCTGGCAAACCCCTCATTGTACAAGGTGGCAAAGGCGGAGAAATCTCCGGCGTTATCTCGTTCTTGAAAGCCCAGAAGTGTTTACGAAAAGGGCACACCGCTATCTTAGCACTCGTCACCGACACCCACGAAAAGGAAAGGAGGATTGAAGATTTTCCGGTAGTACGTGACTATCCCGAGGTATTTCCTGAGGAACTACCTGGACTCCCTCCCCACCGTCAGGTTGAATTCCAAATCGAGCTAGCTCCCGGAGCAGCACCTATAGCTCGTGCGCCTTATCGACTAGCCCCCGCAGAATTGAAAGAACTCTCTACTCAACTACAGGAGCTTTTGGATAAAGGGTTTATTCGCCCTAGTTCATCACCCTGGGGAGCACCGGTACTCTTTGTTAAGAAGAAGGATGGCACGTTCCGAATGTGCATTGACTATCGTGAGCTGAACAAAGTTACCATCAAAAATCGTTACCCTCTCCCACGAATTGACGACCTATTCGATCAGTTGCAAGGATCGAGCTACTACTCTAAGATTGACCTGCGATCGGGCTATCATCAGCTAAGGGTCCGTAATGAAGACATCTCCAAAACTGCATTCAGAACTCGTTATGGTCATTATGAACTCCTTGTTATGCCCTTTGGAATGACCAACGCGCCTGCGGTATTCATGGATCTCATGAACCGAGTGTGCAAACCTTACCTCGACAAATTCGTGATCGTGTTTATCGACGACATCTTGATCTACTCGAAAAGTCAAGAAGAGCATGAACAGCATCTACGCCTTATCCTCGAACTCCTTCGCAATGAGCAACTGTATGCCAAGTTCTCGAAATGCGACTTCTGGCTTCGAGAAGTCCATTTCCTTGGACACGTGGTTAACAAGGATGGAATTCACGTCGACCCTGCAAAGATCGACTCTATAAAGAATTGGCCTACCCCTAAGACTCCGACCGAAGTCCGCCAATTCTTGGGACTAGCAGGGTACTATCGAAGATTTATCATGGGATTCTCAAAGATCGCTCAGCCTCTCACGGCTCTTACTCAGAAGGGTATGGTTTACAAATGGGGTGAAGCTCAGGAAACCGCATTTCAGAAACTAAAGGATAACCTCTGTAGTGCTCCTATTCTCTCGTTACCTGAAGGAACGGACGACTTTGTGGTCTACTGCGATGCATCCATCCATGGACTCGGTTGTGTGTTAATGCAACGCGACAAAGTTATTGCCTACGCCTCACGACAACTCAAGACACACGAAAGGAACTACACAACGCATGATTTGGAACTGGGAGCAGTGATCTTTGCTCTTAAGATATGGAGACATTACATGTACGGTACCAAGTGCACTATTTACACCGATCACAGGAGCCTCGAGCATATCTTTAGGCAAAAGGAATTAAACATGCGACAACGTCGATGGGTCGAACTCTTGAATGATTATGAATGCGCCATCAAGTATCATCCGGGCAAGGCCAATGTCGTGGCAGACGCCCTCAGCCGAAAAGACACTACGCCCAAGCGCGTGCGAGCGTTACAACTTACCATCCAGTCTAACCTCCCTACCCAGATTCGAAATGCTCAGATTGAAGCTCTGAAACCGGAAAACATCAGGGCTGAGTCCCTGCGAGGATCGAGACAACGAGCAGAGCAAGAAGAACACGGCGCCTACTATGTGGCAGGACGCATTTGGGTCCCACTTTACGGAGATCTACGAGAGCTTGTGATGGACGAAGCCCATAAGTCCCGTTATTCAGTGCATCCTGGTTCAGATAAGATGTACCACGACTTAAGGACCACTTACTGGTGGCCTGGCATGAAAGCCCACATAGCAGCATACGTTAGCAAATGTTTGACCTGCGCAAGAGTCAAGACTGAGTATCAGAAACCAGCAGGCCTACTCCAACAACCAGAAATCCCGAAGTGGAAATGGGAACAAATTTCCATGGACTTTGTTACGGGGCTACCTAGATCCCAACGCGGGAATGACACTATTTGGGTGATAGTAGATCGATTGACTAAGTCTGCACACTTTCTGGCCATTAAGGAAACAGACAAGTTTTCTACCTTGGCGGAGATTTACTTAAAGGAAGTAGTTTCGAGGCACGGGGTGCCAACCTCAATTATTTCCGACCGAGACGCTCGTTTTACTTCGGAATTGTGGCAAGCTATGCACAAATCCTTTGGCTCACGTTTGGACATGAGCACCGCCTATCACCCACAAACGGATGGACAGTCCGAACGCACCATCCAAACCCTGGAAGACATGCTTAGAGCATGTGTGATCGATTTTGGCAAGAACTGGGAGAAGCATTTACCACTGGTAGAATTCTCCTACAACAACAGCTACCACACTAGTATTCAGGCGGCACCTTTTGAGGCATTGTACGGTCGTAAATGCCGATCACCTCTTTGTTGGGCGGAAATAGGAGATAGTCAACTCACAGGCCCAGAACTGGTGGTAGATACAACGGAAAAGATTTCCCAGATCAGACAACGCATGGCGGCAGCTCGTGACCGTCAGAAAAGCTACGCTGATAAGCGTAGGAAACCGCTAGAATTCCAGGTCGGGGACCGGGTTCTACTTAAAGTCTCACCCTGGAAGGGTGTGGTTCGTTTCGGTAAACGAGGCAAGCTGAATCCACGATATGTTGGACCATTCGAAATTACCGAGAAAATCGGTAAGGTTGCTTATAGATTGAACCTGCCTGCAGAGTTGAGTGCAGTGCACAATGTCTTTCACGTGTCTAATCTGAAGAAGTGTCTGTCGGATGAAACACTCGTAATTCCTTTCAAGGAACTAACCATTGACGAACAGCTACACTTTACTGAGGAACCGATTGAAATCACTGATCGAGAGATCAAAACCCTCAAACGTAGCCAAATACCTCTCGTGCGAGTTCGTTGGAACTCACGACGTGGCCCAGAGTTTACCTGGGAGCGGGAAGACCAGATGAAGTCCAAGTACCCCCAGTTGTTCCCAAACGAAAACCTCAGCACTGAAGCTACAACCGAATTTCGGGAAGAAATTCCAAACTAACGGGGGGATGATGTGACACCCCGTTGAAACACGCTAGCTTGGCAGTGGCTGCCTTAACTTTCGGGACGAAAGTTCTTAAAACTTGGGGATAATGTGACACTCTAGGTTTTTCCGAACAAACACCTTGTAATATTTTTGTGTATATATATGTTATTAAATGGAAACGTGATCTTTTTGCATGATATGTGTTGTGTATGTATTATATATATAGGTGTACGCGTATAAACTAGTGAGTCGAGACCATGACTCGCAACCACTCGGTTGCGAGTGGGCCACTCGGTCTCGAGTGGGCCTCTTGGGCCGTAACCGGTTTGGGCCGAAACCCCTTAGCCTACTTCGAAACCTTGCATATAAATCCCCAACATTTCCCCACTTACCTTCATTTGTTACAGAACACACAAACACACTCCTTCTATTCTCTCTCAACTAGGAAACCCCAAACAACATCCCATTCTCTTCCAACTTTCGGATCAAGCACGGATCTCGGTCAAGGAATCTCGGACAAGATCATCATCATTCGGACACTTTACTTTCTCGGTTCCCTTCTTTTGTTTCGGCTCCTTCTTCTCAACCGGTTAGTGTTATTATTGTGTGCATAGGACTTATGTGTGTTGAATGAACTAGAAAATGCTTGGTTAGTAGTGTTATGCATGATTTTTGGGTGATTTGTGAAGTTTGACTATATATGTAAAACCTTATGTATGAATACTTGCTAACATGCTTAAATATGGCTAGATAATGGTAGTTTAAGAGTATTCATGGCTAACCATACTATGCTTCATTATTTCTTGCAAAATGATGTTGTTGAACATAAGATTTCGGCTACAAAGTGTATGTTTCTTTGTTCTTGCATGATAATCTTGTTGAAATATGTGATTTTCGGTTCAAAAATGTGTGATTATGTTAAGATGAAAACCCTAGAAATCTATGAACTTGTGATGAACTTGTTGAATATGGTTTGAAGATTTCAAAAAGGGCAAAGTTTGATCTATTCTTACTAATAGACTGATTAGGAAAAGTTGTTAGTTGAACCTTATTGGCTATTACTCGATTTGGGCCTGATTACATAGTACAACATGGACTGATGTACCTGAATCAACACGTGAACATGAAAGGGACAGCATTACGACTCGCAACCACACAGTTGCGACTCGCAACCATAGCGTGACAACTCGAAATCACACGGTTGCGACTCGCAACCATAGCGTGACAACTCGAAACCACACGATTGCGACTCGAGACTACGACGGTTGCGACTCGTAATCACAGCGTGACAACTCGAGACTACGACGGTTGCGACTCGCAACCACAGCGTGACAAGCCGAGACCTCCTGGTTGCGAGTCGAGATCACCTGGTTGCGACTGGGCTGTCCACTTTGGTTATTGGGCCATTATGTGTAATATGGGCTACCTGTTGACTGGACTGTGTGTTACTGTTTGATTTCGTAAATGTTAGGGCCGGCCCAATAACCCACTGTTTACTTATATGCATGATACGTGGTAGTAATGTAAGTTTTTACGTGAATGCTTGTACACCGAACCTGACCTATACCGGTAACCATGCTAGGACGTGGTGACCAGCGTGTTTGACAAGTGACCTAATCTGCCGAGCAACCTAAGGTGAGTTCACACACTAAAAGCATGCGTCCCGCGGAGGGACACGGACAAACTACCAACTTTGGGAAAAACACTTTTGACCCATTACTCCGGGGGAAAACAGAATGGGTAATTACTATCTCCGGGGGAGATACGTTTGGATATTATTTATAAATCACAACTAGCCATGCTAAACGAAACTCTATCACTTTAAGTCCCTGCTTACAATACCGATAAATCGCCGGGGGCGAACGGGTTATTAGTTGATAGCGCTATTAGGTTTGACAACCTCACACCGTGACCGGGGGAGATCGGGCGTGAACTAGTAGACCTTGCAACATGGTCAATGACGATAGGCATTGACTCGGGGCACGATAATATTCCGTCAACAGTTTCGGTATCTACAGTTTAGTGAGCTTACAGATGGGGTAGCTCCCCACAACGTGATTATAAATGCTTTATCTAAACAACTTAAGTTTTTGGGAAACTAAAACTGAACAACTAGTGAACTCACTCAGCATTATTGTTGACCCCTTTACTGCATGCTTTGCAGGTAACCCGTGACTGAGGAGCTGCTGCTTGGGGATGTGTAGTGTTCGTCAAACCCGTGTGTTGGGTTTATCTATCTTGAACTAAGGACTATCTTTAAAACTTTTTGGTTTATGCTTCCGCTGTCTTGTTAAACTAATTATCGAACTTAAACTACGATGTTGCTAACTACTCTGGATATTAAATATTTCTACTATTAATTCAATGCTCAGTGTAATTGGTGGCTGGATCCTGGTCAGTCACGCCTCCAAGCGGTGGTGTTCCGCATGTGGATTTTGGGGGTGTGACAACGACCAAGCTCAGCCCGGCAATGCACTGCCGGTGCAGTTGCCCGTGCCCACCTTTCTCGGAGATGAACGACCGTGCAGTCAATAGAATGCCCATGCCAATCTGAAGAATCGGTCAAGACTTGCTGATGTCACACAGTATGGTGAACAGTCCAATAAAGTGCACAACCATGCACTTTAATCGCACGACCGTGCGATCTGAAAAAGTTATAAAAAAACAAAAGGCAGCTTCAGCTTTCATTTCGACATTCTGGACTTTTGGGAGCTTCACAGGCGATTATTCAGGCTCCGGAGGCTCTTTCTTTCACCCGGATTCAAGCCACATCGTGCCGTTTAGCTCCATTACTATTCGGATACTCAATCTTGTGCTTGTTTATGGTTTGATTCTTCAATCTTTCCATGTTCTTGTTCATGTTTCAAGCATTTAGATTGATGATTATGCATTATTGTAAGCCTAAGGGCAAAAACACTAGTATCCCTTGCTTAATAACAACTATTAGTATGTTAATTATGTTTGTAATGTCACTTTGAAGCATTTTCTATGTTAATCCTTGATGATTAGTTTGCAACCTTGTTTATTGATGTTGATTTCTTGATTATAGTTAATTATCTTGGATGATTAGTATGTGGTTAGTTGAGATATTTGCAAGAAGATGGTTAATTAATCATGTATTAGTAGACTTTAAACTTGCTTAACGTGTTTAACTTGTTTAAAATGTTTGCACCATGATACTAGAAATGGTTAGTGGTTTAATAAGGGGTAATTAGTGGTAGTCAAGAATGCTTTCCCTCACGTAAGGACCTTAACGGGTTAAATGATGTTGTTATGAATTCTTGAAATAAATTGTTAGCTTAGTTAGTAGTTTAGGCCAAAATTATTGCTTGGTGAATTTATGTTCAAGATTTGTAAAATGAACTCAGTTGTGATTTAATCTAGTTTGTGCTTGTCTCGGTGGTTGCATTGTGTTTATCGGTGTCACTTTCCTTGATTAAGTGAGGTTAGAAAACACTTAACGGATGACTAACCTATCTTTAGGAGATTTTCATAGACATTTGTCATTTGAGCATTAAAGAACAATTTTAGGTGGTTAAAGTGTGTTTATCGTTTTAGCTTTCCGAAGAATTGTCATGTTAGGATTCCTGAAAGGGATACTAATTGTCTTGAAAATGGAAAATTGACCAAATGTTTCAAGTGACAAAACCGAATTAATTCATATACTTTGGTTGTGCATAAAGCAAGGCTATATATTCATTTTCATATTTGGAGTCTATTATGTTTATTAAAGCTTATGTTTTAATCTTATTTTTAGTTTAAACAAATCACACACTTATCTTTCTACCGGTAATTTAGTGATAAAGGTTTAGTATTATTCCTCCGCCCACATCCTTGGATCGACACTTGGTTCTTACCGATACTTTACTACATATATGACGGGGTACACCTGCCCTTTCGTGTGTATTTTAATGTTGAAGTATAAATTATTTTTATGAATTTAAAACCGAACTGTGTGTAAAAATTCATTGTAAAAATTTGTATATACGCGCACACGTCAAGTTTTTGGCGCCGTTGCCGGGGATGTGGCGAGCTTTAGGAATGAACCGAGTCATTATTTTATCGGTGTACATACTTGTGAATATTTGTGAATATTTCCGTGATTATTTATTCGTTTATTTATTTGTTAATATTTCTTGTTTTTGGATTTAATTTATTCGTTCTCAAGCTTGTTTTAAACACTTGTGAATTTTCATTACATTATTTGTTCGAATTCGGACTAATTAATCGTTTATTCTTTGAGTTTTCGGCTCCAAAAAATCATTTTATACTAGCCGATTCGGTTACTTTACTTGTTTTGATCTTTATAAAATTTTGGGCCCATTTTAGGATTTTTATAAAATTTTCAGCCCATTTAAACAAAAATTCTGTTTCATTTCAGCCAAAAAACAAACAGCCTTATTTTAATAATATAATATTCATATCAGTCTATTTTTCGTTTGCAGGTTGATGTCCTCAACCCCCTGTTGAGCCTTCAAACGAACCCGAGCGTGATCTGAGTTGACATCTTCGCGAGAGATCTCGAGCGGTCGCGCTGCAACTCGCAGCTGGTGAGCCGGAGCAGGTGGTATCCGCTGAAGCCGAGGGCTCAGGGGATGCAGGAAACGCAATCATGGCGGACGACGAGCGACCGTTGAATGAATCAAATCAACCCGGAGGAACAGGCTGGAGCCGAGCATTATTCGACCTACTATAGATGCACCTACTTTTGAAATTAAATCTAGTATTATAAATATGGTGCAGAATTCGGTGTAGTTTGACGGACGCGAGCATGAAGATCCCGGACGACACATCGTTGCTTTTCTCGAAGTATGTTCGACGTTCAAGATTAGGGATGTTTCAGAGGATGTTGTTTGGTTGAGGTTATTTCCATTCTCACTGCGTGACAAAGCTAGAGCTTGGCTTATGTCACATCCTGCCGGGTCCATCAGGAGGACCTGGAATGAGCTGGCGGAGTTATTCATGCAAAAATACTTCCCGCCTGAGAAAACAACCAAGATGAGAAACCGGATTGTGACTTTTCGCCAAGATGAGGGAGAGTCGTTGCACGTGGCCTGGGATCGGTTTAAGGATTTGTTACTTGATGATCCATACCATCGCTTTTCCAAAAGACAGCTGGTCTTGACGTTCTACCAAGGGCTTAATTATGATACGTAGGAGAGATTAGATGTGAATGCAGGAGGCGATCTAGGAACGAAGACGCCAAATGAAGCCTATGCTATCATAGAAAAGGCTGCATTGAAGTCTAGCTCGCGTCGAGAAGGTGAGAGAGGCCATACATCATCATCATCTCGCCTAAGAGTTCACGCTGTGGATGACTACACAACCATTACTGCACAAATCTCGGCTCTGTCGGCGAAGTTTGATAAGTCCCAGATGGTTGCACAGGCTAGTTCTGGATGTGACCAGTGCGGAGTGTCACACGAGCTTTCAGGGAGTTGGGGTATGAGGGCCAAGAAGAAGTGGATTTTGTGAGTAACCAGGTGAGGCCATAGAACAACCCGTACAGCAATACATACAACCCGGGTTGGAGGAATCACCCAAATCTTGGGTGGCGAGCGAATGTGGGTAATCAGAACCCACTAGGATTTGCCCAGCGCACTCCAGCACCGCAGCAGGCTCACGGTCAGCAATTCCAGCCTTACAACCAACCTTTCCAGCCACGTCTATACTCGTATCCGAATCAGGGCGCAGGGAGTAGCTCCCAGCAGCAAGCCCCTCAATCAAGTTCTATGCTAGAGGATATGATGGCTCAACTCCTTAGCAGCTCCACGAGTGCAAATCAATTAGCTGAAAAACGATATCAACAAAGCGAAGATCGTTTTTTAGCCCATGAAGGAGAATTGAGGTGTCAAAAAGCCTCGATTCAAAATATCGAGAACCAGGTTGGTCAGCTGGCGTAGATGATGTCAGAGAGACCTCCAGGCGGTTTTCCAGGCTACACAGAGCCAATTCCACGCGGGCATGTAAATGCGGTCATGTAAATGCGGTCATGACCCGGAGTGGCAAGACTACCGGACCCAACATATCGGACCCACCACCGATCACCGAAGCGGTCCCGACAAGTACAGCACAAGTCCAGGGGCAAGTCAAAGAGTACACTCCTCCAGTTCCATACCCGGGTCGGCTAAAGAAACAGAAAAACGAAGAACAGTACAGTAAGTTTCTCGAAATGTTTAAGCAACTGCACATAAACATACCGTTTATTGAAGCCCTGGCCCAGATGCCGATATACGCAAAATTCTTAAAGGACATCCTCTCGAATAAGCAGAAGCTTGAGGATATGTCCTGTGTGGTGATGAACGAAAGATGCTTTGCAATTCTTCAAAATCGTCTGCCCACGAAAATGGGAGATCCGGGCAGTTTCACGCTTCCTTGTTTGATTGGAAATATATCTGTTAGCCATGCACTGGCTGATTTGGGAGTGAGTATCAACCTTATGCCCTATAAGGTTTTTACAAAGTTGGATCTAGGTGAGCCGTCGCCTACACGGATGAGCATTCGACTAGCAGATCGTTCTATCAAGTATCCACGTGGATTTGTGGAGAATATGCTTGTTAAGATTGACAAGTTTGTGTTTCCCATGGACTTTGTTATCCTGGATATGGATGAGGACTCTAGGGTGCCGTTGATTCTCGAACGTCCATTCTTGAATACTGCCCGGACCATTGTAGATGTAGCTGCGGGCCAGATTACACTCCGAGTGAATGATGAGCATGTGACCTTTGATATCAAGATGTCCATGCAGCACCTGTAGAGTCAGGATGATGTGCTCTACTATGTTGACATTGTTGACACGTATGTGAGCATACAATTCCAGGGCACGATTGAGGAGATTGATTCGGACACACATCTGTTGTGTGGGGACCTAGATGGCATTATGCAGGAGGGCAATGATTTCGAGCAGCCAGTCTATCAGATTGGTGATGATGGTTCCCAGAGTCCGGATAAGTTTACAGAGATTGATCGTGAGGATGAAGAAAAGTCGAATCCTTCGGTTGAAGATCCCCCGTCTTTGGATCTTAAAGTGTCACACCCCGACCACGTAAAACAACAAAACGTGGCGAAAACGTCGGGGAGTGTTGTAACAGAATCATTATTTCACAGCCATGGATTAAGCAATTTTGTTTTATTAAATTAAGTGTATCGTATTACATTAGAATTTGAAACAAAACATGTACATATAGTCTTGTATCTTTTAATGTCACTAAGGCCTCGTCCAATCCTATGTGAGAGTACACAAATATCATCATCAAGCATCATCAACTATTGTACCTGAAACACATGTGAAAATAGGTACGTCAGCATAAAAATTGTGACACCTGTGTCACCACCACCATCACACAAATACCAATCCAATAAAATATTGTATTTGATAGTTGAGATTTGTATAAACATGTGTATCTTTTGCACATATCAATTCTTGTTCGATTTCGGGCTTTAGATCGCTTTCTAGAGGTTTATACGCGCACTAATGCGTAAATATAACCAGTTTAATGCAACAAACACTCCGGAATAGTGACATAGGCTTAACATACCTTAAATAACCTTTACATAACTTAGAAATAAGTTTTGGAAGGTTTGGTATGCCGAAATCAAGTTTATTCGCTTACAGGGACTAAATTCGACAAACTGCGAAAGTATGTCAATTTGAACTGTAATGAACATTCCGGAACATGATCATAAGTTAAACACACTCTAAATATCCTTCACATAGCTTAGAAATAGGCTTTGAGGTGTTCGGTGTGCTAAAATAAACTTTATGCTCATTCAGGGACTAAAAGCGTCAAAAAGTGCATAAGTTTGCATTTTCGCGCATATTTTACGTTCTGAATACTTCCGGACTTCCAAAAATTTATGTAAGAATCCTTATATTATGCCTTTGTGTTTGGCATGAGAAAAATCCATTCGTCGCGCAATTTGGATCGTCTTTCGCGCTTATGCGCATTCCGTCGTAATTAAGTGAACATCGCGATCGTACGACCAAACGAACCGACATCCGGCATATTTTTGAGCATGTTTCATGTCCCTCATACTTAGGCATCATTTTAGGGCCTTAAGGTTGGCTTAACGGGCCTTAAACGTGTCGAAAATGGACTTAAAAGCATGCAGAGGCTAAAATTGTCAATTCTGAAAGTTTGTGCTGATCAGACAAGCCCAGGCGGCCCGCCTGAGTTTGTGTGTATCCTGATGCGGGCCGCGTGGCCTCCCCAGACCTGCATTTTTGTTGCAAACAGCTGTTTACAGCTGTTAATCACTTCAAAACCACTTGCAAATGGTATTTTCAATCCATGGGCTGAATCTAGGGGTGCCCAAGGTTTCCCAAAACAATGGGCCCATGTGTACGGCCGAGATCGAAGCACGTTTCGCGATGAAGGATCCTAATGGTTGTGCCATGCCTATATAAACCCAACCCACTTCATTCTTTCCCCACTTGATTTCTGAGATTTCTCTAAGTTGGGGTGTTTCATCACCTCATACCTGAGAATACTTGGAAAATCAATCTTGCGGGGACCTTTTGTAAGTATTCTTTCGCGTTTTTCATTCGTTATAGCGTTAAAGTCAAACTGGGTTTGACTTTCTTCATTGACCAGTTTATGGTCAACGCGAAGTTCGTTTGAACTTCATAACGTGAGCGTAATCACGATGGTTGTAGTCCCTAGTGACTATACCTACTGATTACCACGTTATCTAGGCTCAGTGACGAGTCGTAGTTTCGGCCAAAATGCGTTTCCTCGCGTATTTTGTAACCAAACTACTCTAGGGTATTAAAACCATTTGTTTTAATACCAAACATGTTTTCTAACTTTACTAAACATGTTCTAGCATGTCTAGCTCGTCGCTTTTAGAATTGTGTTTGTTTAGGGTCGTAAAGGTAAGCGATCTAATCAATCGCTTATACTTTCGAACCCGACCCATTTGGTCGATCATTAGCATCCGACCAAACAATTTAGGTGACCATATTTGTGTAGGGAATAACCTTCCAAGGTTATACCTTATGGTCACGTCGTTTAAGTAGTTGTATGATAAGTAGTTCTTATGCCTTAGGTAAATTACCAAAATGCCCTTTTTGCGCTAAAATTCATTTTAAGCCTATGTAACGTAACTTTTGACATATAAACTGTTTTGGCAACCATAATAAACATTTTAAGGCATATCTTGCTTGTCATAGGACTAGTTAGGCATTCCGAACGCGTTTTACGGGAACAACGCGTTAAAGTAGCATAAGCTACCTAAACGGGTCGTAATGGGTCGTAAGCACTTAGGTTAGGTTTCATTTTAGTATGTAGGCTTTGTTAGACCATATCATATGAGCTCCAATACTCATTTGGTTTACGAAACCTCATACTATCCGATCTTCCGAGTTAGGTCCGGTTGTTAATGTAGTTACCTATACTAGGTGCCGTTTTATTCCGTAATCTTCTAGCATTGCTTGGTGGTTATCCTAGGACTTCTAAGCAATCTCAAGTGAGTACATAGACCCCTCTTTTACTGTTTTTCAAACATTGTGGGGTGAAACACATGTGCCTACTTGTTACTTTCATGATTTCATGATTTCAAACATTTTGGGGTGAAACACATGTGCCTATTAGTACATGATTTTATTATGTTTTTGCTATGTATGCCCATTGTGTGCATACTTAGTACCTCGTTTTACATAACATTTCATGCTCCGTATGTTCATCATACTTAGTACATTTTACATCACATGCTATGTATGTTCATCATACTTAGTACATTTTACTTCACATGTTATGTATGTTCATCATACTTAGTACATTTTACATCACATGCTATGTATGTCCATTGTGTGCATACTTAGTACATCGTTTTACAAGACATTTTGTGCTTTGTATCATGCTATGTATGTCCATCCGTCGCATACTTAGTACATTGTTTGTGCATTCTTACCTATGGTTTGGTGATTACATATTTCACTTGCCATACATGAGATTTTGTTTACACATTACTTGATTGACATTTGACAACGGTTTAGACATGAGCAATTTACATTGGTGGTTTATGTGGGTAAGTGATTTGAGTAACGAGACGTGTGTAATGTGATACAAGCATGGTGGATACGCCGCTGGTACTTCCTATATATAAGTGCTTGTATTATATTACATGGCGTAGCGTTATTTAAATCATTCATTTGGACTTATACATTTTTACACAAATAACATATTTTTCACAAGACACTGTTTTACAAAACAGTTTGTTTTATACAAACTCCTTTTTACTTGGTTATTCACTTAACCTTACATCATTCTTTTTAACTATACCTATCTATCATCGATTTTCAAACGTTTTATAAAAGCAAACGCTTAAACTGGATTCATGACAAGTTTTTGTTAAACATTTTCTAAAACCTAGGTCATGAATCCTATTTTTCATAAAACCTATGTACTCGCCGGCATTTTTATGCTGATGTATTTTCACATGTGTTTCAGGTACTATAGTTGATGACTATTGATGATGATATTGATGCATGCTCACATAGGATTGGACGAGGCCTTAGGGACATTAAAAGATGCAAGACTAATTAATTTTTGTTATGTTTCTTTATTATTAAGACAATTGTAACTCATTTAATTCAATAAAATGAAATTTGTTTAATCCATGGTTGTGAAGCAATGATTCTGTTACAACACTCCCCGACGTTTCCGCCACGTTTTGTTGTTTTACGTGGTCGGGGTGTGACAAAAATGCCGGTGAGTACATAGGTTTTGTTTGAGTGTCGGATTCATGGCTAGTTTGCTTATTGCAATACTTATTTAAAAACCTTGTTTTGAAAAGTATAGTATTGCGACATAATTAACCAACTCAAATCAAGTTGGTTATAATGTATAAAATCTCATAACCATGATTCTTAACTCCAAAACATTTGTTTAGTTAAATCCAGATTGTAAATTGTTTTTGAAATAAAACTTGAATAGTATATATATGTCGTTAGAAAAACCTTGTAATATAACTTGGTTTCGATAATCTTGCCCAAGTGATCTAGATAACGCAACGACATATAATGTATTAAAAGCACTTATATATAGGAAGTACCAACGGCGTATCCACCATGCTTTTAACACATTACACCTGCCCCGTTACCTAATCACTTCCCTAACCCAACGGTTCAAACAGATTTCAAACGGTTCATGTCAATCAACGGTTACAAATGGTTCACATGGTCAAGTAGTCACAAACGGTTCACATAGTCAAGTAGTCACAAACGGTTCACATAATCAAGTAGTCAGAAACGGTTCACATAATCAAACAGTTACAAACGGTTCACATAGTCAAACGGTTCACATAGTCCAACGGTTCACATAGTCAGGTGGTCACAAACGGTTCACATGATCAACGGTTACAATGGTTCAAAATGTAAAACAATGTGTCCATATGTTGTATGAGCATATGCAACAAAATGTAGTATATGGGAATCAATGTGCTAGCATGTTAGGAGCACATACAAAGCAAAACATAATGAAATCATGTACTAATAGTGTACTATTGAACATAGTAAGTATATGATATAAAAACATGAGAAACATGAAAGTATCAAGTAGGCAAATGTGTTCCACCCCAAAATACCGATTTATGCTTCAAAAGGGCATTTTGGTCATTTCCTATGGGCATACAAGCTAACCAGCATATGACTAACCAATCCTATGTGATCATAAGGTATAACCTTTGAGGTTATTCCCTATGCATCTATGATCACTAACTAAGCTTGGTCGGATCCTAAAGATTGACCAAACGGGTCGGGTTCGAAAGTCTAAGCGGTTGTTTAGACCGCTTACCTTACGACCCTAAACAAGCACTAAACTAATAGTGACGAGTTAAACATGTCAAAACATGTTTAACCTACTGATTAGGTATCAAAACAAAGTGTTTTGATACCCTAAAGTAGTTCCGTTTCAAAATGCGTGCTAAAACGCATTTTGACCGAAACTTTGACTCGTCACTACACCTAGTTAACGTGGTAATCAGCGGGTATAATCACTAAGGATTATAACCAACGTGATTACAATCACGTTGCAAAGTTCAACCGAACTTTGCGTTGACTAAAGACTGGTCAAACTGAAAGTCAAACACTGTTTGACTTTTTAAACTAGTAAGCAATAAAAGAATGAAAGGATGCTCACTGAGGGTCCTTGCTATCTTTTCTACAAGAAAACAAGCTTTCAAATCAGATGAGAGAGCTCTAATTCAGATTGTAGAGAAGAGTATGAGGAAATGAGCAAGGAAACAAATGAAAGGTGGTGGCTATTTATACTTGTAGTGATGTTACAAGATCATTACAAGTGTTTGTGTGGCCAACAAGGATTAAATCATGGCCATACAATTGTTAGGAGCTGATTAGTAACCTTGGTGATCACTTAAACTTGCCCATCACCCAAAAGAATTACCATAACAGCCCCTAATCTATCAAACAGTTGCTGAAATCAAGTTTCTGGTTGCTGGTGTCTTCACATGGCCCGCCTAAGGACAGGGAGGGGGCTTACGCGCCCCGCCTGGGTTCCCCAGATCAGCAAAAGTTTGATAATTGACAGTTTAGGTCCCTGCATGTGTTTGAGCCCATTTTTGGCACTTTTGACCTCCGTTAAGCCATTTTCAAGGCACTACAAGGTCAATAAAGTTTAGACGACTCAAAATATGCTCGGAGAACTCTCGGATGTCGGGTCGTTTAGTCGTACGGTCGCGTTATTCGTCGAATTACGACGAAACTCAAACAGACGCGAAAACGAACCAAATTAAGCGCCGAATAGTATTTTTGCATGCCGATCACTAAAATAAATATATCTTAGTATGTACAAAAAATTTTGGATGTCCAGATGTGGTCAGAACGTAAGATATGCGCGAAAATGCAAACTTACGCCGTTTTTGACACTTTTAGTCCCTGTAAGATCATGTTAAAGCTTATTTCTACGCTATATTTAGGTTATATGGGGTATGCTTAGCTTATGATCAAGTTCTGGATTGTTCGTTACAGTACAAATCGGCATACTTTCGCAGTTTGTCGAATTTAGTTCCTGTAAGCGAATAAACATGATTTCGGCATACCAAACCATCCAAAACTTATTTCTAAGTCATGTAAAGGTTATTTAAGGTATGTTAAGCCTATGCCACTATTCCGGAGTGTTTGTTGCATTAAACTGGTTATATTTACGCATCAGATCGCGTATAACCTTCCAGAAAAGCGATTTAAAGCCCGAAATCGAACAAGAATTGATATGTGCAAATGATACATGTATTTTCACAAATCCCAAGTATGAAACACAATATTTCATTGGTTTGGTATTTGTTTGACGGTCACAGTGACACAGGTGTCACAGTCTCCCCTACTTTAGGAAATTTCATCCTGAAATTTATTCGCAGGAGTCTGTCTGTGACTTTGTGTCAAATAACCACCAGAGATATACAAGGCATAATCCTGTCATTTCCTTAATAGACATTCTTCAGAAACGAAAATGAATGGACGGAGTCATTTTCAACAGATGCTTCATCAGAAACGGAAATGAAGGAAAATCAAACGGATATTCATTTCCTCAACAGAAAATCTTCAGAAACGAAAATGAACAGACAAAGTCATTTCCAACGGTTGCTTCTTCAGAAATGGAAATGAAGGGATAATCAAACGGATATTCATTTCCTCAACGGATAGTCTTCAGAAACGAAAATGAACAAATGGAGTCATTTCCAACAGTTGCTTCCTCAGAAACGGAAATGAAGGATAATCAAACAGATATTCATTTCCTCAACGGATAATCTTCAGAAACGAAAATGAACAGACGGAGTCATTTCCAATGGTTGCTTCTTCAGAAACGGAAATGAAGGGATAATCAAACGGATATTCATTTCCTCAAAGGATAATATTCAGAAACGAAAATGAACAAACGGAGTCATTTCCAACGGTTGCTTCCTCAGAAACGGAAATGAAGGATAATCAAACAGATATTCATTTCCTCAACGGATAATCTTCAGAAACGAAAATGAACAAACAGAGTCATTTTCAACAGTTGTTTCCTCAGAAACGGAAATGAAAAAGGATAATCAAACGGATATTCATTTCCTCGACGGAAAATCTTCAGAAGCGAAAATGAATGGATGATCCATTTTCCTCCACGGATTCTTCATCAGAACGGAAATGAAGGATTAAACAAACGGATATTCATTTCCATCAACGGATATTCTTTCAGAAGTGAAAAATGAATAGCTAGTTCATTTTTCTTCAACGGGTGCTTCATCAGAATTGGAAATGAATAGGGTTCACTCTAGACACGTGACAAAACTCGTTGTGGTTTCTGTGCACTAAATTCCATAATTATGTAGGCCTCCATAATTACGTAACTCCTTACACAGTCCGCACAGTTTGTTTTGTAATGTGAAAGGGATTGAATTTGAACAAGCTTGAGACAGCATTGATTTGGGTCAACACATAAACACATAGGTACATAAATGTTTTTCTTGGATATTATCTTGTTATTGATTGCTATTAACTTGATGTCGATTTGAACATGGGTATTCAAGGTATACCAGGAACCCAGTCGACGGACTTCAACGTCCTCAAGCATCTATCTGAAAAGATAGGATGATCTTCAAAAAATTCGATTTTTGATTACAAGAAATTACAACATTCGAATTAAGGTATACAACAATTAAGGACTTACGGAAATACCCTTAGATATCCTACCAAGGATTGGGTATTCGTCCAGAGTTGTAACTTGCGCCTTGTACTTCGTTTCCTAGGAGGAAACGGGTACTTAGGAATTTCATGGAAAACGCAAGAGATCATGAAATGGAGGAAATTTGGGGGTAGTCTGTTCTTCAAGGAATGCGACTCCTTGATTGTCAGTGTTGTAGGGGATATGTTGTTTATACATGCAACCATAACAATATATTGCGATGTAAAATAAAAATCTTTATTTAAAAACAACAACTGTTTCTTAGACCTTGACAACAAAAGAAAATAATACAAAAAGCTTGATTATTTCCAAACAGTGTTGTCTTTCCGTCGGTCAGATGCTCATCCCTGCGCTGGATTTGCATTAGCAAGCTTTGGGCAATTTCTTCGGAAATGGCCCATCTCGCCACAGTTGAAGCAAGAACCTAGTGGAAAACGACCTTGAGCAGGATTGTTGCCAGCTGGATTTGGTGCAGCTGCAGCTGGGCAAACTCTTGCTGTATGGCCTATGAGTCCACAAGTTTGGCATTTGCGGCACTTTATATTGGCATAATGATGGAGGCTACATGGGTTGCACAAAGGTGCAATTCCGTTGTAGGGCTTCCTAGGAGGGGGTTGAGCTGGTTGGTTAGGGACGGCTTGATCATTGTGAGCAACCACGACGAAGTTCTGAGAAGCCTTTCGCTTCTTTGACTTCTTAGGGGATCCAGTCTGTTCCTCCTTGGGTTTCGATTCCTCGACCGGTTTCTTGTCACTTTTTTGAAAAAGTGTACCTTTCCTGATCTGAGATTCAGTTAAGGTAGCGGATAGCTCAATGGCCTGTCTAACTGTAGTAGGATTACTACTAGTCACAATGTCTTGTACTGAGTCAGGGAGGCCATCAATAAACTTTTCGATTGCCTTATCCAAAGGTGTGACCATGTTCGGGCATAATAGACTTAACTCCTCATAACGGTCCGTGTAGGCTCGATGCTCACCGCTCTCTTGCTTAAGATCGTCAAATTCCCTTTCCAAGGCCCTGATCTCATGACGAGGACAGAACTCCTTCATCATCAGAGCTCGAAGCTCTTCCCACGTTTGAGCCAGTGCCACATCGGCACCCCTATCTCTCATCACACCGTTCCACCACGTCAAAGCTCGTTTCTCAAAGACACTAGATGCGAAATCTACCTTTCGCTCGTTTGGACGTTGAACATGTCTGAAGGTGCTTTCTAAACTCTCGAACCATTGTAGAAGTGAAGTCGCTCCTTATGACCCAGAAAACTTTGATGGCTTAGCTGAGTTGAACGTCTTGAAGTTGCAGGGGGGCATTGTTGTTGTTGAGAGCTTGGTTACATTGAGCAACAATGTTCGGGATTGTAGCAGCCATCTGCTGCATAATGATAGCTGCCAGATCTTCAATAGGTATTTGATTCTTGCATCGTGGAGGTATTCTAAAAGGGGAAACATGAGAGGAAACAAATGAAATGCCATTGGGTAAGAGTAGGATGTTACAATTACCGATCAAAAGCATGGGTGATGGTCATTTGTTTGAACCACGAAGCAAACAAACGACACGCAAAGGCTGAATCAAAGTAAGTAGCTCCTCATAATGTATCGTGAAGACATGCTCGCCTATAAGTGGACACTCACCCCAAGAGTTCCCAGGTAAGAGTGACTGGTCCGATACTGCGGATTTATACGAACACTCTAGCCTTAGACAGAAAACTCAGGGTACAGGCACCCACCCTTCCAGTTTGCACGTGTTCACATCATTTAGACCCAAACTTTGAAAAGAATTTGAAAACTTTGAAGATTCGAAACCTTATAATAAATCATCCTAGAACAGATGATTAGTCTTCAAAGTAGATTCGAATTTTGTGGTTGTTGCCTAAGGATAGGCAACGGTATTGTTTTATGACTAAACGCAAGTAAACTCGCGTTAGGGTCCTAGGAGGGTTATAGTCTAGGTCAAAGCATTACTAATAACCTAATTCCCTATAACCATTGGCTCTAATACCAGCTTTTCTGTCACACCCCGACCACGTAAAACAACAAAACGTGGCGGAAACGTCAGGGAGTGTTGTAATAGAATCATTGTTTCACAACCATGGATTAAGCGTTTTATTAAATTAAGTGTATCGTATTACATTGGAATTTGAAACAAAACATGTAAATATAGTCTTGTATCTTTTAATGTCACTAAGGCCTCGTCCAATCCTATGTGAGAGTACACAAATATCATCATCAAGCATCATCAACTATTGTACCTGAAACACATGTGAAAATAGGTACGTCAGCATAAAAATGCCGGCGAGTACATAGGTTTTGTTTGAGTGTCGGATTCATGGCTAGTTTTCTTGTTGCAATACTAATTTAAAAACCTTGTTTTGAAAAGTATAGTATTGCGACATAATTAACCAACTCAAATCAAGTTGGTTATAATGTATAAAATCTCGTAACCATGATTCTTAACTCCAAAACATTTGTTTAGTTAAATCCAGATTGTAAATTGTTTTTGAAATAAAACTTGAATAGTATATATATGTCGTTAGAAAAACCTTGTAATATAACTTGGTTTCGATAATCTTGCCCAAGTGATCTAGATAACGCAACGACATATAATGTATTAAAAGCAATTATATATAGGAAGTACCAGTGACGTAACCACCATGCTTTTAACACATTACACCTGCCCCGTTACCTAATCACTTCCCTAACCCAACGGTTCCAAAATATTTCAAACGGTTCATGTCAATTAACGGTTACAAATGGTTCACATGGTCAAGTAGTCACAAACGGTTCACATGGTCAAGTAGTCACAAACGATTCACATAATCAAGTAGTCATAAACGGTTCACATAATCAAACGGTTACAAACGGTTCACATAGTCAAACGGTTTACAAACGGTTCACATAGTCCAACGGTTCACATAATTAGGTGGTCACAAACGGTTCACATGATCAACGGTTACAACGGTTCAAAATGTAAAATAATGTGTCCATATGCTGGATGAGCATATGCGACAAAATGTAGTACATGGGAATCAATGTGCTAGCATGTTAGGAGCACATACATAGCAAAACAAAATATAATCATGTACTAATAGTGTACTATTGAACATAGTAAGTATATGATATAAAAACATGAGAAACATGAAAGTATCAAGTAGGCACATGTGTTCCACCCCAAAACAATTTGAAAACAGTAAAAGAGGGGACTATGTACTCACTTGAGGGTGCTTAGAAGTCTTGAACAACAACCAAGCAAAGCTAGAGGGGTCACAGAAATCAAATGGCACCTAATACAGGTAACTATGTTAATAACCGGACCTAAATCGGGAGATCGGATAGGATGAGGTTTCGTAAACCAAATGGGTGTTGGAACTCATATGATATGGTTTAACAAAGCCCACATACAAAAGTGAAACCTAACCTAAGTGCTTTCGACCGGTTACGACCCATTAAGGTAGCATAAGCTACTATAATGCGTCGTTAGCGTAAAACTATGTTCGGATGGTTAACTATGTGCTATGTCAAGTCTCACATGCCCAATTATCCCTAAACATGTTACTAAATCAGATTATATGTCAAAAATATGTTCACATAGTCAAAATACCGATTTATGCTTCAAAAGGGCATTTTGGTCATTTCCTGTGGGCATACAAGCTAACTAGCATATGACTAACCAATCCTATGTGATCATAATGTATAACCTCTGAGGTTATTCCCTATGCATCTATGATCACTAACTAAGCTTGGTCGGATCCTAAAGATCGACCAAACAAGTCGGGTTCGAAAGTCTAAGCGGTTGTTTAGACCGCTTACCTTACGACCCTAAATAAGCACTAAACTAATAGTGACGAGTTAAACATGTCAAAACATGTTTAACCTACTGATTTGGTATCAAAACAAAGTGTTTTGATACCCTAAAGTAGTTCTATTTCAAAATGCGTGCTAAAATGCATTTTGACCGAAACTTTGACTCGTCACTACACCTAGTTAACGTTGTAATCAGCGGGTATAATCACTAAGGATTATAACCAACGTGATTACAATCACGTTGCAAAGTTCAACCGAACTTTTCATTGACCAAAGACTGGTCAAACTGAATGTCAAACACTGTTTGACTTTTTAAACAAGTAAGCAATAAAAGAATGAAAGGATGCTCACTAAGGGTCCTTGCTATCTTTTCTACAAGAAAACAAGCTTCCAAATCAGATGAGAGAGTTCCAAGTCAGATTGTAGAGAAGAGAATGAGGAAATGAGCAAGGAAACAAATGAAAGGTGGTGGCTATTTATACTTGTAGTGAAGTTACAAGATTATTACAAGTGTTTGTGTGGGCAACAAGGATTAAATCATTGCCATACAATTGTTAGGAGCTGATTAGTAACCTTGGTGATCACTTAAACTTGCCCATCACACAAAAGAATTACCATAACAGCCCCTAAACTATCAAACAGTTACTGAAATCAAGTTTCTGGTCACCGGTGTCTTCACACGGCCTGCGTAAGGACAGGGAGGGGGCTTACGCGCCACGCCTGGGTTCCCCAAATCAGCAAAAGTTTGATAATTGACAATTTAGGTCCCTGCATGTGTTTGAGCCCATTTTTGGCACTTTTGACCTCCGTTAAGCCATTTTCAAGGCTCTACAAGGTCAATAAAGTTTAGAGGACTCAAAATATGCTCCAAGAGCTCTCGGATGCCGGGTCGTTTGGTCGTACGGTCGCGTTATTCGTCGAATTACGACGAAACTCAAACGGACGCGAAAACGAACCAAATTAAGCGACGGATGGTATTTTTGCATGCTGATGACTAAAATAAAAATATTTTAGTATGTACAAAAAATTTTGGATGTCCAGATGTGGTCAGAACGTAAGATATGCGCGAAAATGCAAACTTACGCCATTTTTGACACTTTTAGTCCCTGTAAGATCATGTAAGCATATTTTCGCACACCGAACCTATCAAAGCTTATTTCTAAGCTATATTTAGGTTATATGGGGTATGTTTAGCTTATGATCAAGTTCTGGATTGTTCGTTACAGTACTAATCGACATACTTTCGCAGTTTGTCGAATTTAGTCCCTGTAAACGAATAAACTTGATTTCGGCATACCAAACCATCCAAAACTTATTTCTAAGTCATGTAAAGGTTATGTAAGGTATGTTAAGCCTATGTCACTATTCCGGAGTGTTTGTTGCATTAAACTGGTTATATTTACGCATCAGATCGCGTATAACCTTCTAGAAAAGCGATTTAAAGCCCGAAATTGAACAAGAATTGATATGTGCAAATGATACACATATTTTCACAAATCCCAAGTATGAAACACAATATTTCATTGGTTTGGTATTTGTTTGACGGTCACAATGACACAGGTGTCACATAAGGAGCTTCCACCCCATTTGGAGTAGGCATTTCTAGACGAGGAGCGCCGTCTGCCGGTTATTATCTCATCATCTTTGTTGGACGAAGAAAAGAGCAGACTTCTTAGTGTTTTGCAACTTCATAAGAAAGCAATCGCTTGGAAGATAATGGATATCAAAGGGATCAACTCCTCCTTCTGTACTCATAAAATTCTTATGGAGGACCATTACAAGCCGTGTGCACAGCCACAACGACGATTGAATCCAAACATGCGAGAAGTTGTCAAAAAGGAGGTGATTAAGTTGCTAGATGCAGGTTTGATCTACCCCATATCCGACTCAGTTTGGGTTAGTCCTGTTCAGGTAGTGCCCAAAAAGGGAGGCATGACAGTAGTCACAAACGATAGGAATGAGCCTATTCCAGCCCGGACAGTCACAGGATGTCGTGTTTGCATCGATTATCGCAAACTCAATGATACCACCCGCAAGGACCACTTCCCACTTCCATTCATCGACCAGATGTTGGAACGTCTGTCGGGGAAGTCTTATTACTATTTTCTGGATGGGTTTTCCGGCTACATTCAGATTCCTATTGCTCCTTAGGATCAGGAGAAGACTACCTTTACCTGCCCCTTTGGCACATTCGCCTACCGGCGTATGCCTTTTGGGTTGTGTAATGCACCGGCTACCTTCCAGCGATGCATGGTTGCGATTTTTCATAACATGATCGAGGATTCTATGGAGGTATTCATGGATGACTTTTCAGTATTTGGAGATTCTTTCGATCATTGTTTGGAAAATTTGAAGAAAATGTTGAAGAGGTGCGAAGAAACGAATCTTGTCCTAAACTGGGAGAAATGCCACTTCATGGTACGAGAGGGCATAGTTTTGGGAAATAAGATTTCCAGCTAAAGTTGATATCATTTCATGACTTCCACCTCCCACCTCTGTGAGAGTGATACGGAGCTTTCTCGGTCATGCGGGGTTCTACAGGCGATTCATTAAGGATTTTTCAAAAATCGCTAGTCCCATGACCCGTCTGTTGGAGAAAGACGCTCCGTTTATCTTTGGGGATGATTGCTTAAAGGCTTTTGACCTTCTCAAGCAAAAGTTGATTCAGGACCCTATTTTAGTCGTGCCTGACTGGAGTCTACCATTTGAAATTACGTGCGACGCGAGTGATTTCGCTATAGGGGCCGTTCTGGGTCAAAAGAAAGAAATGAACTTTCACCCGATCTATTATGCGAGCAAGACTCTTCATGACGCTCAGGAGAATTATACCATGACAGAAAAAAGAGCTCTTGGCGGTTGTCTTCGCATTTGACAAATTTAGATCGTACTTGGTGCTTTCAAAAACAATTGTGTATACTGATCACGCAGCCATCACATACCTGTTCAGCAAACAAGACGCCAAACTGCGTCTCATCAGATGGATCTTATTGCTGCAGGAGTTTGATATCGAAATTCAGGACAAAAAGGGTTCGTTGAATGTAGCGGCTGACCATCTCTCTCGATTGGAGCATAGAAACATCAAGGACACACGTTGGGATTCCATCAATGACAATTTACCACATGAGTCGTGGATGAGTGTAACAACTGCCATTAAAATCCATAATTAGGAGGATAATTAGCTAAGTAAGGAAACCCTAATTAAGAAACCCAAGTAATTCTGCACTAACCCTAAAATTTCCAGAACAATCAGAATCAGGATCAGGGCCCCTAAAACTCAGGGGGGGAAAAACCCTAGCTACGATTATCATCATAACTCTCTGTCGAAATAGAATTTTAAAAATCTATCGACTCAGCAAGCCTACACACGCAAAAACCTAGTCTATGAAAGTAGGGTGGTCACTCGCGTAGCGCGACGCCTAAAGGGGTACCCCCTCGCGCTACGCAACGGTGTCAAATTTTCAGTATAAATAGCAGGGGTTGGGACTTGAAATCTGGCACTTGAACGACGTTAAAATTCATAATATACGTCGAGTTATAAGCAAAACAGTCCAACACACACACAATTATCGAAACGCTGCCGCAATCAGGGTAATAACTCGATCGCTATTACGATTCAACGTCCGATCGATTATAACTATCCAACGATAGTCCGGGTGCTGCTCAATTGAGCTTGTACTTTGATTATTCTTCGTGATTTCGACTTGAATATTAGAGTGCTGTTCGAATTCGGACTATGCTCTGTTATTCGTTGTGAATCCGATTGAATTATCGAGTATTGCACTGATTAATCGTTGTGAAGGTTTAATCTCGTGAATTGACGTAATTGCTGTATTAGTTACTAACCTGTGTGTGTGCATTGTGTTAAATTAGGTTTAAGCAAGGCTAATCAGTAGGCTTATATCTATTGCTCGTTAATCTGCAATGTGAGTCATTCTTCTTTTTAAACTATTTTCTCACAGTTTGTGAGTAAGTATTACAATACCTCAAATTATTTTCAAGGTTATAATTACAGGGATTAAGTCTTTGTAATCACCAAATTACAGCTGGTATGTGGGGTATTGTGCACAGTACTGTTATTATCACTCTATGTGAGTGAATATTACTCTATGTGAGTTATTATTACTCTGTGTGAGTACACCGTCACTATTTGGGCAACGGGACCCAATAGTGGTATGACCACAGTCACAGAAATGAATCGAGTGACAAATACCCATTCTTGATAATTGGTTGATAGAAACATTGTAATCGCTCTTAATACTGTAATTTATAACTAACGGGTCGTTTTAGAAAACAGAATGATTCACTCAGTATTTCCCCGCTGACAAAACCTTTTTCAATCATGTTTCAGGTGATCTGTGTGATCCAGGAAAAGTGCAGTAAAGCACTATCAAGCTCAGAGAAGTGGCTCAGTGTAAATAAACCAATAAAACGTGTTTTGAAAAATAAAGATTTCTGTGTGAAATCAACTTATTGTAAATTATGGGATTTATCCCTTAAACTTTGTGTAATATATTAAACGAGCATATTTCACGGATAAAAGATCCTGTTATAAAAAGACTTACGCTGCCGCATAAATTAAATACCACGGGAACTGCCTCGCGGTCCCACGACTCCGTCCAGGGTGGGTCGGGGAGCCGTGACAATGAGTGTTGAGGTATGCGATGAGTCGCCATGGTTCGCCGACTTTGCGAACTATCTTGCTTGCGGGATTCTGATTTAGGGGTTGACTCACCAACAAAAGAGAAAATTCTTTTCGGACGTCAAGCACTACATTTGGGACGACCCTTTCTTGATTAGGGTTGGTGCTGATCAGGTGATTAGGAGATGCGTTTCGGGAAAGGAAGCGACTGACATTCTGCGCCACTGTCACGAGGGACCTACTGTCACACCCCCAAAATCCACCTGCGGAGTACTACCGCTTGGAGGAGTGACTGACCAGGATCCAGCCACCAATCATATTGAACAAGCATATAAGTAGTTATAAAATCCGACCAATACAATTGGTGTTCAAACAAAACATAGTTTAAGTTGCAAGCGGAAGCATAAGTTTTAAAACCAAAACATAAGTTCAATTGTTTTCAAGTTTAACTTGGCACGCAGCTATCCATGTCCCACAACGACTCTCCTCCATGCAAGCTCCAGCTAAGTACCTATGGTCCTGCAAAGCATGTAGTAACGAGTCAACAACTAGTTGAGTGAGTTCACTGTTGGGTGTTCGTTTTAATTTGTTTCGAAAACAGTTTCCTTTATCTGGCATCCTGCCGTGGGGTTACCCCATAGTTGAAAACGTGACTTGTTTATTCCCAGTTACTCTGGCATTCCAGCCGTGGGGGCTACCCCGTGTTAGTTATCTGGCACTTCGGCCGTGGGGGCTACCCCATGTATACACTAGACTCGTTACCATATCGACTGCTGACTGTAGTCATGTTTATGTGCCCTGAAACTGTCAATGTCTATCATCATTGACGTGCCCCAGATCCATTAGTTCACGCCCGTCCTCTGTGGCACGGTGTGAGGTTTGTCAGACCTAAATAGCGCTATCTAACTAATGACCCGCTCGCCATTGGCCCGGCGATTAAGTCGATATAAAAGGAGGGACTTCGTGATAGAGTTTTGGTCTAGTACGAGTTATCTATCCGTGAGGACGAGGAAATTACATTCCTGAACCATTGCTGTCCTACCCAAGGAGGACGAGGAATCTACGTTCCTTAACCCCATTCCCAACCCAGGGAATCCCATACTTTGTAGAGGGTGTGAACTCACCTTGGTTTGCTCGGCAGATACACAGAAAAGTCAATCAAGTTGTAAGTGGTCAACTACGTCCAAACATAGATACCATTCAATTCAGGTTCGTATCCAAGTAGTGCACGTATGTTCTACACGTATACTAGCAAGTAACAATCATGGCATACATATCTAGCATGGCAGTTCAACAACAGTTCGTAACAGGTTCCATAGTAACGTTCCTGTAACAACCAAAGTCTAAGTGTGGCCCAAACAGTTGGACTCGTAATGGCACGCAAGCCCAGAACACGCATTCAACAGTAACACAAGAAGTCCACAAGTCCGGCCCATTAACTTAGGCCCGTAACTATGCAAGTCCAACAAGCGTGGTCTCGAGTCGAGACTGTGCGGTCTCTAGTCGAGACTGTGCGGTCTCGAGTGTAGCTTACAGGGTCTCGAGTCGCAACCGAGGTGGTTTCGGGTCGTGCATGTATTGGTCTCGAGTCGCAACCAGACTCGCAAGCATGGTCTCGGGTCATGATGTTTGTGTAATGTTCATGTGTGGTCTCGAGTCGAGACTAGGGGTTCTCGACTCGCAACCTGTGTCGCAATCTATGTTCTCGAGTTATCATGCTCATGGTCTCGAGTCGGAACCGGGGGTCTCGACCCCCCAGCAACTGCTGATTCTGCACAGTTGTACTATCCAATGGAAATTTGATTTCATGCAACAATTGTGTACTATCCAGTGGAAATTTAAACATGTTTTCTTGTCTAACAATTAACCACAATGGATCAAACATAGCAATTTCAAATATCCAAATCATATTCAACAAGTTCTTCACATATTCATCATGTTCATCAAATATTCATAATACAAACAACCCTTATTCAAATACATTTGCATTTTTCGGACAAGAGTTATATTACTTAAACTAGATATCATGCTCATATTGCAAACAAAACATCTATTCTAAAATCCTCATGAATCGGATTATCATTCTTTCATCCCACAATATCTATACTTTTACTAAAGAAGTCTTGTTCATCATCAATGTTGTAACTAAGCATGTATTGTCTATCAAGAACTCATTAAACATCTTTGTCATATTCAACAATGGTCATGGTGTATTTTTCAATAATAACATCATTTAGCAACAACTAACCATCTTCTATCACACAACACCTTCATCATAGATTAAACAACAATCAAGCAAACACATATTATCATACAACCTCATTACACATCATCAATCAACCGAAATACGATACATAGCATGAATCACTAACCGGTTCAAGTATGGGTTCGAAGTTGTGAAGTTGTAGCGAATGAAGCTTCCAAATAGGTGTGTGTGAGCCGATCCGAGGGTCCCAACTCACCGGTTAGAATCCGAGAATGAGGGAGTGTGTTTGTGTTTCTAGGGTTTTAGTGAGAGAGAAAGTAGGAGAGTGTGTGTGAGGGTGAGTGTGTTGTCCAAAGAAATGGCAAGCATGGCTATCTACTAAGGTTATATATCCGTTCCAAGTAGTGGACCCTAAAGGGCTTTCAAGTGTGATTAAACGGCCCAACCGGCCCAACTGTTTCTGTTCACTCGAGACCACATGGTCTCGAGTCGTGTCCTTGGTTCTCGGTTCACTTATACATATATATACATACTATACATACAAGCACAACACATAATCACATGAATTTACTTATATTATTTACCAAATTGACAAGTTAACTAATCAAATAACGTTTCAAGCAAGTTACATCGAGAGGTTCTAAATTTTGAGTTGTCACATCATCCCCAAGTTGAAAGAAATTTCGTCCCGAAATTTGGTAAGCACTCACTGAGGAAGCTAGTTAAGTTATATGGTTTTCCCGGTTTTCCTGGGGTGTCACATCCTCCCCCCGTTGATCTGGAATTTCGTCCCGAAATTCCGTAGCTTCGGCCTCAGTAGTGGTCGTACCGTTTGCGAACAATTGGGGATACTTTTGTTTCATCCGATCTTCGCGCTCCCAGGTGAACTCTGGGCCGTGACGTGAGTTCCAACGAACTCGAACGAGAGGTATTCTAGTGCTCTTGAGGACCTTAACATCCTGGTCCGTGATTTCAACTGGTTCCTCGACGAATCGCAACTGCTCGTCGATAGTGAGTTCCTTCAGAGGAACTATGTGGGTCTCATCTGACAGACACTTCTTCAGATTTGACACATGGAAAACGTTGTGAACTGCACCGAGTTCTGCTGGTAAGTTTAGTCTGTAGGCCACCCTGCCTATTTTCTCGATGATTTCAAATGGTCCGACGTATCGTGGGTTAAGTTTGCCTCGTTTGCCAAAACGAATCACACCCTTCCAGGGTGAAACTTTGAGTAGTACCCGCTCCCCAACCTGGAGCTCAAGTGGTTTCCTACCCTTATCGGCGTAGGCTTTCTGACGGTCTCGAGCGACCGCCATGCGTTGTCGTATTTGAGCAATCCGTTCAGTAGTGTCTACCACATGTTCCGGACTAGTGATTTGACTATCCCCCACCTCTGCCCAACAAAGAGGTGACCGGCATTTACGTCCGTACAATGCCTCAAACGGAGCAGCTTTAATGCTGGTGTGGTAGCTGTTATTGTACGAGAATTCCACAAGTAGCAGATGCTTTTCCCAGCTGTTGCCAAAGTCGATTACACATGCACGAAGCATGTCTTCAAAGGTCTGAATAGTGCGCTCGGACTGTCCGTCCGTCTGAGGGTGATACGCTGTGCTCATATCTAAACGTGAGCCAAAGGACTTGTGCATTGCTTGCCACAGCTCTGAAGTAAAACGTGCATCTCGATCGGAGATGATAGAGGTGGGCACCCCGTGCCTCGAAACAACTTCCTTGAGGTATATCTCCGCTAGAGTGGAGAATTTATCCGTTTCCTTAATCGCCAAGAAGTGTGCGGATTTTGTGAGTCGATCCACGATCACCAAAATAGTATCGTTTCCGCGCTGAGATCTAGGTAGGCCAGTAACGAAATCCATGGAAATTTGCTCCCATTTCCATTGTGGTATCTCTGGTTGTTGAAGTAGGCCTGAGGGTTTCTGATATTCTGTCTTGACTCGCGCACAAGTCAAACACTTGCTGACGTAAGTTGCTATGTGGGTCTTCATGCTAGGCCACCAATACGTAGTTTTAATATCGTGGTACATCTTGTCCGAACCAGGGTGTACCGAGTAGCGGCACTTGTGTGCCTCATCCATCACAAGTTCTCGTAGGTTGCCATAGAGTGGAACCCAAATGCGTCCTGCTACGTAGTAAGCACCGTCTTCCTTCTGTTCTAAGCGTTGTCTTGACCCGCGTAGGGCTTCAACCCTGACGTTTTCCGGTTTCAGTGCTTCCATCTGAGCAGCTCGTATTTGGGAAGGGAGACTAGAATGGATCGTGAGTTGTAAAGCTCTCACGCGCTTAGGCGCAGAGTCCTTTCGACTGAGGGCGTCAGCCACAACATTGGCCTTGCCCGGGTGATACCTGATGGAGCACTCGTAGTCATTCAGTAGCTCGACCCATCGTCGTTGCCGCATATTCAGTTCCTTCTGTTTGAATATGTGCTCTAGGCTCCTGTGGTCGGTGTAGATGGCGCACTTGGTACCGTACAGGTAATGTCGCCATAACTTAAGTGCGAAAATTACAGCTCCCAGCTCCAAATCGTGTGTAGTGTAGTTCTTCTCATGAACTTTGAGTTGTCGTGAGGCGTAGGCTATGACTTTATCTCGTTGCATCAATACACAGCCAAGACCTTGAATTGATGCATCACAGTAAACCACAAAATCGTCTATGCCCTCTGGCAGTGAAAGGATAGGTGCACTACAAAGTCTATCCTTTAGATGTTGAAAGGCTAACTCCTGTGCATTTCCCCAACGATAAACAACGCCTTTCTGCGTTAGCGAGGTGAGAGGCTGTGCGATCTTAGAAAAATCCTTAATGAACCTCCTGTAGTAACCTGCCAATCCCAAGAATTGGCGAATTTCCTTTGGTGTGCGAGGTGCAGGCCAGTTCTTAATAGAGTCTACCTTGGATGGATCAACGTGAATCCCATCCTTGTTTACCACGTGGCCTAGGAAATGGACCTCACGAAGCCAGAAGTCGCATTTCGAGAACTTTGCGTAAAGCTGTTCTGTTCGAAGGAGTTCCAGAATAAGTCGTAGATGCTGCTCGTGTTCCTCCTGACTCTTAGAATAGATCAGGATGTCGTCGATGAAGACTATAACGAATTTGTCTAGGTATGGCTTGCACACTCGGTTCATCAAGTCCATGAAAACCGCGGGTGCGTTTGTCAGCCCAAACGGCATGACCAAAAACTCATAGTGCCCATAACAAGTTCTAAAGGCTGTCTTAGAAACATCCTCTTCTCGAACTCTCAGCTGGTGATATCCCGATCTCAGATCGATCTTTGAATAGTAGCTCGACCCCTGCAACTGGTCGAACAAGTCGTCAATACGTGGTAGGGGATAACGATTCTTCACCGTCACTTTGTTGAGTTCACGATAGTCGATACACATTCTGAAGGTACCGTCCTTCTTCTTCACAAATAGCACTGGAGCTCCCCAGGGCGATGAGCTTGGACGAATAAAACCCTTATCCAAGAGTTCTTGTAGTTGCGTAGAGAGTTCTTCCAACTCTGATGGAGCTAAACGATAAGGTGCACGAGCTATAGTCGCAGCTCCAGGAGCTAGTTCAATCTGAAACTCGACTTGGCGATGGGGTGGAAGACCAGGTAATTCCTCAGGGAATACCTCAGGATAGTCACGTACAACTGGAAAATCTTCTAGCTTCTTCTCTTTTTCCGAAGTGTCAGTAACAAGAGCCAAAACGGAAGTGTGGCCCTTTCGCAAGCACTTCTGGGCCTTAAGGAAAGAGATGACGTTTTCAACAGCACTCCTCTTGTCGCCACGAATCATGAGAGGTTCACTACCGGAACCAGGAATACGAACGATCTTCTCGTTGCAAAGAATCTCTGCTCGGTGTTGGGATAACCAATCCATCCCAACAACAACGTCGAAACTACCCAAGATGATAGGAATAAGGTCAATAGAGAAGGTCTGGTTAGCGAGGACAAGTTTGCAACCTTTGACTACGTGTGAGGCCTCCAAACTCTTACCATTAGCTAGCTCTACGGTGTGCTTGTTGTTCAAGGGTGTTGGAACACGCTTAAGCATTTGACTCTAGTGACATATAGCTAGTATCGGCACCCGAATCAAATAAAACTGTAACATAAAAGTCGTCGAGGAGGAACTTACCCGTCACCACGTTGGGGTCATTCCTTGCTTCACCTTGGCCAATCACGAACACTCGCCCCCTGGCACCATTGTGTTGTTGTGGTTCCCATTGTTACCATTCCCCTGATTGTTGTTGTTGTTGTTGTTCTGGTTCAGTTGGGGACAATCTTTCTTGAAGTGGCCTTCAGCTCCACACTGAAAGCACCCTTTGTTGTTACCCTGTTGCTGCCGCCGATTCTGTTGAGCTTGCTGACGATTCTGATTGGCGGGGTATAAGCTCCTGCAATCCTTTGCGGCGTGACCAGGCTTGTTGCACCGATGACAGTTGCCCCTAGTGCATGGCCCACTGTGGTGTAGGTTGCAGCGATTGCATTTGGGGTGATTCCCTTTGTACCCACCATGACTTTGACCACCAGACGATTGCTGACTGGGGCTTTTGTAGTCATTAGTCTTTCTCTGCTGAGACTGAGATTGCACAGAAGTTGAACCCTTGCTTGAAGTTCCATCCCATTTCCGTTTGTTGTCACTAGAGGAACCAGAAGTAACTGTAGCACCTATACGCTTTGGTAACTTGTTCTGCTCCACCGCCTGATCAGTAAGACGGTGAGCCAACTGAACAACCTGCTGGATAGTGGCCAGGTTTGCTGAAGTCACATGACTTTGGATTTCTGGCACCAAGCCCTTGAGATAGAGTTCAATTCGCTTATATGGAGGGTCCACCATAGTAGGACACAATAAGGCAAGCTCATGCGATCTCTTAGTATACGCCTCAATCTCTGACCCCGTCATCTTGAGGTTGTAGAACTCGTCTTCCAACTTATGAATGTCATCGCGACTGCAGTATTCCTCCCTGATCATTTCCTTGAAAGTTTCACATGGGGTGGCGTTGGCAGCAACGAACCCCAGCATTTGAACTTAGCGTTCCACCATGTGAGGGCTAAACCCTTGAGAGTACCGGTAGCATACTTCACCCTGCGCGCTTCAGGGCATTCACACATTTCGAAGACAGATTCTAGTTTCTCAAACCAGTGGAGGAGACCTACTGCTCCTTCAGTTTCGCTAAAAGTAGTCGGTCGGCAGTCCATAAAGGTCTTAAAGGTGCACACCGGTGGCTGAGCATGTTGACCTAAGGTAGGTGAAATAAAGACAGAGTTTAACACAAAGGTTGGTTCACGAGAGTAGGATTCTAAAGATCCTAGGATGAGTTCGGACTGCAGGATATACCTCCTGCGTATGCAGCTGCAAGTGCTGCGGCAACTCGTTCGTTAATCAGAGCCGTCAACTGGGCTTGTGTCATGTTAACGCGTCCACTCATGATCTTCATACAAGAGGGAAACATGAGTGAAAGAGGTTCGCGAAAGTGCGATGGTAGAAGGGAGTAAGCACACATGTGTTCAAGCAACAGTAGTTATACTAATCAAGCATACCATGGGCAATGTACTATGTAACTATCAAGTAGGCAATACATATAGATCATATCACCTAGAATGTCGAGCCTTGCATGTGGAGTGAAGCGTCGTTGTGGACCGTTGAGCACTGTACAGGTTATAGTCTGGTTTTAACAAAAACGTTTCTCCTTTATTGAAACCAAGTTCACTATAACCAATGGCTCTGATACCAATCTGTCACACCCCCAAAATCCACCTGCGGAGTACTACCGCTTGGAGGAGTGACTGACCAGGATCCAGCCACCAATCATATTGAACAAGCATATAAGTAGTTATAAAATCCGACCAATACAATTGGTGTTCAAACAAAACATAGTTTAAGTTGCAAGCGGAAGCATAAGTTTTAAAACCAAAACATAAGTTCAATTGTTTTCAAGTTTAACATGGCACGCAGCTATCCATGTCCCACAACGACTCTCCTCCATGCAAGCTCCAGCTAAGTACCTATGGTCCTGCAAAGCATGTAGTAACGAGTCAACAACTAGTTGAGTGAGTTCACAGTTGGGTGTTCGTTTTAATTTGTTTCGAAAACAGTTTCCTTTATCTAGCATCCTGCCGTGGGGTTACCCCATAGTTGAAAACGTGACTTGTTTATTCCCAGTTACTCTGGCATTCCAGCCGTGGGGGCTACCTCGTGTTAGTTATCTGGCAGTTCGGCCGTGGGGGCTACCCCATGTATACACTAGACTCGTTACCATATCGACTGCTGACTGTAGTCATGTTTATGTGCCCTGAAACTGTCAATGTCTATCATCATTGACGTGCCCCAGATCCATTAGTTCACGCACGTCCTCTGCGGCACGGTGTGAGGTTTGTCAGACCTAAATAGCGCTATCTAACTAATGACCCGCTCGCCATTGGCCCGGCGATTAAGTCGATATAAAACGAGGGACTTCGTGATAGAGTTTTGGTCTAGTACGAGTTATCTGTCCGTGAGGACGTGGAATTACATTCCTGAACCATTGCTGTCCTACCCAAGGAGGACGAGGAATCTACGTTCCTTAACCCCATTCCCAACCCAGGGAATCCCATACTTTGTAGAGGGTGTGAACTCACCTTGGTTTGCTCGGCAGATACACAGAAAAGTCAATCAAGTTGTAAGTGGTCAACTACGTCCTAACATAGATACCATTCAAGTCAGGTTCGTATCCAAGTAGTGCACGTATGTTCTACACGTATACTAGCAAGTAACAATCATGGCATACATATCTAGCATGGCAGTTCAACAACAGTTCGTAACAGGTTCCATAGTAACGTTCCTGTAACAACCAAAGTCTAAGTGTGGCCCAAACAGTTGGACTCGTAATGGCACGCAAGCCCAGAACACGCATTCAACAGTAACACAAGAAGTCCACAAGTCCGGCCCATTAACTTAGGCCCGTAACTATGCAAGTCCAACAAGCGTGGTCTCGAGTCGAGACTGTGCGGTCTCTAGTCGAGACTGTGCGGTCTCGAGTGTAGCTTACAGGGTCTCGAGTCGCAACCGAGGTGGTTTCGGGTCGTGCATGTATTGGTCTCGAGTCGCAACCGGACTCGCAAGCATGGTCTCGGGTCATGATGTTTGTGTAATGGTCATGTGTGGTCTCGAGTCGAGACTAGGGGTTCTCGACTCGCAACCTGTGTCGCAGTCTATGTTCTCGAGTTATCATGCTCATGGTCTCGAGTCGGAACCGGGGGTCTCGACCCCCCAGCAACTGCTGATTCTGCATAGTTGTACTATCCAATGGAAATTTGATTTCATGCAACAATTGTGTACTATCCAGTGGAAATTTAAACATGTTTTCTTGTCTAACAATTAACCACAATGGATCAAACATAGCAATTTCAAATATCCAAATCATATTCAACAAGTTCTTCACATATTCATCATGTTCATCAAATATTCATAATACAAACAACCCTTATTCAAACACATTTGCATTTTTCGGACAAGAGTTATAATACTTAAACTAGATATCATGCTCATATTGCAAACAAAACATCTATTATAAAATCCTCATGAATCGGATTATCATTCTTTCATCCCACAATATCTATACTTTTACTAAAGAAGTCTTGTTCATCATCAATGTTGTAACTAAGCATGTATTGTCTATCAAGAACTCATTAAACATCTTTGTCATATTCAACAATGGTCATGGTGTATTTTTCAATAATAACATCATTTAGCAACAACTAGCCATCTTCTATCACACAACACCTTCATCATAGATTAAACAACAATCAAGCAAACACATATTATCATACAACCTCATTACACATCATCAATCAACCGAAATACGATACATAGCATGAATCACTAACCGGTTCAAGTATGGGTTCGAAGGTGTGAAGTTGTAGCGAATGAAGCTTCCAAATAGGTGTGTGTGAGCCGATCCGAGGGTCCCAACTCCCCGGTTAGAATCCGAGAATGAGGGAGTGTGTTTGTGTTTCTAGGGTTTTAGTGAGAGAGAAAGTAGGAGAGTGTGTGTGAGGGTGAGTGTGTTGTCCAAAGAAATGGCAAGCATGGCTATCTACTAAGGTTATATATCCATTCCAAGTAGTGCACCCTAAAGGGCTTTCGAGTGTGATTAAACGGCCCAACCGGCCCAACTGTTTCTGTTCACTCGAGACCACATGGTCTCGAGTCATGTCCTTGGTTCTCGGTTCACTTATACATATATATACATACTATACATACAAGTACAACACATAATCACATGAATTTACTTATATTATTTACCAAATTGACAAGTTAACTAATCACATAACGTTTCAAGCAAGTTACATCGAGAGGTTCTAAATTTCGAGTTGTCACACCTACCGGAGGTCACCATGGAGCCAATTTCGCAGCTAAGAAGGTGCTTGATTCGGGGTTTTATTGGCCGACAATATTTCGTGATGCGCAGAAGTGGGTCAGTGCGTGCGATGCTAGCCAGAGGGCAGGAAATATATCGGCACGCGAAGAAATGCCTCAAAATTGGATACAAGTATGTGAAGTTTTTGATATGTGGGGGATAGACTTCATGGGACCATTTCCCCCCTCATGAGGAAATAAATATATCGTGGTTGTTGTTGATTATGTATCGAAGTGGGCGGAGGCACAGACCTTACCCACCAATGATGCCAGGGTAGTCGTGAGATTTCTGAAGAGTTTGTTTGCCCGATTTAGTGCACCAAAGGCACTAATCAATGACAGAGGGACCCACTTTTGCAATACTCAGCTTGAGAGAGCTCTGTCCCGTTATGGTGTGCATCACCGTTTATCCACGCCCTACCATCCACAAACAAGCGAGCAAGTGGAGGTCAGGAACCGGGGGTTGAAAAGAATCCTTGAGCGGTCGGTAGGTGCAAATCGCAAGGATTGGTCAGACAAACTGGATGAGGCACTGTGGGCTTTCCGTACGGCTTACAAGACGCCTATTGGGACTACCCCCTTTAGGCTTATTTACGGAAAGGCGTGTCATTTACCTGTGGAGTTGGAACACAAAGCAATGTGGGCTCTAAAAACTGCAAATCTGGACCTAAAAACCGGAGGTGAAGCCCGGTTCCTTCAGATTCACGAGTTAGAGGAGCTACGACAACCCGCTTAGGAAAAATCCATGTTATACAAAGAGCGCACCAAGAGATTGCATGACAAACGCTTGAAGGACCATAAACAATTCTAAGCGGGAGATATTGTTTTACTCTATAACTCGAGATTGCGTCTATTTCCAGGAAAATTACATTCGCGTTTGACGGGTCCGTACACGGTAAAGGAGGTATTTCCATATGGGACGGTCGCAATTGAGAACGTGGACGGCGTAATTTTCAAGGTGAATGGTCATCGCTTAAAGCTTTACGTTGCCTGGCCGATCGAGTCGGCGGTGGAGGTTATCGAACTCCACACCCCGCATACATCATAAGTGTGGGGAGGAGAGTCTACGCTACTGACTCGAGGATCAAAAATGTAGCAAGAGCGTCTTTGGCGCTTTAGGGGTAAAATTGTCCATATTTGTGTTTTTGCTGTTTTTTCGTATTTTTGGCGTGTTTGATAGATTTCGTAGGACCGTACAGTTTTTAATCATTCCGAGCAAAGGATCTATGTTGGAATAATGTTAAAACAGTTAGCGAAGTGCAAAAATGGTGGAAAATGGTCAAAACGACAGCTGAAAGTGGGTTCTGCAGCAAACAGACTGCTCTGCAGATTTGGCACGACCATGCCATCGATCGCACGCCCGTGCGGTTTAGAGCCAGAACCTCGAGTCGCAACCCTAGTGCATTGTCGAGGTCAGCGTGCCAGGATCGGTCAACATCGGTGACGCACGATTTATCCAAAAAACGCGCGGGACGAACTTTGCATTGCAAAACTCAATGCGCTAAGCCAAAGACGGGACCAATTCGGCATCCCTAGAAGATTGGATTGGGATGTGATTACTGAGTTGAACCAATGCGACTGGCTCGAAAATAAGTTAACAATTCCGTTTTCTCGTTTGGTCAACATCGACCGCCGATTTATCTAGAGCTCACGTTGGAGTTCTTCACTACCTACTCATACGACAAGCCAAAAGCGAGTAGAGATCCAGACTTCCGCTATAAGAAACGAGTAAATTTCAGGTTAGGCGGAAGGTGGCACAACTGGACCGTAGGGAGGCTGGGTCGAAGACTCGGTATTTACACCGACGAAGACATGAACTCCGAGTTCTTCACCAATCAATCCACCTTCCCTAGCGAAGACGAGCATGGTGAGTTTTGGGCGCGGGTTGCAGTTGGCCCAGTTTATGATCCACGGGTAGCCAAAGCTTCGAGATTGCAAGACCCTTTACTTAGAGTTATGCACCACATCTTTAGCCACACCATCACAGGGCGCATGGACAGTTTGGGAAACTGTCCCACACCGGATATCATATTTTTGTATGCGCTCGCGGAGGGGTTCCACATCAACCTCGCCGCGTGAATGGCTGAATATTTCATGCATAGCTCAGGCAAGACTGCTAGCAGTCAAATACATGGTGGTCAATACGTCACCCAAATCACCTACAACATGGGTATTATGACTTACGAAGTGGTTGAGGGTCTAACTTTGTTTACCGAAGGTACATACGTGGATATCCGTTCTTTGAAGGCCATGGGGATTATCGCGGAAACCGACAATGGAGATAGGTTGAAAGGGTTGGATATCGAGGTCTGGGACCCGATGCCACTCGAGCCAGCGGATGATGATGAGGTTATGCATGACGAGGAAGAGGAGGAGCATCAGCAGCCACCACACACACCACCACATCAGGAGCCAGAGCCCCAACAATTCCAGCACTGGCCTCCCAGCATCCCATCATATCCCGAGTTTTATGGCCAGTTCCAGCAGATGCAGATTAGCCAAGAGCAGCAGCGGGTCAATATAGAGCAGCTGAGAGCTAATCAAGAGCAGTTAAGAGTCAACCAGGATGCGATGCGGGCGAATCAGGATTTCATGCGCCAAGAGGTGCATGCTCGGTTTTCGTACATCTTTGGGGGTCTTCATAATGCCTTCCCCAACTACTTTGGCGAGCCCCCACAGTTCCCATTCGGGAACCCTGGCGACTATGGTGGGGCTGGCCCATCCGGCATAGGTGGAGATGCCGGTGATGAGTAGAGGTGGAGGTCTGAGTTGGTGGTTGTGGTAGTATGTTAGTAGTATGTTTTTGGGTATTCATTTTGGTTTTCATTTCAAACACCCACGGCTATGTATTTTAATTTTTAGACATTATGGTTTATTTGCTTTGTTTATGTATGGATATTTAGTACTCCTTTTATTTATGTAGATTATGGTTTGTTTGCGTTTAGATTGTCTCTGCCTTCTGTTTTGTTTTGCTTTGCTTTGTGACATCCTTACTGGTCTTGGAAGCAAATCTTGGACCGAAAAGACACGGCAGAATCAGCTTTGGAGCCTCGGTTCATTTAAATCATCTTCAGGGGAGTGTTATTCTCCTTTTTCTCTATATTTCGGGTTTCGCATTGGGGACAATGCGAAGTTCAAGTGTGGGGAAGGGGTTTAACATTTTGACTTTGTTTGTCCTATAAAAAAATCAGTAAATTGTATATATTTTTAGTAAATAAACCGGTTAGTTGTGTTTTAGAAAGCTTCAGATATGATAAAAACTCGACAAGCCAAATAAATTTTGAAAAAGATAACTAGAAAACGTGACAAACAAAGAATGACTTGCATGATAATTTTCACACTTTTACCCATTCCTTCCGTTATGTGAGCATATTTGAGCCTTAAAATTGTTAAATGTTTGTTCATTTCGGAGTAGGAGTGAGTCGGATGTCACGTGTAGTTTAGAACTTGTCACTAGCATGCTTGTTAAGACCATAAATGTGTGAAATTGTGTAGAAATGATAGAGGCACCTAGAAAACCCCTTTGTTTGTAGCCTTTTCCTTTGTGTTATGTTTCCCTAAACCCTACATTACCCATTAGGATTAACCATGTTGAGCCTTTCCCGTGTTTTTCTTTTGTTTACCCAACAAATTAACCCACTTAGCCAAATTTAGCCTTTTTTATTTTTAAACCTTTGGTGTTAAAACTCGGTTAAAATCATCGTTTAACTAGCATTTCTTGCAATTAGTGTTCATTGTACAAAGCTATTAGATTATATATATAAAAATAAATTCAGAAAATCAGATAATCAAACACCCTAAAATAGGGTAAAGTCGACAAAATTCGAGCAATTTTAAATGCTAAAATGATGAAATCTCGTGGATGAGCTCGATATCACAAAAGTCGCCTTTTTAAGGCATTAGTATGTATAGTTTAGTTGTTTTCCGCTTGTTAAACGTGATTACCGAGTTTTAACCATTTAGTCACTTTAAAATTCCCTTTCCATACCCTTCACCAAAGCCAATCGTTACAACCCGTAAAGACCTCTTGATTTACACTTTTTCGCACATTAGTTGGTGGAGATAAGATCTTGTGACAAGCTTATGATATTACACGTTTCGTTGTCGAGGCATTGAGTGTTTACACATACACATTTTATGTATGTTTCACAAAAATAACCGAGTGTGTGTGAACATTGTGAGGTGTGTGAAGATTAGCGTGCTAAGTCAATCGGAAGTGAAGTCACGGTTTTCTGGTTATCTATATATATATTTGAATGTGCTTGTTTGGTTTGAATCACTTGACGTTGCGTTTTGAAAAACCGGCTAACCGTTTATAGATGTATTAGTAGATAGTTTGTAAATTCTTGTTCTCTTTAGAAACTAGCTTTTAATACATTTTAATTTTAGCTTGCTTGAGGACAAGCAAGGTTCAAGTGTGGGGAGGTTTGATATTCGCTAAATTACACATACTTTATTCCCCCATTTTATCCCCATTTTACGGGTTCTCGGTCGTAAAACCTTGAATCGGATACTTAATCAGGTATATTTTTGTTTACATGCCTAAAACAGCGTGCCGAACAAGAAGATGATGGAAACGAGGATTTTCCGGGCAACACGGCAAAGCTGCGAAGTTTCTGTGAAGAATTCTGATCTGGGCGAGTTGCACGGTCGTGCGACACATGGCACTCTCATGCGAATCCGACATCAAGGCTCAGCTCGGTGTTGCACAGCCAGTGCAATCCAACGTGCAAGCCATCTCGGCAATGCACAACCATGCGACTGAAAGAACACTTGTTTGGATGCGACGACCAACCTCAGCCTGGCAATGCACTGCCGGTGCAGTTGCCCGTGCCCACCTTTCTTGGAGATGAACGACCGTGCAGTCAATAGAACGCCCGTGCCAATCTGAAGAATAGGTCAAGACTTGCTGACGTCACACAGTATGGTGAACAGTCCAATAAAGTGAATGACCGTGCACTTTAATCGCATGACCGTGCACTTTAATCGCATGACCGTGTGATCTGAAAAAGTTATAAAAAAACAAAAGGCAGCTTTCATTTCGACATTCTGGGCTTTTGGGAGCTTCACATGCGATTATTCAGGCTTCGGAGGCTCCTGCTTTCACCCGGATTCAAGCCACATCGTGCCATTTAGCTCCGCTACTATCCGGATACTCAATCTTGTGCTTGTTTATGGTTTGATTCTTCAATCTTTCCATGTTTTTGTTCATGTTTCAAGCATTTAGATTGATGATTATGTATTATTGTAAGCCTAAGGGCAAAAGCACTAGTATCCCTTGCTTAATCACAACCATTAGTATGTTAATTATGTTTGTAATGACACTTTGACGCATTTTCTATGTTAATCCTTGATGATTAGTTTGCAACCTTGCTTATTGATGTTGATTTCTTGATTATAGTTAATTATCTTGGATGATTAGTATGTGGTTAGTTGAGATATTTGCAAGAAGATTCTTAATTAATCATGTATTAGTAGACTTTAAACTTGCTTAACGAGTTTAACTTGTTTAAAAAGTTTGCACCATGATACTAGAAATGGTTAGTGGTTTAATAAGGGGTAGTTAATGTTAATCAAGAAAGCTTTCCCTCACGTAAGGACCTTAACGCGTTAAATGATGTTGTTATGAATTCTTGACATAAATTGTTAGCTTAGTTAGTATTTTAGGCCAAAATTACTTGCTTGGTGAATTTATGTTCAAGATTTGTAAAATGAACTCGGTTGTGATTTAATCTAGTTTATGCTTGTCTCGGTGGTTGCATTGTGTTTATCGGTGCCACTTTCCTTGATTAAGTGAGGTTAGAAAACTCTTAGCGGATCACTAACCTATCTTTAGGGGATTTTCATAGACATTTGTCATTTGAGCATTAAAGAACAATTTTAGGTGGTTAAAGTGTGTTTATCGTTTTAGCTTTCCGAAGAATTGTCATGTTAGGATTCCCGAAAGGGATACTAATTGTCTTGAAAATGGAAAATTGACCAAATGTTTCAAGTGACAAAACCGACTTAGTTCATATACTTTGGTTGTGCATAAAGCAAGACTATATATTTATTTTCATATTTGGAGTCTATTATGTTTATTAATGTCACACCCCCAAAATCCCACACGCGGAGTACCACCGCTTGGGAGCGTGACATGACCAGGATCAAGCCACCAATTATATCAAACATAGCATTTAATAATAATCATAGACATAATTGATGTTCAAAACCAAACATTGAATATGTAGCGGAAGCATTAAATGTAAAACCCAAAACATAAGTATCAATGTGTGAATGTAAAAGTGTTTAATAAGCATTCACATGTTCCTGTCCACAACGACCCGCTTCTCCTCTGGTGCAAGCTCCAAGTATACCTAAGGTCCTGCAAGGCATGCAGCAAATAATCAACAAACTAGTTGAGCGAGTTCACAGAAAGTAAGTTCATAACATAGTGCATAAGTATAACTAGTGGGGGCTTCCCATACTAGTGTGTACTAAAGGTGGGGGCTTCCCAAACCTTGTGTTTATATTATCGGTGGGGGCTTCCCACGTTTATCCTTACTAATGAGGGCTTCTCATTAGTGGTACTTACTAGACTAACTTCCAACCATGTGTTCTTCTTTACCGAGAACAGGAATACGTACTGGTCACGTAGGCTTTACGTGACGTGCCCTTCCCCGAGGACAGTGGTACGCGTGGGGGCTACGTAGGCTTTACGCAGCGTGTCCTTCCGACCCGGAAGACAGTAGAAGGTATTGGGTTACGTAGGCTTTACGTAACGTGTCCTCCCGACCCGGGAGACAAATGGCAAATACTGGGTTACGTAGGCTTTACGTAACGTGTCCTGACTATCCTGAGGACGATGGTCTATAGTCTAATGAATGCGTAAGTACGAGTGACTCTTTCAATATCAACATATCCAACCCAATTCCCAACCCGGGAATCCCATGCCTTGGCTGTGTGAACTCACCTTGGTTTGCTCGGCAGATACACAAAGAGTATAGATAAGCTAGTAAATGGTCAATCACGTCCTAGCATGGTTGTAATACAAGTCAGGTTTTGACTAAGGAAATGCACATATACATCATACAAGTTAACACATTACTGTCACGCATAAATTATGGCAACGTTTGACTGTTAAGCAATATGTACAACTTGTACGGTTTAAACAAGTAAGTCCAAAGCTATAACAAACTGATAACACAATCCCGGCCCAATTAATATTCGTGAGTGATCCAATAACAATCGGCCCAAATAGAACAAGTAACAAACATCTAATGCGATCCAGTTCATGTTGTGCGATCTATAGCAGCCCAGCCCAACATTTCATCCGGCCCAACAATCAAATAACACATGTACGGCCCAAATAATGTAACAGTCAACTTGTGCGTTTGGTGTGTGCTTGTGCGAGTGATCTGGGTTGTGCGACTAGAATTGGGCTTAAGGCCCAATCAGTTAATCAGATCCGTGACCTTGTGCGATCTGTTAACTCTTGTGCGACTGAGATCATATTGTGCGACTGGGAACCTGTTGTACGACTGGCCCTTGTATGACTGGATCAGGTCTTGTGCGAACAGACCCCTTATGCGACTAGGGGTCTTGTGCGACCGAGCTTAATGGCCGATTATTAGGAAATCAGTTACAATTATTCAAAGTTTCCAAGTTTATCATGATTGTCAATTAACATAATTCCAAGTATTTGGTTACCCTAATATCGATCAAACAGGGATATCAACTATCCAATCCTCATGAACCCTAAAATCATCTCAACTCATAATCAAGAACAATCTAATGAAACACTTAAGCATACCCGATTTAACAATCATAGAGCCTATTACAGAATCATCATTAAGCTTAACAAATCCGAGACATAACATAACAGCGGATTATCATCAACATACAATACCGATTTCATAAACATGAATCCGTTTAACACATTACCACATCACAGCCGGTTACTATATATCTATACTTCCGATTTTGAGTTAAGATCATAAGATGTATTCACATATTCTGACTAGCCTAAATCGATCAACAATCATCATGTAAACATCATGTGAATGCATATCACATACAATCGAATAATAAACAAACAACATACACTAACCGGTTACGAGTAGGAAAAAGGATGATCCGAGTACAATAGTCTTGGTGGCCGTCGGTTTCAAGCAACGAGAGAGGGAGAGAAATCGTCTAGGGTTGTGTGTGTTCTTGTGTTGGTAACCAAATGAGAAACAAAACCCCTTACAGCTTGTTTGTTCACGTGAAAGGGAAGTGGGCCGAACCCTCAATGGGCTGCCCTAATGGTCCGCGTACAAGAATGAGGCCCAACCGGCCTTGTGCGGGTGTTGTGGGCTTGTGCGGTTCAAGTGTCTAGTGTTGTGCGGTCCAATTCATACATGTACACATAATAAACATCATGCACATAACACAACATTCATTCAATTCAATCATATAATTTAGTTCACATATGCACGTAGCGTTACACAAAGTAAGTCTAAAGTTCGAGTTGTCACATTATCCCCAACTAATTGGAAATTTCGTCCCGAAATTTGGTATGCACTCACTGAGGAAGCTAGGTAAACTGTATTGTTCACTGATTTTCCTGGGGTGTCACATCCTCCCCCCGTTGATCTGGAATTTCGTCCCGAAATTCCGAAGTAGTAGCTTCAGCCTCAGTAGTGGTTGCATTGGTTTCGAATAACTGGGGGTACTTTTCTGTCATCCTGTCTTCGCGTTCCCAGGTGTACTCTGGGCCACGTTTGGAGTTCCAACGAACTCGAACAAGAGGGATTCTCTTGTGTTTGAGGACCTTCACATCCCGGTCCGTGATTTCAACTGGTTCCTCGACGAACTGCAACCGCTCGTCGATAGTGAGTTCTTTGAAAGGAATGATGAGGTTTTCATCAGATAGGCACTTCTTTAGGTTTGACACATGAAAGACATTGTGAACTGCCCCGAGTTCAGCTGGTAGGTTCAACTTGTATGCTACTTTGCCAACCTTTTCTATGATTTCGAATGGTCCGACGTACCGCGGATTCAGTTTGCCCCGTTTGCCAAAACGAACCACACCCTTCCAGGGTGAGACTTTAAGTAAAACCCGGTCCCCGACCTGAAATTCCAATGGCTTTCTACGCTTGTCCGCGTAGGCTTTCTGACGGTCGCGTGCTGCCGCCATGCGTTGTCGTATTTGTGCAATCTTTTCCGTGGCGTCCACTACGATCTCTGGACCCGTGATCTGACTATCCCCCACCTCTGCCCAGCAGAGGGGTGACCGGCATTTACGCCCGTACAATGCCTCGAATGGAGCGGCTTGAATGCTGGTGTGATAACTATTATTATACGAGAACTCCACCAAAGGGAGGTGCTTTTCCCAGCCGTTGCCGAAATCAATAACGCATGCCCGAAGCATGTCTTCAAGCGTTTGGATCGTTCGCTCAGACTGCCCATCCGTCTGAGGATGATATGCTGTGCTCATGTCTAACCTTGAGCCGAAAGATTTGTGCATTGCTTGCCATAGTTCTGACGTGAATCGTGCATCGCGATCCGAAATGATGGATGTGGGCACCCCGTGCCTCGAAACAACTTCTTTAAGGTAGACGTCTGCGAGAGTGGAGAACTTATCTGTTTCCTTTATAGGTAGGAAGTGTGCAGACTTGGTGAGTCGATCCACGATCACCCATATGGTATCATTCCCACGCTGGGATCTAGGTAAGCCTGTAACGAAATCCATGGAAATTTCTTCCCATTTCCATTGAGGTATCTTAGGCTGCTGAAGTAGGCCAGCTGGTTTCTGATATTCAACCTTGACTCTCGCACAGGTCAAGCATTTTCCAACGTACGTAGCAATGTGGGCCTTCATACTAGGCCACCAATAAGTAGTGCTAATATCGTGGTACATTTTGTCCGCCCCTGGATGTACCGAGTAGCGAGACTTGTGAGCTTCATCCATCACAAGTTCGCGTAGACCGCCATAGAGTGGGACCCAAATACGCCCCGTTACATAGCAGGCGCCGTCTGCCTTCTGTTCCATTTGTTGTCGTGAGCCGCGTAAGGCTTCAGCCTTGACGTTTTCGGGCTTCAATGCTTCTGCCTGAGCATCTCGTATCTGTGCAGGAAGGCTAGACTGAATCGTAAGTTGTAGCGCTCGCACGCGCTTCGGTAAGGTGTCCTTTCGACTGAGGGCATCAGCCACAACATTGGCTTTGCCTGGATGATACTTGATAGCGCATTCGTAATCGTTAAGTAACTTGACCCATCGTCGTTGACGCATGTTCAAATCCTTCTGCTTAAGGATATGCTCGAGACTCCTGTGATCGGTGTTAATCGTGCACCTGGTACCGTACAGGTAGTGTCGCCATATCTTAAGCGCGAAAACAACAGCTCCCAGCTCTAGATCGTGCGTCGTGTAGTTCCGTTCATGAATCTTGAGTTGACGAGAGGCGTAAGCGATAACCTTGTCGCGCTGCATTAACACACATCCAAGTCCCCGAATGGATGCATCACAATAAACCACGAAGTCGTCTGTGCCCTCAGGCAAAGAGAGGATAGGTGCACTGCAAAGTCTATCCTTTAGGTGCTGAAAAGCAGTCTCCTGGGGCTCTCCCCAGCGATAGGTAACACCCTTCTGTGTCAGTAGCGTAAGCGGCTGAGCAATCTTTGAGAAATCCTTGATAAACCGTCTGTAGTAACCTGCCAAACCCAAGAATTGGCGTATTTCCGTTGGCGTTCGCGGTGCAGGCCAGTTCCTGATCGAGTCTACCTTGGATGGATCGACATGGATCCCATCCTTGTTTACTACGTGGCCTAAAAAGTGGACTTCATGAAGCCAGAAGTCGCATTTAGAAAGTCTAGCGTACAGCTGTTCCTTCCGAAGAAGTTCCAATATCAGGCGAAGATGCTGCTCGTGTTCCTCCTGACTCTTGGAGTAAATCAGGATGTCGTCGATGAATACTATGACGAACTTGTCAAGATAGGGTTTGCACACCCTGTTCATAAGATCCATAAATACAGCAGGCGCGTTCGTTAACCCAAATGGCATGACGAGAAACTCGTAGTGTCCATAACGAGTTCTGAAGGCTGTCTTGGAGATGTCCTCATCCCGGACTCTCAGCTGATGATACCCTGACCTCAAGTCTATCTTCGAATAGTAGCACGACCCTTGCAACTGGTGGAATAAGTCGTCGATGCGCGGAAGAGGATAACGGTTCTTCACCGTCACCTTGTTGAGTTCACGGTAGTCTATACACATTCTGAACGTACCGTCTTTCTTTTTCACAAATAATACTGGAGCTCCCCAAGGCGAAGAGCTTGGACGAATGAAACCCTTTTCCAAGAGCTCTTGTAGCTGCTTTGACAGTTCCTCCAATTCTGATGGAGCTAGACGATATGGTGCGCGAGCTATGGGTGCTGCTCCTGGAGCGAGCTCGATCTGAAATTCGACCTGACGATGAGGCGGTAAGCCAGGTAAGTCTTCAGGAAACACCTGAGGGTAATCGCGTACAATTGGAATATCCTCCAATTTCTTTTCTTTTGCTGATGCGTCTGTAACTAGTGCCAGAATGGCAGTGTGACCCTTACGTAAGCATTTCTGAGCCTTCAAGAAAGAGATGATGCCGACCACAGCACCACTCTTGTCGCCTTGGACTTCGAGAGGTTCTTGACCAGAACGTGGAATACGAATTATCTTCTCGCTGCATAAGATTTCTGCCTGGCGTTGGGATAACCAATCCATCCCAATCACGACGTCGAAGCTACCCAAAACTATGGGAATGAGATCAATAGAGAAGGCTTGGCCAGCTAGGATAAGATTACAACCCTGAACTACGTGCGTGGCTTCTAGACTTTTACCGTTAGCTAACTCTACTACATGTTTGGTGGGTAAAAGTGTTGGTGCACGTTTTAGCAGTTGACACATTTTCACAGACATATAGCTTGTATCCGCACCCGAATCAAATAAGACAGTAACATAAATATTGTCGAGGAGAAACTTACCCATAACTACGTTGGGATCGTTCACTACGTCGCCTCGACCTAGTACGAATGCACGACCACGAGCTTCATTGCCGTTGTTGTTGTTTCCCCCGTTGTTGTTCCCGTTGCCCTGGTTATTGTTGTTGCGGTTCTGGTTCTGGTTCAACTGAGGGCAATCGCGTTTGAAATGACCTTCAGCCCCACACTGGAAACACCCCCGGTTTCCACGCTGTGGCTGCTGTTGCTGCTGGTTCTGTGGTGCTGGTAGCTGAGGCTGCTGATTCTGATTCGCAGGACGAGGGCTCCTACAGTCTTTGGCCTCGTGACCCATCTTAAGACACCTTTGACAACGACCCTTGTTACACGGGCCATTGTGATGTCTGTGGCAATTGTGGCACTTAGGTTGACTTCCCTGATATCTCCTCTGTCTGTGACCACCAGAGGATTGCTGACTGGGACTCTGATAGTGGTCAATTTTCTGCTGCTGAGCTTGTGGCTGAACAGTCGCTGAACCCCTGCTGGAATCTCCATCCCATTTTCTTTTGCTTTCGCTAGTAGTAGCAGGAGTAGCTGAAGGAGTGACTGTAGCAGTAGCGTTGACACGCTTAGGCAGTTTATTCTGATCCACTGCCTGGTCGGTGATACGATGAGCGAGACGCTGAATTTCCTGGATGTTATCGAGATTAGCCGAGGTAACATGGCTCTGGATTTCTGGTGCCAACCCCTTGAGATACATCTCGATGCGCTTGTATGGAGGGTCCACCATAGTTGGGCACAGTACGGCCAGCTCATTCGACCGTTTAGTATACGCTTCGATCTCTGACCCAACCATTTTCAGATTATACAGCTCGTCTTCCAGCTTGTGAATATCTTCACGTGTACAATACTCTCTCTTGATAAGTTCCTTAAAATCGTTCCAGGGTGTGGCGTTAGCAGCTGCCAACCCAAGAATCTGCACCTGCGCGTTCCACCAGGTTAGCGCGATTCCTTCCAAGGTGCCGGTGGCAAACTTGACCTTGCGAGCCTCAGGGCACTCGCACATTTCGAATACTGATTCTAGCTTTTCAAACCAATGGAGGAGTCCCACTGCCCCCTCTGTGCCGCTGAAAGAATTTGGACGACAGTCCATGAAGTTCTTGAAAGTGCAGACAGGCTGCTGCGCGTGTTGACCTATTGTGTACGAATAGGACGAAGTTAAATACGAGAGTTAATGTAGGATCTAAAGATCCTAGTGTGTGCCTATACTGCAGGATATACTACCTGCTTGAGCTGCTGCAACTGCCGCAGCAACTTGAGCTTGAACGAGAGCCTCTAGCTGGGCTTGTGTCATGTTGATTCGTCCAGACATGATCTTCATTGTAGCAAGTAGCATAGGTAAGAATGGTTCGCGAATAAGGCGATGACAGAAAAGTGTAGCACGTAGGGATTCTCATGCTATAGTATCATGTGTATCTAAACGTAATGCGAGCAAAGTTCTAAGCAGTTCTAGCAAACAAGCAATAAACATAAACCTTATTACCTAGGATGTCGAGTCTTGCACGTGGAGCGAAGCGTCGTTGTGGATCGTTGAGAGCACTGTTCTGGTTATAGTCCGGTTTTAATAAAAACATTTTCCCATATTAAAACCAAGTTCTCTATAACCAATGGCTCTGATACCAATCTGTCACACCCCCAAAATCCCACACGCGGAGTACCACCGCTTGGGAGCGTGACATGACCAGGATCAAGCCACCAATTATATCAAACATAGCATTTAATAATAATCATAGACATAATTGATGTTCAAAACCAAACATTGAATATGTAGCGGAAGCATTAAATGTAAAACCCAAAACATAAGTATCAATGTGTGAATGTAAAAGTGTTTAATAAGCATTCACATGTTCCTGTCCACAACGACCCGCTTCTCCTCTGGTGCAAGCTCCAAGTATACCTAAGGTCCTGCAAGGCATGCAGCAAATAATCAACAAACTAGTTGAGCGAGTTCACAGAAAGTAAGTTCATAACATAGTGCATAAGTATAACTAGTGGGGGCTTCCCATACTAGTGTGTACTAAAGGTGGGGGCTTCCCAAACCTTGTGTTTATATTATCGGTGGGGGCTTCCCACGTTTATCCTTACTAATGAGGGCTTCTCATTAGTGGTACTTACTAGACTAACTTCCAACCATGTGTTCTTCTTTACCGAGAACAGGAATACGTACTGGGTCACGTAGGCTTTACGTGACGTGCCCTTCCCCGAGGACAGTGGTACGCGTGGGGGCTACGTAGGCTTTACGCAACGTGTCCTTCCGACCCGGAAGACAGTAGAAGGTATTGGGTTACGTAGGCTTTACGTAACGTGTCCTCCCGACCCGGGAGACAAATGGCAAATACTGGGTTACGTAGGCTTTACGTAACATGTCCTGACTATCCTGAGGACGATGGTCTATAGTCTAGTGAATGCGTAAGTACGAGTGACTCTTTCAATATCAACATATCCAACCCAATTCCCAACCCGGGAATCCCATGCCTTGGCTGTGTGAACTCACCTTGGTTTGCTCGGCAGATACACAAAGAGTATAGATAAGCTAGTAAATGGTCAATCACGTCCTAGCATGGTTGTAATACAAGTCAGGTTTTGACTAAGGAAATGCACATATACATCATACAAGTTAACACATTACTGTCACGCATAAATTATGGCAACGTTTGACTGTTAAGCAATACGTACAACTTGTACGGTTTAAACAAGTAAGTCCAAAGCTATAACAAACTGATAACACAATCCCGGCCCAATTAATATTCGTGAGTGATCCAATAACAATCGGCCCAAATAGAACAAGTAACAAACATCTAATGCGATCCAGTTCATGTTGTGCGATCTATAGCAGCCCAGCCCAACATTTCATCCGGCCCAACAATCAAATAACACATGTACGGCCCAAATAATGTAACAGTCAACTTGTGCGTTTGGTGTGTGCTTGTGCGAGTGATCTGGGTTGTGCGACTAGAATTGGGCTTAAGGCCCAATCAGTTAATCAGATCCGTGACCTTGTGCGATCTGTTAACTCTTGTGCGACTGAGATCATATTGTGCGACTGGGAACCTGTTGTACGACTGGCCCTTGTATGACTGGATCAGGTCTTGTGCGAACAGACCCCTTATGCGACTAGGGGTCTTGTGCGACCGAGCTTAATGGCCGATTATTAGGAAATCAGTTACAATTATTCAAAGTTTCCAAGTTTATCATGATTGTCAATTAACATAATTCCAAGTATTTGGTTACCCTAATATCGATCAAACAGGGATATCAACTATCCAATCCTCATGAACCCTAAAATCATCTCAACTCATAATCAAGAACAATCTAATGAAACACTTAAGCATACCCGATTTGACAATCATAGAGCCTATTACAGAATCATCATTAAGCTTAACAAATCCGAGACATAACATAACAGCGGATTATCATCAACATACAATACCGATTTCATAAACATGAATCCGTTTAACACATTACCACATCACAGCCGGTTACTATATATCTATACTTCCGATTTTGAGTTAAGATCATAAGATGTATTCACATATTCTGACTAGCCTAAATCGATCAACAATCATCATGTAAACATCATGTGAATGCATATCACATACAATCGAATAATAAACAAACAACATACACTAACCGGTTACGAGTAGGAAAAAGGATGATCCGAGTACAATAGTCTTGGTGGCCGTCGGTTTCAAGCAACGAGAGAGGGAGAGAAATCGTCTAGGGTTGTGTGTGTTCTTGTGTTGGTAACCAAATGAGAAACAAAACCCCTTACAGCTTGTTTGTTCACGTGAAAGGGAAGTGGGCCGAACCCTCAATGGGCTGCCCTAATGGTCCGCGTACAAGAATGAGGCCCAACCGGCCTTGTGCGGGTGTTGTGGGCTTGTGCGGTTCAAGTGTCTAGTGTTGTGCGGTCCAATTCATACATGTACACATAATAAACATCATGCACATAACACAACATTCATTCAATTCAATCATATAATTTAGTTCACATATGCACGTAGCGTTACACAAAGTAAGTCTAAAGTTCGAGTTGTCACAATTAAAGTTTATGTTTGAATCTTATTTTTAGTTTAAACAAATCACACACTTATCTTTCTACCGGTAATTTAATGATAAAGGTGTAGTATTATTCCTCCGCCCACATCCTTGGATCGACACTTGGTTCTTATCGATACTTTACTACATATATGACGGGGTACACTTGCCCTTTCGTGTGTGTTTTAATGTTGAAGTATAAATCATTTTTATAAATTTAAAATCGAACCGTGTGTAAAAATTCATTGTAAAAATTTGTATATGTCACACCCCCAAAATACCACATGCGGAAACACCGCGGGGCGTGTGACGTACCAGGATCCAAGCCACCAATCACACTGAACTTATAGGTATATTTAAATAAAAATTCCATTTGTTAACATTAAGTGTAATTACAACGTTACAAATAATTCATAGTACACAGTGGAAACATAATTCGTTCGTTAAATATTTATAAACACATGTGAAACCATTAGTCTTGTGTTGCGATTCTATGTAACTCGACCCATGACCACTCCAGCCTCCCAGACAGCAAGTTCCAACAATATGCACCTAAAGACCTGTAAGGCATGTAACAACGAATCAACAACAAAGTTGAGCGAGTTCACAGTTGGTTATCCAATTTATAGTTGTTTCAAAAACCACGAGTTCCTTCAAAAACCATGAGTTATCCAATTCATTGTTTCCCAAACCATAACCAGTGGAGGCTACCCATGTAACCACTAGATCGTTACCATATCGACCACTGACTAAAGTAAGTTGGTTCCCTAACGTCAATGTCTATCATCATTGACTAATGCTCAGATCCATTAGTTCACGCTTGTCCTCTGCGGCATGGTGTGAGGCTTGTCAGACCTAAATAGCGCTATCTAACTAATGACCCGCTCGCCATTGGCCCGGCGATTAAGTCGATATAAAAGTGAGGGACTTCATGATAGAGTTTTTGGTCTAGTATCAGCCTTGTCACCCTTCAATAAAGAGGATGTGGTACGTGTCCCCAAACCAAGAGATCACATAGGTTCCGTGTTGTCACCCTTCAATAAAGAGAATGTAGTACGTGTTCCAAACCAGGAGATGACGCAGTTTCTGATTTAATCCATTACCCATTTCCAACCACCGGAAATCCCATGCCTTATAAATAGTGTGAACTCACCTTGGATTAGCTCGACAGATAAATGGTCACTTGAGCTAATGTGGTCAACCACATCCTAACATGGTTACCATACAAGTCAGGTTCATGTTCAAGTAATGCACAAAACTCCTACACGTATCTAACACGTAGCACGTAAAATTTATAATATCTATATATGTACATATGCATGCAAAGTGTCACTATTCGAAATAGTGGCCACATTTTTGTCACAAATTACACAATAAATCTTGTCACAAAATTTCAGCTTTTTGGTGCATTTTTGGACAATTTGCGGTGCGTTAATCGGGACCGTTCGGGCACTGGATAGTCCCAAAAATTACAGAACGTTTCAATCGACCCAAATATTATTGTATCAAAATCTAGGGATCCAATTCATCACCAATTATTTTATAAAATTCATTTACCGGGCTGCAATCAGATCGTCACTTTCTGACTGCAGTCCACAGAAAAATTCATTTAAAATTCATCGTAAGTCCGATTGACGAAATTCTAGTTGGAGAATTACAACGACATTAGTGGCCATCTTCAGTACAAATTTTATAGTAAAACTCCCATTACGCAGCAAGTTATGGCCCAAAACATATGACCCATTTACTGCAGATTTTTGCAGCTTCAGTGTTTGTTCGTAAATAATTTGTTAAACATATCAAACGGTGTCGAAAAATTATGATTCCAGTGCCATATGATTCGTATTTCAAAATAACACGTTATAGAGTCAAAAAAACCCAATTTTTGTTAAATTATGGCCCCGTTACAGACAACTGAAGTTGGCTGAAACCGTTGGACAGTTTCTAATTTTCAGTTTTTGACATTTTGGTGCAAGTTATATTGGTTCCGTTAACCGATTTGTCGAAAAATAACGACACTCACCCTTCCCTAACAGCAGGTTATCATCATAAATTATGTCATACGCAACCATTCATTAAGAACCAACAAGGTTTACATCTAGATCATACAAAGAAACGAAACCCTAACGACTAAGTGAAACCATAATCGACCTAAACATAATATACACATGGTCTTTCACAACTAGAACTACAAGTATCATCAAGAAGCATCAACAATCATCATGAATCACAAAACGCAGCCCAGTTTTAAGCTATTACAAGAACCAAAATCAAACTATAAGTATTACCGAGTCGATGAAGTGAATGCGGATCGCTAGACGCCTAAACCGAATGAGGAAGAGGACTTCTTGAGCCTTGCTTGTCGACTAGAGGGTGGTAGAGGGAGATAGAAGTTGAGATTGCAGGTTTAAGGTTTTTGTGTTGCAGGAATAATGAAACCGCATGTGGTATACGTAACATTAAAAGGTGGGGTGGGCGGTTTGAATAGTTGGGCTGAACATGTAAAGGGATAGGGGTGTGGCAGCTTAGGTTCTAACAACTTCTTGGGCCGATCAAGTGCTAATCTACGTAAAGTATGGGGGAGTGGAGATTGTGCAACAACAAATGTAATCTGAGTTATCTTATCTATTTATTTAGTATCATTTTTTTCCTTTTTTTATCACAACTAATCTTAAGATATATGTTAACAAATATAATACATATATTAAACAAGCTATGGTTCAACGGTTTGGATCGGTTCAGCGCGATAGGGATTTGGTTTCGAATAATCGTTTGCACACTAAAAATTGGATAAGTATATAATTAAGTTGCAAAAGAGAAACGAACAGTTGTTACCTCGAAAGTACGGGTTGTTACATCATCCCCAAGTTGAAAGAACTTTCGTCCCGAAATTTAGCACGCTGTTACTCAAGAAGCTAGTTGTGTTGTGTGTTTTCTTAGGGTATCACATCATTGCCCCGTTGGTTTTGGAATTTCGTCCCGAAATTCCGCAGTAGCTTCATTGTTGGACTCATCTTTCTTAAACAACTGAGGATACTTGCATTTCATTTGGTCTTCTCGTTCCCAGGTAAACTCTGGGCCATGACGGGAGTTCCAACAAACTAGAACAATGGGTATCCTGGTACATTTGAGAGTCTTGATTTCCCGGTCCATAATTTCCACTGGTTCCCCGACAAATCGCAACTGATCGTCGATGGTGAGCTCCTTGAAAGGAACTATGAGAGTTTCATCTGACAGACATTTCTTTAAATTCGACACATGGAATACGTTATGAACTCCACTGAGTTCTTCGGGTAGATTCAATCTATAGGCCACCTCGCCAATCGTCTCCGTGATTTCGAAAGGTCCAACATATCGTGGGTTGAGTTTGTCTCGTATACCAAAATGAACTACACCTTCCCAAGTTGAGACTTTAAGTAGTACTCGATCCCCAACCTGAAACTCGAGTGGTTTCCTGCGCTTATCAGCGTAGCTTTTCTGACGGTCACGAGTTGCCGCTATTCGTTGTTGTATCTGAGCAATCTTCTCTGTTGGGTCTATGACGAGTTCTAGGCCAGTGATTTGGCTGTTTCCAACTTCTGCCCAACAAAGAGGTGATCGGCACTTCCATCCGTACAATGCCTCGAACGGAGCAGCCTGGATGCTGGTGTGGTAACCGTTGTTATACGGAAACTCCACTAATGTTAGATGACGCTCCCAGCCGTTACCAAAGTCGATTACACATGCTCGAAGCATGTCTTCAAGAGTTTGTGTTAGTGCATGCATCTGTCGACTTCGTCTTGTATCGAGTCTTAGTTTTAGAATGTTAGATTAGGGCACGTTTTACGAGAAAATTGGAAAATGTATGTGTTTAGTGATGAGGTTTCGCTCATAGGGTCATTAGCAGGAGGTTTCGCTTATATGTACATAGAGTTTTCACTTATGTGTACAAGGGGTTTCGCTTTTATGGACATCATGTCCATATGAGCGAAACCTAGTCCCTATATATACCCTAGGAGCGAAATCATTTGTAACGTGTTCTTATTTTCCATACCGAGGTGCTGCCGGTGTGAGATTTGGTTGTGAACGTTGTTATATCAATCAAAAGTGTGATTTAAGTGAAGATCTAGCTATTTCTACATCAGTTACTTGTTTTCCGCACCTGCAACTGATCAAAACTCCTCTGATAGACTCGTTCGGGTCAGAATACGATCCTACAAGTGGTATCAGAGCTTCAGGAGGAGGAGTTCTACAGAGATTTGCTGAGCTTCAGGAGGAGGAGTTCTACAGAGATTTGCTGGATTTCATCATAAATTCTTACTTCTACACCTTCTTTCATCATTTTAGAAAGATTTACCGGTTGAAACTTGTTCAAATTTTCACAGACTGAAGGAAATTGACCATAGACAAATCCCTGAAAGTTTGAGCTTAAAATTCACACTAAAAATGGTTCAAATTACCCTCCGAACAGGTTTCGCTCTTACGGACAACTAGTGATTTCGCTCTTGTGATCATAAAGGTTTCGCTCTTAAGGACACCCAAGTAACCCTATTTCGCTTTTGTGACAACCCAAGTGACCCTATTTCGCTTTTGTGACCACTCAAGAAACCATATTTCGCTTTTGTGACCACCCAAGTGACCCTATTTCGGTTTTGTGACAACCCAAGTGACCCTATTTCGCTTTTGTGACCACCGATTGACCTAATTTCGCTTTTGTGTCAACTCAAGACACCTAGTTTCGCTCATAAGGACACTCAAAATCCTGAATTCGCTTTTGAGGACATCTTAACTCCTGATTTCGCTTATTTGTCACTAATTCTAAAAAACGTGCTAAGTCATAATACTGAGTTTTACAACGCTTTTGCTACATCTACGACAAGTCCATCCGACATTACTAAAACCATGACAATGGAGAATGAAACCGCAACAATGCAAAAACCCCCGAAACTTATGGGAATTGAGGTTCAGGCGAATCATCTAAAAGCTTAGGAGAGCATCGAAACTGAATATGAGAGGCCAAAGAATTCAGTGGGTGTTGGTAAAATTATTTTCAGAGTTCACTGAGCAAGAGAGAGAAAGTTACAAAGCAGAAAAAATGATGATCAATCTGTTACAACAAGCTGTTAAAGAGGATATATTTGTGTTGCTTCAACATGATGAAAATGCTTATTCTATCTGTGAAGCTCTTAAAAAGAAATTTGAGGGAAGTACTGAGATGCTACAGAGCAAAGCAGCATTGCTGAAAGAAGAGTTTGAATTGTTTATGTGCATGCCTAGTGAAACAACAAAGACTCTTATTGAAAGATATTGCCATCTTGTACGCACCATGTCACAGTTGAAGATAACAAAAACTCCAGCAGAATGGGTTGAAAAGCTTGCTGATGCGTTACTGCAAAAGGAATGGGGTACATATCTGATGATATTAAAGAATTCCGGACAGTTTAGCAGGTTATCAATTGCACAGTTTATCGAGAAGTTGGAGGCACAGGATTTGGAGCAGCAGAAAATTGCTAGAATGAACAGTTCAACTCATCAACAAGATATTAAATTATACTATAAAGGAAATGTTCAAACTGCTGAAGCCAGTCCAAAGATACAAACAACATTTAGTGCTGGAAATCAGTCTCCGCCTAGCAGTCAAGGATCAGTCAACACTAGTGGGTTCTCAACGGTGAATCCTCCAAGTGTTCAAAGTGCATCTGCTGGAAATGGGCATTCGATTCAGTGTAATGTAGCTCTACATCTTCAAAATGGTCAAAATTATTCTGAAGAAGTTGTAAAGCATCATATGGGATTATTGGTTACTGCATTAGAGTCTTATGAAGGGTTGATTGCCAGAAGAATTGGCAATCCAATGCTCACAAAAGAATATTATGATCAGATTAATGCAGAGGAGCTGGAACTAATGGATATTAAATGGGCATTGGCGAGTGTTTTGAGGAGAGCAGAAAAGTTTAGATTGATTACAAGAAGAAATGACTTCTTGGATGCAAATCTTTCTAATTTAGGATTTGATAAATCTAAAGTTGTCTGTTTTCGTTGCAGGGAGAAAGGCCACTTTAAAAGAGAGTGCAACAATCAGGAGCCGAGAGGAGCAAAGGAGTCGCCTGGGAAAGATGATTATTATAGGAAATCCATTTATCAGCAAATCACTCATCAAACGCATCAACAAAAAGAAGCTCAAACGGCACATGGAAGAATGATCGAGGATGCAAACAGGAAAGCTTATTATGGCATCGTTTTAGCTGGGATAAGTTTATTCCAGCTGATTTAAATGTTCAAGCATTTATTGCATATATTATTCGAAAGCCAGAAATGCTGAAGGAATGGATGGAATTGTTATCTGATGAAGAGAAAAGTGAAGATGAAGGATCTGTTTCATCGGAAAACAGTTCATCAGAAACAAGTGATAGCGATGAAGAGATGGAACAGATAAATCTTGGAAAAATGCATTTATCTTCTGACACTTTTGAATTTTATTTTACAGAAAAATTGAAGAAACTGAAAGAGAAGAAAGCTGCAAAAGAATTGAAAGAAGTCAAAGTGATTGAGAAGATTGTGGAAGTTGAAAAGAGAGTTGAAGTCGAAAAGATCGTTGAAATCACAAAACCCTGTCTTACATGTTTAGAGTCTTGTAAACAATGTATAGAAAAAGATGAGAGGTTTCGTGAGTTAGAAAAGTTGAAAGAGCAATTGTTGTTTGATGTAAAGAATTTGAAAAAGTCGTATGATGTATTGAACAGACATGTGAATAGTCTGGAGAAGACTAACTCTGAAAGAGAGAAAGTTTTGTACATAGAAGAATGTGCAAAGTGGAAGAAAGAGTTGGATAGTGAAGCAGCTGAGAATGAAAGAATCAGAAGATTGCTGCGAAGCTACACAAGTTGTGACTACATAATTGTTACGTGCGTGACTACACATATTTTTACGATGAAATTACACACGAATTGGTTTTATATTTATAAAAGTGATTATTACTTTTACATCAAAACACACACGAAAGAGGCAAGTGTACCCCGTCATATATGTAGTAAAGTATCGGTAAGAACCATGTATCGATCCACGGAAATGGGCGGAGAAATAATACTAGACCTTTGCCACTAAATTACCGGTAAAAACATACGTTGTTTTGGTTTTAATTAATCTAAAGTAAGCATAAATAAATACTCATAAAACATAGTAAATTATATATAAATAGCCTTGCTTAATACACAACCACAGCATGTCAACTAAGTCAGTTTTGGCACTAGAAGTATTCGGTCAATTTTCCATTTCGAGACAATTAGTATCCCTTTCGGGAATCCTAACATGACAATCATTCGGAAAGTTAAAACGATAAACACACTTTAACCACCAAAAATTGTTGTTTAACGTGCAATTGATAAATGTCTACAAAAATCTCCTAAAAATAAGTTAGTCATCCGTTAGGAGTTTTCTAACCTCACTTACTCAAGGAAAGCAACACCGATAAACACAATGCAACCACCGAGACAAGCATAAACTAGATTAAATCACAACCGAGTTCATTTTACAAATCTTGCACATAAATTCACCAAGATAGCAATTTTGGCCGAAACTACTAACTAAGCTAACAAATCATGGCAAGAATTCGTAACAACACCATCTAACCCGTTAGAGTCCTTCCGTGAGGGCAAGCTTTCTTGATTAATAATAATTACATTTTATTAAACCACTAACCCATTAGAGTATCATGGTGCCCACATTTTAACCAAGTTAAACTAGTTAACCAAATTAAAAGTTTACTAATACATGATTAAATAAGCTTCATTTTCAACTATCTTGCCTAACCAAGCACCAATCATCCAACACAGTTACTTATAATCAAGAAATCAATATCAATAACAAGGTTGCAAACTAATCATCAAAGATAATCATAGAAAACACTTCCAAATTTCATTACAAACATAGATTAACATACTAATGGTTATAATCAAGCAAGGGATTGTTGTGTTTTTTCCCAAAGGCTACAATAATACATAAACATTAACCTAAATGCTTGAAAGATTAACAAAAACATAGAAAGATTAGAAAACCCAACCATAAACAAGCATAAGAATAAGAATCCGGATAGTAAATGAGCAAAACCGGGCAATGTGGCTTGAATCCAGGTGACTGCAGGAGCCTTCGGAGCCTCAAAATCGCCTGCAAAGCTCTCCAAAATTCCAGAGTTACTAACAGAATGGTTCTGTTCTGTTTTTATGCTTTTTCGCTATCGCACGGTCGTTCTCCGATCGCACGACCGTGCACTTTAAGCAATTATTGGTGGTGGTCCACCATACTGCGTGACGTCACAGATCGTTGACTGGTCTTCGGACACGCACGGCCGTTCTTCAATTAGCACGGCCGTTCCTTTCCGAGGTCTAGTTGCACGCCTGGTCCTTTGGTCGTTCAGTTCCAGGTCTTGTTGGATCGTCAGATCCGCACGGGGTGCAAGATATGGAACGACCGTGGGTTCCCGGGTTGGCCTTCAATGCCTTGCACGCGGAGTTGCACCATCGTTCACTGCCGGGCCTTTCTTAGTTTGTCGGATATGCACAGTCGTGCATCAGGTCGCACGACCGTTCCAGACGCCCAGGTCAGTTTTGTAACAGAAGTTTGCAGCTTCGTCGTTTTGTCCGGAAAGTCCTTGTTTTCGCTATCATCTTGTCTGGTATGCTGTTTTAGGCCTGTAAACAAAAATGTAGATAATTAAGTATCCGAATGACGGTTTTACGGCCGAAAACGCATAAAATAGGGGTAAAACGGGGGACTAAAATATGTGTAAATTAGCGAATATCAATAATCGATAGAATTTATCCAACAGTTGAAGGATTTGAAGCGTTTAAAGGTGAAGAAACAAAGTCAAAGAAGAAGAAGGATACTGGTAAGAAACAGGGTGTCTGTTATAATAAGTGTCCGCCTCCTATTTAGGAAGGGTACTCGCTTAGAAAACCTAACGAGGAAGAACTAAAACAGGCAGTCAATATTAAGTTAGAATCTGAGATAACCGATGTTTTACCAGACAATATTGTTGTCACGTTCACAGCGTCCGATACAGATCATGAGTCCGAACTGATAAAACGAGTGGTCGATCAGGTGTTGGAAAAGGATGAGGAGTCAGAGTCAAAGTCCGAGTCCGAAAGTTCGTGTCAGTCAGTCGGGAGTTCAAATTCATCCGAAAAGAGTTCAAAATCATTGGGAAACGGGTTTATAGCAAAGAATTTTTGTTGTCAAAATCTAATTTGAATGATGAAACGTTTGAAGTTGCATATACTTTGAATGATTCTGACAAATTATATTTTGATAAAGAGTTTCCAATAAGAGGTGTTAAAAATGAATTGATTAAAAAGGTTTTCAAACTTACAGAAATTAATATTTCTGAAATAAAAGATTTAAATTTTACTGGAAAACCTAAAAAATACACCTCAAGAGTACAACAAAGATTAAACAAGAAAAAAGGTTACAATTCTGGTTCTGGTTTTCAAAAGAAACCTAAACAAAATCGTAGCTACAAAAAGAAAGGCTTAGGTTTTATTCCACCTAAAAACTATAAAAATGGAAAATTTTCTAAAACAAATACAAAATTTGTTTCAGGTCCGTCTGCTGAGGAAGAGAAGAAGAGCTCATTTTGGAGACAAACAAATCAAGAATTCCTAGCTGAGAAAAAGAAGAATGAAGTTCAGAGAAAAGAAACCAGAACCTGCTTTAGATGCAATGAAGTTGGACACATTGCATGGAATTGTCCTAAATCAACCAAGACAAAACAGGGAGTTTCTGGAAAACTGAAAGAAGTTGTTGTTGATAAAACCGAACCACCAACTAAAAAATTTAATGTTTTCAAATATTCAACATTTGAAGTTGGTGAGTGTTCGAAGAGATTTTACAGGCGAAGTGTAAAACTTGACAACCAAAAATGGGTTGTTAAGAAATCTGAGGTAAAATCTGGTGATGAATCTGATTCCACAAAATTAGAGGAGCCACAGTTTGATGAGAGTGATGAAAACTCAGTTCCTTCAATGGATGATGAGAACTTTCCACCATTAAGGACTGAGAATTTTAAAAGGAAAGCTGGAATGTCTGAAATCTCAAATCATGGTTATTCTGAAAAGGATAATTTTGATGTTGAGAAAGCATTTAATGGCAAAAGTAAAGAAGATTTTCGGGAAGATGGTTGATAGGAAGGTGAAAGGGGTAAAAGATTTCTATGCTACAAAGAAAGCAACTTACACCCCAACAAAATCTGAATTGAAATCACCCAAGGCTGGTCAGGCTTGGGTGGACATTTTCTTTGCTTAAAAAACCTGACTTGCCGGAGATCCCAAGTTTGTAATCATGGATCAGGAATCGGCATCTTTCATGTTTAATTAGGTTGTTTTGAAAATGCTTGAAATTGTTAAAATTTAACAGGTTGAATGACTATGCCGGAGTTTCCTGGTTGGTAAGTGCGAAGCAGGAATCGGCACTTTGATGGGAAAAATGTTGATGACTTATTCCTACAATTGATATTGATTGGTTATACCTACAAGTGGTTATTCTTACAAGTGGTTTAGAGGTTGCTTGATAGCAAACAGTGAATCAAGGACATTAAGTTGTTCTTGATTTACTACACTGGATAAAACTGACAAGATGATGAACCATATCCCCGTACTTAAACAAGTGGTAAACTTACAAGTGGTAAAAACAAATTCATTGTCCGGAAAAATCATTTTGATTAAAACAAACTTAAGTGTTTTGAAATCTAAATGAGAAAATGGTTTGTGAAAGGGGGAGTTCAGATTGTTTATGCCTAGTAAATGGCGAATTGAGGCGATTTGATATCGGTTGTCATGTTTCTGTATAGTTTGTTTTGAATTTTCTTCAAGTGGATCGAGAGCTTAGTTTGTTTTCAAATTTCTTTAATGTGTTTGCATTTTAGGGGGAGTAGATAATTTCAGAAAATCCAAAAACATTAGAAAATTTGAAAAAGCCAAAAACATGATAAAATTCAAAAATGAGTTTCGTTGTGAAAAGAGGAAATGATAGTACATCAGTGGATTGTCACAACATGCTAAAGAATTGGAAAGTTAAAATGTGATAAACAATTTCACTACGGATATGCCAGTAGGTTTTTACACATTTAGTAGATTGTGACGAGATATAAACTTAAAAATTCAAACTTGCTTATTCTGTGGGCAACAACATCTTGGATATATAGGTAACCCATGAAATCTTGTTTGAAAGGTCCCTTATTCTGAGATACTAGGTCTTTATGCTCAGTGATATCTGGGGTATTATCCCGGGACTTCTGCTGAATGGAAGTTCTGACCTTGTCCCCGGATAATGCTTTCCGCAAATGCTTGAAACATAGCATCGCCCTCAGCAAGCTGATGAAACAATAAAATTGATAGTCGCTGCTGTTGAAATCAAAAAGATCCTCTAATGGGGACACACTGAAAAGTCGAAGCCGTCATCTCTCTGCGTATACGGAAGTATCAACCTGAGCTCTCACGGCCCTCGCATTTAACCCCTGTACAAATATCATCTGTGGTATACTCACCTGTAAGACTAAATATTGGGATCTGGATACGGGAGTATATTCAAGAAGTGGGACACGCGAATAAGTTTAAGTTCTTAAAACATTAATATCGTATCTCAGAACAGTTGAAATTTGTGTGAAAATTTAAGTGGACAAATATACTGACAATCTAGGTGAATTGTTTAGAACATAAAATGAAATGAAGCTTAACGGTGTTGGTGATTTGTCTCAAAAACTGATATGATCCTCTTACACGAACTCACAAAAATATTTTCTGTAAATATTTCTTTACTGCATTACATTTTCTTTATTACAAAATCCAAAAAGATTTTCAGTGTGTTTTAGCATAAAGTTCCCGAAAATCCAAAAAGATTTTGACAACTGATATTGGAAAGCTGATTTTCAAAATTCTGAGTGTCAAACATGATGAGTATAATTTGAGGGGGAGTTAGTTTTAACACTGATTATTTTTTTATCAAACCTTCAAATGGTTCATCAGATTGAAAAATCATTTTGTTTGGGTTTTGAGAGTGAGTCTGAGTTAGTGCATACGTTTATTTTATTATATGTTAGTGAGAGAAATTCACTTTGAGGTAGAGCTTTTGCAGGATAAGATGAGCCAGGTTATTCGTTCCTGAGATCCGAGCTAGATGAGAGCCAGGTTCCAATACCTGAGGACTCTGATTAGAGGTAGCCAGGCAACGATCTTGGAAAATGAAGAGCCAGGCTGATTGATATTGAGAAGTTATGAGATGGAAAGCCAGACAACGATCCTAAAGCTGATGATGCTGATGTTCTGAAGATATGCCAGCATATCGCAAGGGGAAGTCTGAAGATCTGCAAGAAGAGATTGAGAGAGTGAAGCCCAGAGACAGATCAAGACTGAAGATGCGAAGACTCGACACTTAAGACTCGTCAACATCTGAGGGGGAGTCTGTTAGTGCATGCATCTGTCGATTTCGTCTTGTATCGAGTCTTAGTCTTAGAATGTTAGATTAGGGCACGTTTTACGAGAAAATTGGAAAATGTATGTGTTTAGTGATGAGGTTTCGCTCATAGGGTCATTAGCAGGAGGTTTCGATTATATGTACATAGAGGTTTCACTTATGTGTACAAGGGGTTTCGCTTTTATGGACATCATGTCCATATGAGCGAAACCTAGTCCCTATATATACCCTAGGAGCGAAATCATTTGTAACGTGTTCTTGTTTTCCATACCTAGGTGCTGCCGGTGTGAGATTTGGTTCTAAACGCTGTTATATCAATCAAAAGTGTGAGTTAAGTGAAGATCTAGCTATTTCTACATCAGTTACTTGTTTCCGCACCTGCAATTGATCAAAACTCCTCTGATAGACTCGTTTGGGTCAGAATACGATCCTACAGTTTGGATGGTGCGTTCAGTCAGCCCATCTGTCTGTGGATGATATGCCGTGCTCATGTCTTGACGTGAGCTAAAGGATTTGTGCATCGCTTGCCACAAATCAGATGCAAATCGTGGGTCGCAATCAGAGATAATGGAGGTTGGCACCCCGTGCCTAACAACCACTTCTTTCAGGTAGATGACTGCAAGTGTAGAAAACTTATCTGTTTCCTTGATGGCTAGAAAGTGTGCTAGTTACGTGAGACAATCAACGATCATCTAGGTGATATTGTTTCCGCTTCGAGTTGTAAGTAGACTAGCGACCAAATCCATGGCAGTCTGTTTTCGCTTTCCATATAGGTGTTTCTGGTTGCTAACACTTCACCTTGACTTCCCCACAAGTCAAACATCATTCCCATACCTAGCTAGGTGGGCCTTCATGCCCGATTACCAGTACATGGTTTATAAGTCCTAATGCCTCTCATCAAAACCCAGACGACTAAAATATCGAAGCCGATGTGCTTTGCTCAACACGAGTTCCCTACAGAAGCCGGTTGCTTCCCCATGCCCCGCATGGGTTCAACTTGGAATCCTCTTCCTTCAGTTCTCCAGTTTGAACAGAGCGAGTCTGATCAGATAAGTTAGAGTCGATTGTAACGTTCAAGTTTTATAGTTGCAATTATACTAAAGTTTCCATCCAGTGATGCCACTAACGGGAGGCTCTTGTGATCGGTCTAAATAACGCATCTGGTACCGTCCAAGTAATGCCTCCATCAAAAATCCTAAGGCCACGATTTTCACCGCCAGTTGTGTGTCGTGCAGTTCCTCTTTGTAATTCCATCACGTAAGTCATCACTCTCTCGTGTTGCGTGTCACGACCCCCAACCCAACCCTGGACGGAATCGGGAGCCTCGAGAAGCCAAGTGGTACCGGTGGTTATTTTTAAAACATTGCAGCGGAAATTTCATCAGGACCGTGAGTTAGGAAAAATATCAGAGTTTAGAAACACCAGATTTTGTTTATTAAATAGATGGGGATAAACCCATGTTTTATAAAGGAAGCTTTTAATATGGAATAAATCCAAACATATAAAATGATAATTCTTAATTTAATTTAATTGATAAAATGAGCCACTTCTATAAGTCTTGTTGGTGCCGTATCCAACTCTTACTCCAATCTACTGTAATTACCTGAAACGCGTTTTAAAAACATTTGGTCAGCAGGAAATACTGGTGAATCATTCATTTTTCCCAAAATGACACATTGTTATAATCCACAGTATTAAGGGAGATTACAATGTTTCTATCAACCAATTACCCCAAATCGGTATTTGTCATTCGACTGTATCTGTGACTATGGTTAGATCACCCATTGGCTAACTCGTTGTCCAATGGTGACGGGTATCAAGTAGTGTATACAAAACCCCACATACCGGCAGTAATTGAAGATCAAAAAAACTTAATCCCTGTAATTATAACTGGAGAACATTTAGGGTTTTATAAAGCACTTTGATAAAAAGAGAATAACTCACATTATAAGCATGTAGTATTGATTTAACAAGCTTCCTGATTCAAATTCTTCTAATAATTAGCATCTACTTTGATTGTAAGTGTATGGGATAGAGTTTAGCCTACTGATAAGCCTGATAACCTAATTTAAACAATAATGCACACGAAACTAGGTAAGTAACTGAATACAACTTTTACGATAAGCTCACAAGATTAAAACCTCACAACGAATGACAAAGTGCGATACTTAAACATCCAGCGGATTCGCAACGAATGACAGAGTATAGCCCGAGTTCGGGCGACACTCAAACATCCTGTCGGAATCACGACGAATGACAAAGTATAACCCGGGTTTGAGCAGCACTTAAACAACCCTCGGATAGTTTAAATCGATCGGATATTGAATCGTAGTAGTGATCGAGTTATTACCCTGTTGTCGCGGCAGCGTTTCGTGCTGTGTGTGTGTGTTTTTGGAGTAAACAGAGAATATCTCACTGTAGGAAACGAATTAAAGCGTCATAATAACAGTTCCATGCAAGTGCCAAACTCCCCTTTTATATGCTGAAAAATGGTCCTCGTCGCGTGGCGCGCCAGGGACACTTGGCTCCCGCTCGTGGCACGACGGGCCACTTTTAGCATAGGGTAGCCACGTCTCCAACTAGCCTCGGTGAGTCGACGGTTTGAAGAAATTCTCGTTTGACAAGAAACTGTGTTGATAATATCAATTAGGAAATATCCCCCCTGAGTTTTAGGGGCCCTGATCTTGTTTCTAATTATTCTGAAAATTTTAGGGGTTGTGCAGGATTACTTGGGGGCTCAAATAGGGTTTCTTTTTTGACAAAATAAAATAATAAATAATAGTTTTGGGTGAATCACAAAAAGGGAATAAAATGGTGAGAAAAGAGAATGGACCCACTTTGTAACATTAGGGTTTAACTAGAAAGCCTCCTGGTATAAATCTTGGGTATAACTTCTGAGCTATTTTAAAAATATATAATGCACTCGTGGTAAGTATAGTACCCCTAATTCAACCTTATCCCGATGTCATGAGACCGAACCCAAACGAACTTAGTCGGGCAGAGCCCTGACATGTGTTATGGGGCTCCAGATCAATCGAAAAGGGTAGCGGTGATCGGGAGTTAAAACACTTAAAACGAGGCAGAGGTTTATTATTATTATAGGGGAAAAATAAATAAAAAGAATATGGATGAGAGAGAGTTCGAGAGAGATGGGAAGGCTGGCGAGACCAGAAGGGAAAGAAAATAGCAGTTTGAGATGGTCTGTTTGTATATATATACAAAAAAATGCTTGGAGTTGAAGCTTACACATACACACGTAGATATTGGCATTAAATGCCTACATTCCACTTTTAATCCTATGCACACACGTATGAATTTAAAGGTTTTAGTTTTAAATTTGATTATTTTAATATTATATATATTATTTTTTTTACACGTACACATCTATAACAATTCAAATAATATTATTATTTTATTATTATATATATTGTAATTAATTTAACTGCTTTACTTATTTGGCGCTTGTAACTTCTAAAATACGAGGGTTTTAGAAAACAATAAATATGTCATTAGAACGAGAATAATATTGTCTACATTTTGAACCAAGTTTCATTAAAAACCGAGTAGGTTCAAATATAATGTATTTTTATAATTTAGTTATTTAAACGGTTCATGGGTCTGTCTAAATACTTCATATTTCTAATTTTTAACTTACCCGTAATCTACTCATCTAATAATATAAGTTTTTATATACTTTTATTTTATTTAGAAAGGTCATCCATATACAGGCCAATTAATTATAATATTTCAACCAACTATATAACATAGTTTTTAAAACTATTTGGGTCGAATAATTAAAACTAGTAACTAGTGGTAAATAAATTTAAACAACCCTAAAATTTCTTATATGATAAAAATAGGAATGTTACATCCTCCCCACCATGTTTTAAATCTCGTCCTCGAGATTTGAGCTACGATATCTCTTTTTAGAGTTATGTTGTGTCTTAGTCAATAAAAACGATATTATGGTAAATGATATAGAATCAAAACGTTCAATTTTGTGAATATGAGTTGTACAATAAATAGGACTTAATTAATTCAACTGAATTATTTCTAGGAATCAATGTCAAATGAACGATGTGAAATCATATAATTTCCAAGGTGATTAGGTTCAAGTCAAAAGAGATATATGATCAATAGATATTTAAATGGAATGTTTACAAGTTTGTGAAGGATTTTTAGAAACAATAGAATTCACTATCAATAGAAAATTTACTTTGATTGTCAACTGAGGAAGACTCAGAATCAACAACTTAACTAAAAATAGAAGCACAAAAAATGATTTGTTAACTGAGAAAAAGCAATGGGTTGAGATTTATCGAATTAGAAGGATACACCGATATATAAGAGAGTTTGGTGTATCATTGTCTTAACACATAGTTGTATTAAGACCATTTCCAAAAACAAGTCAGATATCAGGTCATGATACTATTTAGGGAAATCTTGTCACTTGTTTGACATATTGTATACCCCGTCTCATCCGGTTCTCGCCGGAGAGGTAACCCAGTATATCCGGACAAGCTGGAGAGTCTGCTATGTGACAACTGTCAAATTTGCATGCATCCGTACGTTTAATTAATATTGATTTATGCTTAATGACTGTGCATAATTACAACTGCTGATTAAACTGCTTTCTGATTTCTGATACATACATACACATGCATCACATTCATACTGTCACTCCATTTATTACACACAAACTTTAGTGACAAACTTGATGCACAAAGCACAGTTAGCACACTGAGCGAATAACCCAGAAAACATGCTGACAATGCCAGCACCTAGACAGACAATGTATTGAGGCCAGTATGAGCCAGAGACAGGGTACTGCACTAGTAGGGAGTGTAGGGAAGTGAGGACCATAAAACTGCGTCACTAGGTGATAGTTTGTCACACCCCCAAAATCCACCCGCGGAGCACCACCGCTTGGGAGCGTGACTGACCAGGATCAAGCCACCAATCATATTGAACATGTAATAAATAGTAATAATTATCCATCAATACGAAAGGTGTTTATCAAACCAACATAATTAAGTGTAGCGGAAGCATTAAAGTAAAACCCAAACGTAAGTGTTAATGTATGTAATATCATAAGTGTTCAAATAGCATTCGCGATCCATTTGCCCACAACGACCTGCTCCTCCTTGTGCAAGCTCCATGAATACCTAAGGTCCTGCAAGGCATGCAGCAAACAATCAACAACTAGTTGAGCGAGTTCACAGAAAATAAGTTCGTAATAGTAATGAGTATGTTCATCTAGATGGGGGCTTCCCATGCATGTATGTACTAATGGTGGGGGTTTCCCATTGCCTTGTGTATATATTTTACTAGTGGGGGATTCCCACGTTTATCTTTACTAATGGGGGTTTCCCATTATGGTACTTACTAGACTATTTGCAACCATGTGTTCTTCTTAATCCGAGAACATGAATACGTACAAGGTCACGTAGGATTTACGTGAGTGCCCTTCCCCGAAGACAGTGGTACGCGTGGGGTTTACGTAGGATTTACGTAAGTGTCCTTCCGACCCGGAAGACAGTAGTGGGTATTAGGTTACGTAGGATTTACGTAAGTGTCCTCCCGACCCGGGAGACAATGGTAGATACTAGTTTACGTAGGTTTTACGTAAGTGTCCTGACTATCCTGAGGACGATGGTCTATAATCTAGTGATTTCGTAAGTACGAGTAATCATTCCATATCAAATGTTCCAACCCAATTCCCAACCCGGGAATCCCATGCCTTGGCTGTGTGAACTCACCTTAGATTTGCTCGGTAGATTACATCACATTACCCGTTCCACATTTGTCAACCAAACCCTACCGTAGTTATCAAAGACGGTCAGTTTACAGGCACACAAATCACATATGTCCGTGTTCACATTACACATGTAGCACACATACATATCATATGAGTTATATCAGCCGTTCAAGAAATCCAATAGTATCTTATGCCATGCAAAAACATAATCACCACATTGCACACCATACACCTCATCTAAAATCGCATACCATGAGTTTAGTACATTCACAGGTTCTTAGCACGAGTTCACATTCAATAATATACAAACTAACATGCTAGTACAGACACACGCATCACGTAATAGTTCGAAGGTCAAATACATAAATGTGCAGCCCAGACCTTCGGGCCCAATGCTATTAACGGCCCAAGGTCTTGTGCGCTCACAAGGGCCTTGTGCGATCCCGTCCGACTTGTGCGACCAGGACTGCCACAGCCGGCCCAATTGTGCGATTGGGGCTTTGTGCGACTTCAATTATGTTTGACCGTAATTTGTGGAAATTAGTTAGCCCTTTTATGTTTGTTAATTTAATTCAATCAGTTACATAATGTTAAAACAATTTCCCATAACGTCTTGCAATCCAAATCATTATCAAATTATTAGCAGGTTTCTTAGCACAAGATTTACATTCAATCGGATCATGTAACATAACCATCCACATTCATATTTACTTCCAAATCTCGATTTACTAACTTACTGTTTCGACAAGTTCATCCAATTATATCATATTCATCAATCATCAACTAATATGATAAGTGATCTAGACTCATTTGGTTTACTCATAAAAATCATCATTAAAATAATCCATTATGGCCGACAATTGTAGGTAAATTCCATATTGCTATTTGACCAAACATCAACCCTATTGTCATTCTATTGGACCAAGATAGTGGATCTGACAAACTGATTTAACCTACTAGACATTCATGTCCATCACATGTTAACAATTTATCATATCAACAAACACAACAATGGCCGACAACTTGCTTAGGCATTCAGAGGGTGATTTTTAATTGGACCGATTTATGTATAGTGGCTGACAATTCCATTCACATGCTACATACATTCTATCAAGTCACATAGGTTCGTCACATACTGTCAAACAATCTAATCATGTTTCGCATACAATTATATACTGATCATACAATATATATTCGAACTTAGAACATCATGAATATCTACTTAGAATATCAATCAGTTACCTTAAATGTGGAAGACACTAACCGAACCAGGACTGATCAAATCAGGGAATTCAACTTCGAATGAGAAGGAGGCAGCCGTCGGGTTCAAAGAAAAACGAGAGAGTATAAGCTTTTAGGGTTTTTGTGATTATGAAAAATACTATCTTCATGAGAGGGTTTACACAACACCAAATGTATATTCGTTGGATGTGAGCCGAGCCCAGAGGTCGGGTTTCGTTTGGGCCGAGGGCTAGCCCAAGAAAATTGAAAGAATGTTGTGCGACTCGGAGGTGTATTGTATAATCGGTTATTCATTATGCGACTCGGAGGTGTATATACATAACACACTAAAACCTCATAACACTTATCACATAATAAAACATAACATACCATTAAATCAATGAATCATATAATCACGTAGCATTCAAACGTGTTACACTAAGTACAAGAATAGTTTCGAGATACGAGTTGTCACATAGTTATAATGCCGGGAAGTGCCTAAAACACACTCTAAATGCAGAATTCTGCACTTAATAAACAAAATTCAGCATTTAACTATGCTAGTAAAGTGCAAAAACTTGGCAAAAGAGTCCTAGATACTTTCCAAAGTATTGGGAATTAAATGTGTCACTAAAAGTAATATAAAAGACACGGTATGGATTAATTTAGCACTTTAACGGACAACACGCAACTGAACAACCGAACTTTACCCGGAACACAAAAATATTGCCAAACACATTGTTTTTATTTTTCTGAGCTAGTTAGAGTCCCCGAACACCCTAACACACTATATAATTAATGACACACATAAGACACTAACTATGTCACTTGGTTTCTAACTAGAACTTGTAATCATCCATTGAAACCCAACCCTATACCCCCCCCCCAATTGGGACGGTTACCATGGGTGTCCCCACCCATGGATTTCTTTCATTATTAAATTGGATTATGTTGATAGTTAGGGAACATAATACACAAGAGACAATAGTGTGTGAAGTCTATAAGTAATTAACCATAAGACTACCATTCTCTCACTTCACAACACACTTCCAAACTCAACTCTTCCTCCCTTCTCCTCCTTGTTCGGCCGAAGACCACCACACCCACCATCACCACCTTCAAGTTTCTTTCAAGCAATCCAAGGGCATCCAAAGGTGCTAGGGATCATACAAGTAAGCTTGGTGTGTTCGGAAGCTCAAGGACCGCTTTCATTTTCTTTTATCCATCACTTTTACACTCTTGAACTCCCCTAGCCTTGTGCTAGTGATAAGTGTCTTAGATCTTCATCTTCTTCATATTTTTGATGGATAATAGTGAAAAGAATGGTGAAATATCAAGAAACACTAAGAACTTAATCAAGTCTTGAAACATAAACTAACAAAGTGATGAAGTATGGTTAAAATAATGAAGAAATCATGTTATTCTTGTGTTGTTATGCTTGTTGTTTGTTGTATGCTAGTTGAAATGATATGATTCATCACATGGACTTGCTAGATCATGTCTAAGAACATGAACTAGCAAGATGTGAAAGTTAGAGGTATGTGGATGATGAAATCATCCACACATAAACTATGAACTTGGATAAATAAAATGTTTTCTTGAAAAATAAAGATCAAAGTTGGTTACAATCTTATAGTTCTAAAGATCTATGAGTGGTTTTTCGAAAGAACCAAGTGAAAAGTATAAGTCTTGCTAAAACTTGGATCTTACATAAACTAAACACATTTTTAGTGGATAAACAAGTGTAGAAGCACTTGTGTAATAAGAAAATTTCACAAAGAAATATTTTTAGAAAATATGACTAGAAGTTGTGAAAAAACAAACTCTTTAAAAATGAAGTGTTAAAAGAACTAATCACATTTTGGAAGGTAACAAGACTTACCAAGTGTGTTAATAAGTTACTACATGTTTTCATAAATATTCAAGTTTATGAGTTTATGGTTATGCTTATTTTTGACAAAGTTTGATAAATAGAGGTTGTATGTTGATGATTGAAAATTGATTGAATGATTTTACAATTTAAAATGATATGCTAGTAAGCATGGACACCTCCATTTACAAGGGAAACTCTGGCGAAATTTTTCTAAAATTTCAACACTTAGAAAATATTTTTCTAACAAGTGTTATAAATATATTTTTTTTACTTGGTTTTCAAAATAAACTTCGCCGTGATTTTTATTACAAAAATACTAAGTGCCGGAGGTTGATTTTCGTAAATAAAATTTGGATAAATATATATTTAGAATATATATTTTATACTAAAACTCTTGTGTGATTATTTGTTTATTATGTGAACTAGTTATATTATTTTTAGGGTAAGAATAATATAACTACTATACACTATGAAATTACGACTCCAAAATAATACCAAAATTCTCACAAAAATAAATATTTAAGTTATGCATTTATTATTGCAATACGAAACGCTAAAACGTCGCTTATGTAATATTTCTGAAAAATACTCTTATGCGTATATTTTTGGTAAAATATTATTCTGGAGAAATTTATGAGGTAAAATATAATATTTTTGGGAAAAATATATATATATTGTATAAAGATGTTTTAAGACAAATGATTTAAATATATTTTTCTAAGTGGGACTTAAAATATATTTTTTAGAAATTACGTGTATACATGTATAAATACCCCTACCCTTGGGAAGGAAATACGAAGTTAAGATACTTGAGAAGTAGGAACACGAAATATTGATTAATAGTTATTCCAAACATTAACTATAATTTAAAGTTAAAATAATTATTTTAACTAATAATTATAACCTGGAATAATTTTGGGAACACAAGAAACGTAACTCAAAAACCTTCATACTAAGCAAAGGCACGGCCCGTTCGTCTAATAGACGTTAGTCCACTGTAGGTAGTCATGTTGGCGGAGGAGACTTGGGTTACACATACTGAAGACACAATACTGTGAGTTCATGTCCCCCTTTTTCTCTTTACTGTTTTCAGTTTTATACTTCGGGGGTGAAATACATGCGACAATTATTACAAACATTTATTTACATGGTATGGTTAGCGTAGGGAGGGTTTTTACTACTAGATCATGTGAATGAGTAGGGTGATTAAGGCCATCAATCCTTGTTGTAGGACCGAGGGGCATGAGTGATAGATCTATTTGGGTGTAGCGAGCCCCACCCCTGAGTCCGCAGGATGGACCATGTGGTGACTATGTCTTCCAGCCGAAGCCCGGTAACAAATCTGATAGGTTTGAGTCTTCCTGCCTCACTTCACACATATCAATGGCCTTGCAAACCATTGGTGATCTCTTTTTCCTTATTGCTACATACCAGGGACTTACATACATACTTACAACATTTTCAAAGGTTTATACATAAATACACACAAACAAACACATGAACTCGCTCAACTTTTGTTGATGTTTTTCAAACTACATGTATTTCAGGAAATTTTAATGGATCTGGCGGGCGTTGGAAGTTTTTATGCTGCGTTAAGAATAAAGATGTCATCCATGGTCTTTGAGTTTGGACGGTGTGTCTTATTCCTGGACGAGACATGTCTTTCAAACCTTGGTATTATTCAATATCTTTTGACGAGTCCTTAATGAACTCGAAAACAATTTGTACGATTTTTAAAACTTGAATTTAGTGTCTACGTTTTAAAACAATGTTGTTATGTTTTGAACTTATTTAATGGATGACAAACCTATGGTTTATCATATAGTCGATGTTATGATTGAATGCAATGATATTAAGAAAGTCACACCATAATCATGCTTCCGCAAAAGTTACGGTGTGACATGCTACACCATACCCAGTCTTGCCGGAGAAAAATTTATATTTCCCATAAATAGATCTTTCTTAAATCATGATTATGACTTTCAACAAAGACTAAGCAAATTAGTCTTCACGTGACGGATCATGTTCTAGAACAAAGTAGTACTAATAAATAAGAAATAACAGTGGTCAAGTGTTATTGCTTATTTATTATACTTGCAACGTTCTAGTTATTATTCTCATGGCATACCAAAAACCCTTCACACTTTATTTACACAAGTATTTAGCTTATCTCAAAGCTTATACTAAGGCATCTTTTCTTAAGTTTAAGTCTAAATGTTATCAGGTGTGCTACCAGTCAATAGCAATTTCCTAACACTTTTATATATGCTTAGGTATTATTAGCACAACACCTATAGGCTTAAATCAGTGGCTCTGATACCACCTTCTGTTACGACCCCCGACCCCACCCTGGACGGAATCGGGATCCGCATGGTACCGGTGGTTATTTTTAAAACATTGTTTTATAAAGGTAGCTTTTAATATGGAATAAATCCAAATACATAAAATGATAATTCTCAATTTAATTTAATTGATAAAATGAGCCACTTCTGTAAGTCTTGTTGGTGCCGTATCCAACTCTTACTCCAATCTACTGTAATTACCTGAAACGCGTTTTAAAAACATTTGGTCAGCAGGAAATACTGGCGAATCATTCATTTTGCACAAAATGACACATTGTTATAATCCACAGTATTAAGGGAGATTACAATGTTTCTATCAACCAATTACCCCAAATCGGTATTTGTCACTCAACTATATCTGTGACTATGGTCAGATCACCCATTCGCTAACTCGTTGTCCAATGGTGACGGGTATCAAGTAATGTATACAAAACCCCACATACCGGCAGTAATTGAAGATTACAAAAACTTAATCCCTGTAATTATAACTGGAGAACATTTAGGGTTTTATAAGGCACTTTGATAAAAAGAGAATAACTCACATTATAAGCATGCAGTATTGATTTAACTAGCTTCCTAATTCAAATTCTTCTGAGAATTAGCATCTACTTTGATTGTAAGTGTATGGGATAGAGTTTAGCCTACTGATAAGCCTGATAACCTAATTTAAACAATAATACACACGAAACTAGGTAAGTAACTGAATACAACTTTTACGATAAGCTCACGAGATTAAAACCTCACAACGAATGACAAAGTGCGATACTTAAACATCCAGTGGATTCGCAACGAGTGACAGAGTATAGCCCGAGTTCGGGCGACTCTCAAACATCCTGTCGGAATCACGACGAATGACAAAGTATACCTGGGTTTGAGCAGCACTTAAACATCCCTCGGATAGTTTAAATCGATCAGATATTGAATCGTAGTAGTGATCGAGTTATTACCCTGTTATCAAAGCAGCGTTTCATGTTGTGTGTGTGTTTATGGAGTAAACAGAGAATATCTCAGTGTAGGAAACGAATTTGAGCGTCGTAATAACAGTTCCATGCAAGTGCCAAACTCCCTTTTTATATGCTGAAAATGGCCCTCGTCGCGTGGCGTGCCAGGGACACCTGGCTCCCGCGCGTGGCGCGACGGGCCACTTTTAGCATAGGGTAGCCACGTCTCCAACTAGCCTCGGTGAGTCGACGGTTTGAAGAAATTCTCGTTTGACAAGAAACTGTGTTGATAATATCAATTAGAAAATACCCCCCCTGAGTTTTAGGGCCCTGATCCTGTTTCTGATTGTTCTGAAAATTTTAGGGGTTGTGCAGGATTAATTGGGGGGCTCAAATAGGGTTTCTTTTTTGACAAAATAAAATAATAAATAATAGTTTTAAGTGAATCACAAAAGGGAATAAAATGGTGAGAAAAGAGAATGGACCCACTTTGTAACTTTAGGGTTTAACTAGAAAGCCTCTTGGTATAAATCTTGGGTATAACTTCAGAGCTATTTTAAAAATATATAATGCACTCGTGGTAAGTATAGTACCCCTAATTCAACCTTATCCCGATGTCACGAGACCGAACCCAAACGAACTTAGTCGGGCAGAGCCCTGACATGCGTTATGGGGCTCCAGATCAATCGGAAAGGGTAGCGGTTATCGGGAGTTAAAACACTTAAAACGAGGCAGAGGTTTATTATAATTATAGGGGAAAAATTAAATAAAAAGAATATGGATGAGAGAGAGTTCGAGAGAGATGGGAAGGCTGGCAAGACCAGAAGGGAAAGAAAATAGCAGTTTGAGATGGTCTATTTGTATATATATACAAAAAAAAATGTTTGGAGTTGAAGCTTCCACATACACACGTAGATATTGGCATTAAATGCCTACATTCCACTTTTAATCCTATGCACACACGTATGACTTTAAAGGTTTTAGTTTCAAATTTGATTATTTTAATATTATATATATATATATTTTACACGTACACATCTATAACAATTCAAATAATATTATTATTTTATTATTATATATATTATAATTAATTTAATTGATTTACTTATTTGGCGCTTATAACTTCTAAAATATGACGTTTTAGAAAACAATAAATATGTCATTAGAACGAGAATAATCTTATCTACATTTTGAACCAAGTTTCATTGAAAACAGAGTAGGTTCAAATATAATGTATTTTTATAATTTAATTATTTAAATGGTTCATGGGTCCGTCTAAATACTTCATATTTCTAATTTTTAACTTACCCGTAATCTACCCATCTAATAATATAAGTTTTTATATACTTTTATTTTATTTAGAAAGATCACCCATATACAGGCCAATTAATTATAATATTTCAACCAACTATATAAAATAGTTTTTAAAACTATTTGGGTCGAATAATTAAAATTAGTTACTAGAGGTAAATAAATTTGGGTCGAACCCTAAAATTTCTTATATGATAAAAATAGGAATGTTACATCGCGTCGGTGTGTAACTGGGACTCTGATTCGGACCATCATGGTATACCACTAAATCACTCGCACCCCCGGTAAAGACGATGCTCGGTGCGTTGCAGAGCTGGAATTCGAAAGCTGAATAAACATCCTCCTGTTTCGTCTTTCACGAACACAGCACCCTGCTGTGCTGAAGAGATTTAACCGGTGCGATCTTCGAAAATCCCGTGATGAATCTGCGATAGTATCTAGCGAAACCAAGGAATGGCTGCATCCCCGAAGAAATCTTTGGTGTCGATCAGTTTCTAACATAATGCATCCACGTGTATTCCCACTCTGTTGGCTACATGATCAAAATACATCTCTCGAATGTAACATTTAACAAGACTTCGCATGTAGTGGCTCCTCCCACAGAAACGCTGAGATAGGATACATATGCCACCCAAGGTGTTCCTTTCTCCTGGTCATGGTTCAGAACATCGTCGACAAATACGGTCGATTCATGTATTCCCTGAAGCTGCTGCTGTGTTGATCAACTCAATAATCATGGTGTACAAAGTTGAAATGGCTGCATTGTGTTCGACATGCTGTTCTAAGAGCATTCTCCTCTTGGACTTCCATCTGATGATGGTTCGTTCGCTAGCCAATCCTCGAATGGAAGCTTGTTCCTCACAACTGGTCGACGGGTTGTCAATACGTGGTCGAGGCAAATAGTTCTTGACTATCACCTTGTTGAGTTCTCAATAGTCAGTATACATACGAAAAGGCTTCTCTTCATGGGTATAGCGAGGGTTCCTTAAAGCGAAAACTCCTATCCGACAGTTTTCTGTAGTTTGTTAAACAGCTCCTGCAACCCTCCTGGTGCAAGACGGTAGAGAGTACGAGTAGTTAGAACTGCTTCTAGCGAGAGGTCAAACCGAGTTCCTACTTAACAGTTGTAGAGATGATCCTGGAAGTTCCCCGGGTAGCACATTGAAGGTAATCACGAACAACTGGTGTATCCTCGATCCACTTTTTCCTAACCTTACATCAATAACAGTTGCTAACATAGCGGGGTAATCCCTCCGTAGACACTCCTTGCTTTCGTTGTTGAAATGACGCTAACCATTGCGCCACTCTGACGCGTTAGAATAGATAACAATTCTCCACTAAGGAGAGGGATACGTAAAATCTTTTACTCACAAGGTACATCTATCAAGAACACAGAAGAAAGGTCGATGTCAAACACTTGTCCCACAAGGTCGAGTTTGCATCCGAACGATCATATGAGGTTTCCATTGTCATGCCATTAGCCGATTCCACCACAGGTTGGGTTTCAAGAAGAATCAGGGTTGTATAGGACAGAGACAAAGTGATTCGTTACCAAGAACGAGTATGCCACCATGTTATTACAAGCCTGGCGTCGCCCACGCCAATCCTAAATGCCCCTCCATGAGCATTATTTCCCGTGTGGTAGTGCTCGTTGCGAGGATTTCCAGTACGACCGTCGTTTCCTTGGTTGTTATCTTTTTTATTTAGCGACAACCACTCCATGTCGTAGGCACCTTCATTTCCATACTGTTGGTTGCCATTTCAAATTCCTTGATGTTGTCGTGACTGTTGCCTCCAACGCTGTTGTTTGAAACTGAGCTCTACGATCTTTCATCGACAGGGCCCATCTTTTCATATTCCGTGCCACGTTCTAAGGCGCTACCCCTGGTGCTGGCAGTTTCGCGTTCCATACCATGGTCAATTGTCACCGTTTATGTCTCGATTAATTCGTAAAAGTTGACTCCCATGAGTCGCTGGCTGGGGTTAAGGATTCGATTGGAGTCAAATCGTTGATGTTTGTTGCTGGTAACTAGGGTCGTTCAAATGCTGAAGTCCATCGTTCTTGCAAGTTGACTGAGTAAAACACGGTATGTTATGAGAGTGTTGCAGAGGTGGTCACACCTCGGGATCTAAGATGTCAATACATGTGTTCCAGCAAACGAAGAGGAGTGAGAAGGGTATCGATCAATCATTCGACGCTGCGACATCCAACTCAGGGACGTTCGTATGAGTACCTAACATTCTACATGGTTCACTAGGTGTTCAGATGAGTGTTCAGGTAATACTCGATAGCATCGAGATTCGAAAAGATCCAGAGAGGAATGAAAATTTCACATTCGAGTAGGGGACAATCACTGCTATGACCCCTATGGGTTTGTTATGTTTCACATGGATCAAATAACGGAACGGAAACCCTTTTACACTTATCAAGCCTCACTGGGACTCGCATGCACCACACATTATTATTATGTGTGCACCCACAATAATATTGTGATTTGCATGCTCACCTCAGCTCCTCTTAACTCATGTCAAATGGTTCCTCAAACTCGAGTAGCAAACAAAGAGCATCACGAAGTGTAAGTCATGAATGTTTAGGGGAATACCACCCTATCAGTCACATAACACATGCAAGTAATACGTGAATTCATACTGTTGTGCTAAACGTGCAATCACATGCAATATCATATGTAAGTGTTCACTAGTTATGCAGTATAATGAGTATACGAGAGACGAACCTTGCAATCTGGAGCTGAGTGTCATGGTTGTATTCACGATAACCAATGGCTCTGATACCAATCTGTCACACCCCCAAAATACCACCTGCGGAAACACCGTGGGGCGTGTGATGTACCAGGATCCAAGCCACCAATCACATTGAACTTATAGGTATATTTAAATAAAAATTCCATTTGTTAACATTAAGTGTTACAACGTTACAAATAATTCACAGTACACAGCGGAAGCATAATTCGTTCGTTAAGTATTTATAAACACATGTGAAACCATTAGTCTTGTGTTGTGATTCCATGTAACTCGACCCATGACCACTCCAGCCTCCCAGACAGCAAGTTCCAACAATATGCACCTAAAGACCTGCAAGGCATGTAACAACGAATCAACAACAAAGTTGAGCGAGTTCACAGTTGGTTATCCAATTTATAGTTGTTTAAAAAACCACGAGTTCGTTCAAAAACCATGAGTTATCCAATTCATTGTTTCACAAACCATAACCAGTGGGGGCTACCCATGTAACCATTAGACCGTTACCATATCGACCACTGACTGAAGTAAGTTGGTGCCCTAAGGTCAATGTCTATCATCATTAACTAGTGCCCAGATCCATTAGTTCACGCCCGTCCTCTGCGACACGGTGTGAGGCTTGTCAGACCTAAATATCGCTATCTAACTAATGACCCTCTCGCCATTGGCCCGGCGATTAAGTCGATATAAAAGTGAGGGACCTCATGATAGAGTTTTTGGTCTAGTATCAGCGTTGTCACCCTTCAATAAAGAGGATGTGGTACGTGTCCCCAAACCAGGAGATCACGCAGGTTCCGTGTTGTCACCCTTCAATAAAGAGAATGTAGTACGTGTTCCAAACCAGGAGATCACGCAGTTTCCGATTTAATCCTTTACCCATTCCCAACCACCGGGAATCCCGTGCCTTATAGATAGTGTGAACTCACCTTGGATTAGCTCGGCAGATAAATGGTCACCTGATCTAATGTGGTCAACCACGTCCTAACATGGTTACCATACAAGTCAGGTTCATGTTCAAGTAATGCACAAAACTCCTACACGTATGTAACACCTAGCACGTAAAATATTATAATATCTATATATGTACATATGCATGCAAAGTGTCGCTATTCGAAATAGTGGCCACAATTTTGTCACAAATTACACAATAAATCTTGTCACAAAATTTCAGCTTTTTGGGGCATTTTTGGACAATTTGCGGTGCGTTAATCGGGACCGTTCGGGCACTGGATAGTTCCCAAAAAATTACAGAACATTTCAATCGATCCAAATATTATTGTATCAAAATCTAGGGATCCAATTCATCACCAATTATTTTTTAAAATTCATATACCGGGCTGCAATCAGATCGTCACTTTCTGACTGCAGTAAACGGAAAAATTCATTTAAAATTCATCGTAAGTCCGATTGACGAAACTCCATTTATTGAGCAAGTTATGACCCAAAACATATGACCCATTTACTGCAGATTTTCGCAGCTTCAGTGTTTTTTCGTAAATAATTCGTTAAACATGTCAAACGGTGTCGAAAAATTATGATTCCAGTGCCATATGATTCGTATTTCAAAATAACACGTTATACAGTAAAGAAAACCCAATTTTTGTTAAATTATGGCCCCATTACAGACAACCGAAGTTGGCTGAAACCGTTAGACAGATTCTGTTTTTCAGTTTTTGACATTCTGGTGCAAGTTATATTGGTTCCGTTAACCGATTTGTCAAAAAATAACGACACTCACCCTTCCCTAACAGCAGGCTATCATCATAAATTATGTCATACGCAACCATTCATTAAGAACCAACAAGGTTTACATCTAGATCATACAAAGAAACGAAACCCTAACGACTAAGTGAAACCATAATCGACCTAAACATGATATACACATGGTCTTTCACAACTAGAACTACAAGTATCATCAAGAAGCATCAACAATCATCATGAATCATAAAACGTAACCCAGTTTTAAGCTATTACAAGAACCAAAATCAAACTATAAGTATTACTGAGTCGATGAAGTGAATGTGGATCGCTAGACGCCTAAACCGAATGGGGAAGAGGACTTCTTGAGCCTTGCTTGTCGACTAGAGGGTAGTAGAGGGAGACAAAAGTTGAGATTGCAGGTTTAGGGTTTTTGTGTTGTAGGAGTAATGAAACCGCATGTGGTATACGTAACATTAAAAGGTGGGGTGGGCAGTTTGAATAGTTGGGCTGAACATGTAAAGGGATAGGGGTGTGGCAGCTTAGGTTCTATCAACTTCTTGGGCCGATCAAGTGCTAATCTACATAAAGTATGGGGGAGTGGAGGTTGTGCAACAACAAATATAATCTGAGTTATCTTATCTATTTATTTAGTATCATTTTTTTTCTTTTTTTTATCACAACTAATCTTAAGATATATGTTAACAAATATAATACATATATTAAACAAGCTATGGTTCAACGGTTTGGATCAGTTCAGCACGATAGGGATTTGGTTTCGAATAATCATTTGCACACTAAAAATTGGATAAGTATATAATTAATTTGAAAAAGCGAAACGAACAGTTGTTACCTCGAAAGTACGGGTTGTTACAGTATATACGCACACATGTCATGTTTCCCGTATCTCACACAAGGAGATAATGTAGTCTGTGTCCCACAAAAGGGGAAAGTGTTTTTCGTTCCGTTTCCCAACCACCAGGAACGCATGCTTTTAGAAAAGTGTGTGAACTCACCTTGGTTTGCTCTGCAGTTAATTTACTTGTTATAATCCTTGGTTAACCACGTCTTATTATAGTTACCATATCTAGTTAGGTTTGTATCTAAATAACGTCATGTATACACATATTTAACATGTAGCACATAAGTAGTATGCATTCCTTAACACAAGGCAAGTCATGATAACACAACCTAATTTCTGTGAACAGTAACACACTTGATTCATTTACAGATATTCTAAGTGTGTGGCCCATTAAGGTGCACCACCCAAACAAAAGTGTGCGGCCTGAGTTAAGTGTTCAGTGTAATCCGATATGTAGTGTGCGACTAGTTCAAATGATCCACTTTGTGTGTCAAAGTCAATGGTGTGCGGTCCATAGACTTATTGGCCTAAAAGAGGGTGTGCGACCCACTTTGGACAGCCCACACAGAGTGTGCGGCCTGGTTCCAAGTGTGCGGTCATGCAAATCCCTAATGGTACAATGTGCTTGTGTGCTTGTATCAGGAAGTGTGCTTGTAATGGTACAATGTAAACTTCACCAAATAACATGACATTCATTTGTAGTAAGCATCACACATTTTGAGCACATTTCATACATTCATCATCATCAAATGTGCATAAAGATTCCAACTTTGGTGGGACAAATGAAGCAACTTTATATATATACATCTACCCTCTAATATGCATGATTCTTGACAAAGTATTATTCAGAAACATTCCTAAATCAACCATATTCATGCACATATTACATCACACAAATCCTCAATCAAATATGCATTTCCATCACCCATTATCATTCAAACCAATAATGTGCGAGATAAAGAAGAAATGATGCTCGATGATTGTTTTCAAAAACACGACGACTGCCGTCAAGATCCAAATAGAAAAGAGAAGATCGGGGCGTATTCTTATGGTTGGTAGAGATAGAAAGTGGATGAGGAGAGAGGGAGAATGTTCTCGGGATTAATGAGCAAAAATGATTGCTGCTAACAAATTCCAGATGTCGGTTGTGAGGGTCCTTAAATACACAAGAAGGCCGCACACCCATACACAAGTGTGCGGTCCTTTAGGGTTTTTAGTGACCTCGTGTTGGGCCTGATCTATTTAGTGTGCGGTGGCCCAAAAACAGAAACAAGGAGGGTGTAGGGGTGCACGCTCAGGAAGGGTGTTCGGTTTCCGAAGGAAGTGCGCGGCTGTTTAAAATCTAATTGTAAGGTCGTCTTCCTTCAATGAACACACGAACCAGACCAATCGAACACACACGCGATGTGCGGAAACCGCCACGTGCCTCGTACCGTAACGTAGATCGTACAGAAGGTGTAGAAGATGATAGAATCATGAATACACAGAGTATTCACAATCAACAAACACACAGATTGAATTATGAACATAAAGCTAGGGTTTTGTTTACACAAGAAGTTTTCTCCAAAATTTCACTGTTTAATGGATTGTCTAATGATTGCATACATCATAAAGCTTATATACAATCATATGTTCGCACAACATAGACCTTACAATGAAACCCTCAGTACTTAACAAATAAGTACTCACCACTATCTAGAAAATACAAGTTTACACACTCTAAGAGAACCACAAATACTCACCATATAAAAGAATACAAGTACTCACATTCTAAACCCACAAGTTCTCATAAGAATAAATCCACAAGTTCTGATGAGTGATATATCCACAAGTTCTGATGAGAGATATATCCACAAGTTCTCATGAGAAATAAATCCACAAGTTCTCATATGTATAAGAGCCCTTGTCCAAACTTGTGACACTTTCACATAATTAGAAGATCAGTCCTTCAATGTTGAAACTTCAGCAATATCCAGCATTTATCAAACTTTCGTGCATCGTATTGCATCGTATCATATCATATAGTGTATAGCATAAGTCTCGTATAGGTTCCTTGTAGGTCTTATATATGCCTATTGGCCTATACGGGACCTAAACCACACCTATAGGCCTATACGGGACCTAAACCACACTTATAGGCCTATACGTGTGTTATATCGTATCGTATCATATAGTGTAGTATAAGTCTCGTATAGGTTTCCTATAGGTCTTGTATATGCCTATAGGCTTATACAGGACCTAAACTACACCAATAGGCCTATAAGGGAGCTGTACGGGACATATACTACGCTATACGATACACTATCACACTTATAGGCTTATACGAGGTTAATACGTAACCTATACTATACCTATACGATATGATATGATATCACACTTATAGGCTTATATGTGATCAATACGTGACCTATACTACACTTATACGATACGATATCACACTTATAGGCTTATACAAGGTCAATACGTGACCTATACTACACATATACCACATGATATCACACTTATAAGCTTATAGGAGATCAATACGTGACCTATACTACACCTATACGATAAGATACGATACGATACTATACTATACGATACGATACTATACTATACGATACGATATAACACTCGTATAGGCCTCTATGCAGATACAAGACATATATGAGACTTATATGAGGATTATACGAGACTTATACTATACGATACGATACTTAAAAATGTTTTCCTTAAATACACCCTTTAAATACGCTGCGTATAGGCTTATACGATACGATATCACACTTATAGGCTTGTACGAGGTCAATACGTGACCTATACTGCACCTATAGACTTATACGCAGCGTAGGTAAACCCTAATTATTTTTAAATACAACATCTATAGGCTTATACGGGTGTTGTATGGTATCCTATAGTATCATATCATATTGCATCGTATCATATCGTATAATGTATAGTATAAGTCTTGTACAGGTTCCCTGTAGGTCTTGTATATGCCTATAGGCCTATACGGGACCTAAACCACACCTATAGGCCTACACGGGTGTTATATCATACCGTATAGTATAGTATCGTATAGTGTAGTGTAAGTCTCGTATAGGTTTCCTATAGGTCTTTTATATGCTTATAGGCTTATACGGGACCAAAACCACACCTATAGACCTATACGGGACTTAAACTACACCTATAGGCCTATACGGGAACTAAACCACTCCTATAGGCCTATACGGGTGTTATATCGTATCGTATCGTATCGTATTATATAAGTCTCGTATAGGTTTTCTATAGGTCTTGTATATGCGAGGTCAATATACGAGGACATATACGAGGCCTATACAGGACCTATACTACACCTATAGGCCTATACAGGACATATACTACGCTATACGATACGATATCACACTTATAGGCTTATACGAGGTCAATACGGGACATATACTATGCTATACAATACGATATCGCACTTATACTCTTATACGAGGTCAATACGTGACCAATACTGCACCTATACGATTCGATATCACACTTATAGGCTTATACGAGGTCGATAGGATATTTATTTAAAATAGAAATACTTAATTTTTTATTTATTTAAAATAGAAAACTCTTTTTTTATAAATTAACTAAAACCATTAATGTATAAATGTTTATAAAAAAACCTTTATATACGCTGCTTAGTGTTGGTGCACTTGTGTCTGTACTTTGTCTGTATTTTGTCTTGATTCAAAACGATGTCTTTTGTTAGTCTGGGTTACGTCTTAGGTTTGTTAATATGTGTGTTTGATGTAAGTTTGACCAAGTCAACCATCCTCCTGGTTTGACTTGGCCAAACAGTTAGAACATGGTTGTAACATGTTTGTGTCGAAGGATAAGTCATCGAAGGATTGTTTAGATCCTTCGATGAGTTCGAAAGATAAACCTTCGATGGATGTTGATGGACCTCGAAGGATATCATCCTTCGAGGTATATGTGGATCCTTCGATAGGTTTCAGATCGATAGATGATCTTTCGATCAGTCTATCTGATCCTTCGACCAGACGAGCTGTGATGGGTATATATATACTCATGTAATGTGTTCACTTCAGATAGGAAGTGTGAGAGAGTGTGAGTGAACTTAGTCTTGTAGAGAGCGTATTTTCAGTATGGTCAAGGGCTGTAACCGTGTCCACTAAAATACAAGAGAAAACCTTGATATCTCGTGTGTCTACCTTTCTCTTTGTAGCTTGTGTTCTCATATAAACTACCGGTTTGCATTCTAGCTTGGATTCCGCACTTGCTAGTGTGTTAAACATAACAAGGATAAGGTTTAACCTCAACCTCCGGGGGACCTACAAGTGGTATCAGAGCCGTGGCTCTTTTCCTTGTTAAAAACCGAGTTTATACAAGACTTTTGAGTGTTTGAACAAAAACTCACATGGTTTAGCACCCGTTTTTAGTGTTTTTCTCGCATTTCTAGACGTAAAAACGTGTTCTAAACTAACTGGATGTGTTAAAGGACGGGTTGGGTAACTTAAAAACTTGTTTTTAAGAAGTTTGGTAATTTCCGGCCAAATTCCGGCTTACTCCGGTGACCGGTTTTCTGGATAAGAACCTTCCTTTTTAAGCAATATTTTATTGGGTCAAATCTGGTTTGGTAAAAGGCATGGTTTGAACATACCTTCTGCCGAAAGCTTTCTACCAACCCATCACCTTTTCACCAACCTGTCACTTTTTGTCAACTGTGTCAGTACAGATCGAAGGATATCCTTCGAAGTCGAAAGATCATCTTTCGATCAAAGGAGGTTCGATAGATAATCATCCTTCGAACATCCTTCGAAGTCTGTGACTTATCCTTCGATCCAAGGAATCTTTTCGAAGGATATATCTTTCGATCTACAGTTCTTTTTTGAAAGATAAGGATCTTTCGATTGGAGAATCTTTCGAAATCATTGTTCGAAATTCAACAGTGATCTTTCGAACACTGTTGATCCTTCGAACAAGTATTGATCCATCGATCCTAGTCTTTTTAAGTTTAACAAGTTTGTGTTTTTCAGGTCTTTCGATCAGGGATCCTTCGGCTGGTTGTTATCATTCGAGATATTAACATAGTTTGTGAAAATTAAATTTTTTTTTAAAAAAAAAAGGAAAACTTGTTTTTCCAATTTTAAATCAATTTTCACTTAATATATTAATTTTTATAAAATGGGAACAAACGGTCAGTGGGATCCAACCGCGTGGACTCAAACAACCTTGACTCCACAATCATCAGCTACGCAATCTGCGTCAGATTTCGACAAAACTGCATGGATGCGAGCTATTGCCCCACCTCAAACTGCAATGATAACTGCAAATCAATGGGCATTGGTCACAAATCAAAGCAGCAGCATTCAAGCAATGATGCAGAACGACAGTGAAACTGGTACAAGCACAAAACCGCCAAAGCTAAATCACATCAATGATTGGGGATGGTGGAAAGAAAGGCTGAGAACTTATGTTCAGGGGCAAGGTCAAGATCTATGGATGTGCTTCTTCACCGCATTTGACAATGATTTGGAAGTTGCAGGATCTAATCCAACAACTTACAGCACTATGTCTGATGATGATAAGAAGAAATTTGAGTTAGAAAAGAAAGCATTCATGATTCTCACACAAGCTCTTCACAGAGACATTTACCACCAGTTTGTTTACTGCACGACTACTAAAAGCTTGTGGGATATGCTCATGTTACGATGTGAAGGAAATGCTCAATCTAGAAAGATCAAGCAAGAATTACTGAAGAAAGAGTTTGAAGGATTCACGTGTATGGAGAATGAGACTTTGGCAGAGTTATCTACAAGGTGCCATCACTTGTTGAGCGAGATGTTTGCTTTTAGAGTCACTGCCACTCCACAAGAAATGGTGCAGAGATTCGCTGATAGCTTACCAGCAAAGTGGAGCAGTTTTCTTGAAATTCTCAAACAAAATGGTGTTCTACACACAATCACCGTTTATGAGTAAATTCAAAAATTGGAGAACAAGGATGTTGAAGAAAAGCTTAAGGCAAAAAGAACACTAACTCCTCAAAATCCAGAGATGTACTATGGGATTGCAGGAGGTATCAGTGGAGAAAAACCAGCCTCTCAACACGCGAAGCTTCAAACAGCTTTCATCTCAAACACCGGACCTTCCACAACAAATCAGTTTGATCCTTCAGCATACTCGATGATGTATTCAAGACCAGATTCTTCTTCTCAACAACAGTATGTGCAACCGACAGCTCAGCAATTCACACCACCGCCTTTCTTAGACCCAAGCAGAGCTCAGCAGCAACAACCGCAACAGCAAGGGTTTTATGGAAGCTCTTCAAACTTTCAAGCCACTTCCAATCCGAACACAGTCAGATTAGACACTTCCAACTTTTCCAAAGTCAGTGTCGAAATAGCCAATGAGCATATGGAGATGTTGAACACCTTGGTTAGTGCTTATTGTGGATTGATCGCAGGTCAGATTGGGAATATCAATCTAACCAATGAAGATTATCAGCAAGTGGATAGAGAAGAGTTTGAAATGATGGATATCAAATGGGCTCTTGCTAGTGCAATTCGAAGAGCAAAGGAGTTTATGGAAAGGACGGGGAGAACCAACTTAGATAGCAACAACAACACCAAGTATGGTTTTGATAAGAATGCTGTCACTTGCTTCAATTGTGGTGAAAAGGGTCACTTCAAGCGGGAGTGTCAGAAGCCACCTAAGCAAGGAAATCAGAATCCCTTCAGGAATCAAGGACAGCCACAACAACAACTGAACAACAATTCTGTCAGATCAATAGTTCTCGTTGGAGGAAATGCATCTGGATCCACAAACACTAATCCCCACAGAGGATTGGTTGTTCAAGTTGATGAAATCTGCAACTGGAACCTTCAGCTTAGAGAAGGAGGAAATGGTGGAACAGCATGTTATGCTAAAGTGATTGAGAAGGTAGTAGAACCCGTGTCTGCTGGTGAATCTTCAGAAGATGAAGATAGTTCGGGTTATAGTGGGAGCATGGATGGGGAATCACTTGATGCTGGTGATTTATCAAGTGATGCTTTAGATTTGGAAGTTGATGAGCTTTTGGCTGAAGCTGAAGCATTATGCAAGAGGAGATCTATTCTCTGCCAGAAATCTGTTGGAACTTCCGAGAAGCTTGCTCAGTTCTTCTCTGAAGATGGATCTTTTTCTTTTCATACAGCCTTTATGGCTCACGTAGAAGGTCAGACTTCTCAGGTATGTGATACTAATTCTGATTCTATTTCTGCTCCTATTGAATGTGCAAAGTGTTTAAAATTTGCTGAAAAGGAAAGTCAGTTTGAAATCACACACAAACACAATCAAGAATTGATTGTAGATCTTTCTAAAGCAACCGAAGCTAACTTGTTTTTAACCAGAAATGAAAAGGAATTTAAAGCAACAATTGCGTCATTAAGACATGATGTTTCAGAATTACAAAAGGCTGTTTTGCGAAAACAACATGCTAACAATAATCTTATTGACACAATTGAAAAGCAAATGGTAGAGTTAGCAACAGCTCGATGTGAATGTGAGACAATTAAGCAGAAACTGGAAAGCTATTCCAATTCCCGCTATGTATTGGATTACATCATTGACGTTCAAAAGAAAAAGGGGGATGCAAAATGTATTGGATTCAAATCATGTCCTCCCCCAATGAATCACAATTACTCCAAATTGCCTGATGACGAGGATATGCCCCGTTTTGAACCTACTGTGCCACTCGGTCTAGATGACTTTGCAGCAGGCCTCGGGTTCACAACTGGTACATCATCCTCGGGTCAATCAGAATCTGAGAATGTGACAGATTCATCGTGTGTTAAGGAACAGAGTCCTCCCATTGTTGAGGATGCTGATTCTTCGGACGATGAATCTTAAGAAACTGTGAAACAACAGTCTAACTCGGTTACAACAGATATTCCAATCGAGAATCACATCCTGTGTGATCCACCAGTGAAACCGAGTAAGACTGAAATGTCAAAAGCAATAGAGTCCCTTGTATCTAGCCTTGAAGGGAATAATTTGTTGTACACGCTCAAAGGAGATAGCAAAATCTACTCTAACAAAGATTTTCCAATTAAAAATGTAAATCAAGATTTAATTGAGCAAATTTTTGAAGGATGCACTGAAAAGTTTTTGGGGAACAAAAGTGGCAAAGTTACCGTAACTCAATGTGATCCAATTCCGTGTGAAAAAATTAGAAAACAATACGGAAACCAAAAACTACCAATTGAGCGAAAACAACAAGTCAACTCCGGAAAGGGTAAGGTACAGGGAAAGAAGGCTCAGAACAAGAATGTTCAAGCACCTAAAGTTCAGCAGCCTAAGACTGAACAACCAAAGGTTCAACAACCTAAAGTTGAACAGTCTAAGGCTACTCAACCTAAGGCTGCACAACCTAAAATTCAACAATCAAAGGTTGAGCAACCTAAGGTTCAACAACAAAAGGTGCAAAACAAAAGAGCTCCTATTAAGAAACGAGAACCGAAAATGAACTTTGTTGGATCCACGGGTTCAGACAAACTTGAAACGTTTCAGGATAAATCTAACATTGATTTTGTAAAACAAGTTAGAATTTTAAAACGAAATGATCAGAATAATTACACCCAACACACCAACGGATGTGATTTAGGTCCAAGCACGTCTAGATCACAAAGTTCATTGTCTGGTTCTCCGTCTGGTCATCAACATGTTTCTCCGAAGTTTGTAGAGCGGAGAACATGTTTTGAATGTGGCACAGTTGGGCATATTGTAAGATATTGCCCACACGTGCAAACGCTGAAGTCAAAAACGAGTGCTCCCCAAGAAATCGATTACCAAAAACGATCAGTTTCCCCGAAATAAGACCCACGTGTCTTGAAAGAAAGGGAAAAGAAGTTAAAGCAAAAGAATCAAAAGGTAATTGAAAAGGCCTTAAAATCAGAGGTCAAAGAAGAAAAACCTGTACAAGCAAAACCTGAAACTATGAAACCAGTAAATGCTAAAACAATAAATTCAAATACTGGTAAAAGACAAACAGCTTGGAAGCAAAAGCAGGTAATTCAATCAGGGGGAGCACCACAGGTTCTTTTTCCTAATCATCAAGTGATTGAAATCACTTTCCTTGATGATCAAGGACGACCCAAGTCCACAAAGGCTTGGGTCCCCCTCTCAAACTGATAAGTTAGTTGCATGTGCAGGCGGCTCTAGGAGGAACTATTAATATTCATTGGATTGTTGATAGTGGGGCTTCCAGGCACATAACGGGCGACTATCGTCTTCTTTTCGATGTGCGAAGTATAAGAGGAGGATATGTTGCATTTGCTGGAGACAAAGGAGGGTATATCACCGGCGAGGGAATGATCTCAAATGGAGTTGTGAGTTTTGACAAAATCAATTATGTGCAACAGTTGGATCACAGTCTCCTGAGTGTTTCTCAGATCTGCGACAAGAAGTTCACCGTGCATTTTGATGATGCCGGTTGTTATGTGCTGAAGCCAGGATTCAAGATTCCCGAAGAATGGATTCTCTTATCAGCACCAAGAGTTAATGATTTGTATGTCCTCGATATGAGCCAAGCAATAACTAAGTCCAAACAAGTTACTTGCTTTATTTCAAAAGCCACTGAAAAGGAGACGATCTCTTGGCACAGACGGATGGGTCATATTCACCTCAGAAAAATGAATCACCTTGTCAAAAACAATCTGGTGAGAGGTGTAAATGTGAAGAATTTTCAACTTCAAGATGTCTGTGTGCCGTGTCAGAAAGGGAAGCAGATCAAGAAATCACATCCATTGAAGAAGGTTAACACTGTAAACATGCCACTCGAACGTCTGCATATGGACCTTTTCGGGCCAATCAATCACAAGAGTGTGCATGGGGAGGTTTTCTGCTTGGTAGTCACTGATGACTATTCAAGATTTTCATGGGTTGCTTTCATGGTCCACAAGAGCGAGACTCCAGAAATTCTAAAGAATTTGATCACCTTGTTGGAAAATCTTTATAATCTAAAGGCGAGGCGAATTCGAAGCGACAACAGAACCGAGTTCAAAAACAGGGTTATGGATGAATTTTGCACTGCAAAAGGAATCCTTCATGAATACAGCACTCGGTACACGCCACAACAAAACGGAGTCGCTGAAAGAAAGAACAGAACCTTAATTGAGACTGCAAGAACCATGTTGGTTGAGTCTTAGCTTCCAGTTCGATTCTGGACTGAAGCTGTTGCCTCGGCTTGCTACACGTTAAACAGGGTTCTCACAGTGAAAAGACATGGTAAAACGTGCTTCGAAATCCTACACAAGAAGACTCCTAACTTGGAATATCTAGAACCTTTTGGTGCACCATGTACCATGATTGAGCCTGACGGGAAGTTTGGTGCCAAAGCAATTGAAGGTTACTTCCTTGGGTATGCTACTCCTAATCTGCAAGTATGGAACCTGACTACCAAGAAGATTGAAGAGTGGGGTGAAGTAAAAGTTCAAAGATATTCTAATCCATCGAAGCCTTCTGGAGATCCATGGATGTTCGATTATGATGGTCTTTTCGACTCATTCAATTTGCCGACATTTGATGATGACAATGCAATTGCTCAAATGTTGTCTGAAAGCGAGAATGCGACTGGCTCTCAGTTAGTTCGCCCAATCATTGTTGACTCACAAGCATCTTCTTCTGTCAACAATCTCGTTTCAAATGAGGTGTTTAATGATGCTGTCGACTACAATTTGTCATCGGAAGATGAGGAGTATGTTGATGCAAATGATGGTGAAGCATCGAGTCCGGTTCAAGGTACTTCAGAAGCAACGGATCCAGTGTCTGCGCCAATTATCCAAGAAGAAAATGCATCATCTTCTACAACTCAACAGCTTCAGAATGATATCGGGAATTTAAATATCAATAACTTGAGGACCAATGTTGAAATTCCTCCAGTTCCTGAAAACCGAATTCATAACATTCATCCTCAGCAGAATATTATAGGTGATGTTCTCAGTGGTGTAAGGACAAGGAATCAAATCAGAAATAATGAAAATGCTGGCTTGTATGGTGAGATACGAGAATTGGGACAACAAAATGATTGGTCTTTCGCCTGCTATGTTAGCCAAGAAGAGCCTAGATCTTGGAAGGAGGCATTGAAAGATGATTCCTGGGTGGAAGCAATGCAGGAAGAACTGCAACAATTCCAGAAGCTAGGTGTCTGGAAACTCGTAGAGAAACCTGCTGGTTACAAGAAGATTGGTACCCGTTGGGTGTTTAAATGCAAAAAGGATGACCGCGGAGTTGTTATCCGGAACAAAGCACGTTTAGTCGTTCAAGGTTTTCGTCAGATTGAAGGGATCGAGTACAACGAAGTGTATGCACCTGTTGCACGTCTGGAAGCAATTCGGATCTTTCTGGCTTATGCCTCATTCAAAGGATTCAAGGTTTACCAGATGGACGTCAAAAGTGCATTCTTACATGGTGTGGTTGAAGAAGAAGTGTACGTCGAACAGCCTCCAGGTTTTGAAGATCCTATTCATCCCGATCGGGTTTGGTTGCTCAACAAAGCTCTCTATGGTCTTCATCAAGCACCGCGAGCTTGGTATGCAACCTTATCTAATTACTTGTTGGAGAACGGTTTTCGAAGGGGTCTTATCGACTGTACTCTTTTCATCAAAGAACAAGATGGAGATCTTCTTCTGGTACAGGTATACGTCGATGATATTATTTTTGGTTCTACTAATGATGTCTTGTGTAGGAATTTCGAGCGCATTATGCAGGATAAATTCGAGATGAGTGCTATGGGGGAAATGACCTTCTTCTTGGGCCTACAAGTGCAACAAACGGAGTCTGGGATATTCATCCATCAGACTAAATATGTTGGCGACATCTTGAGCCGGTTCCAGATGTCTGATGCAACGCCCATTGGTACCCCACTACCACAAAATCACGGAATTACTCCTGACTTGAAGGGTGAAGCTGTTAACCCATCATACTACCGCGCAATGATCGAATCTCTTATGTACCTCACAGCATCAAGACCAGACATAATGTACCCAACGTGCCTGCTTGCCAGATATCAAGTTAACCCGAAGGCCTCACATCTTGCAGCTGTAAAAAGGATTTTTCGTTATTTGAAGGGTTGTCCTGACACCGGTCTATGGTACCCTAGGGATAATAACTTTGACTTGATAGCTTTCAGTGATTCTGATTTTGGCGGATGCAAAATCGACGGCAAATCCACAACGGCTGGATGTCAGTTTTTAGGAAATCGCCTAGTCACATGGCAGTGCAAGAAGCAAACGTGTGTCGCTACTTCAACATGCGAAGCTGAATACATTGCTGCCTCAAGTTGTTGCTCCCAAGTCCTTTGGATCCAACAACAATTACGCGACTACGGTTTTGAATTCCTAACTACTCCTATTTACGTTGATAATTCTGCTGCATTACAGATCACTAGAAATCCTGTGCAGCACTCAAAGACCAAACACATCGATATCAAATATCACTTCATACGTGATTGCTTTGATAAAAGGCTAATCGATGTTGTTAAGGTCCACACCGATGACCAACGTGCCGACCTATTTACCAAAGCGTTTGACAAATCAAGATTTGACTTTTTATTATTGGTAAACGGCATTAAGGTCAAGCAAGAGTAAACCAACATCGGAAAATCATTTTTGTAAATACCTTTGTGTTTTAAATTTGTCTTAGTTTATTGATTTTAGGGGGAGTAAATCCAAAAATCTGAAAATCCAAAAACATCGAAAAATTTCAAAAACACAAAAACAATAGAAAAACAAAAATGAGTTTCCTGGCGAGCAAAAGAGAAAATGATAGTACATCAGTGGTCTATCCAAACCTCTTTAAACCTTAAATGAAAAACGATAAGCAGCTCTATATAAGATGTATCGGTAGGCTCACAATCATTTTAAAGTGTGCAGGGTGATATAAATCTTAAATCGACTGAAGACCAGGTGGGAACCATTCATTCGCATATGGTCTTAGTACCGAAATTTCGTTTGAAAGATTGCCGAGGTTCTGAGATATTCGGTCTTTATGCTGCTTATCATCTGGGTATCATGGTTGTATCTTTTACCGAAAAATAACGGGGACGCAAGTCTAGATCTTCCATGATACTATACATACGTGTACATACTGCATTCGACCTCAATAAGTGATAAACAATCACATGTCCAAACAAATAAGTGATAAAATATCACATTTATCCGGGAGTCAAGTTCGTCTCTCTGCTGTACGGAAGTACTGACCTGTTCACGGACTTGCTCCTGTGCCCTCATGCATATGAAAATCAAGTTCCTCATCAATAAGTGATTCTATCACATAGGGCGTGTTTTCAAATCAAAATAAGTGAGAATCTCACATCATATACGGTCAAACAGATGATAATCGGTATACTCACCGGTAAGATGAATCCTCGTGCATACCTTGATACGGGAATGTGTCGTGATGTGGATGAACACCGGTCGGTAAGTATAAATCATACCTCAACGTATCCCCTCGCCATGATTACATCTGATAAGATGAGCTTATGTGGACAACAATACCGATAATTGTTATAGGATGCTTATCTTAATGTTAACTAACTGAACAAAGAGAGTGTTTTGGCTTGACCGTGCACTGATATGATTCTCTTACCCTCGAAACTCGCAAAAAGAATGTCTGTATATATTTACTACTTTCAGTCTTTACATTTGAAAAATTCAAAAATACCAAAAAGATTTTAGGTGTGTTTTAATATAAACTTTATAAAAGCCAAAAAGATTTTATTTCTATTTTTTTTTTCGATCGTACGATGTTGGAACTCGAGTCTTCGTTGCCTGAAACCTGAACGAAAACCGAATTGACTAAATCTTCATAAACGGTCGAAATTTGCAAAGTTTTGAAAGTTAGAAACTAAAACAGACAAATTTTCTAAACTTTCAAACTGTCGGACGGTGTTTGATTGTGACATGGTCATTCGTGTGTCATTTGTTTATATAAACTATATTCCAAGCAGTTGTTCTCATTACGCGTTTAGATTTCTTGCATGTGCAGATTCTAAAGGCAAGGAGAACATGGTCGATGACAAGCTTCGGAATGAAGACACGACGTGAAGGCCCTCAAAAGATGAAAATGATCGAGTTGCCGCTGTCCATCATCAACACCACAAGGATCTCAAGCTATAAGGATCAAGTCTTTCATGAGCATAACTCAAGGGGGAGCTTATGTTAAGGGGGAGTTTGTCAACACACTTCCTACATGAAACGGGGAGTTTGTTGATACACTTTCTGCTTTCAAGACGTGAAGACTTTGAAGATCCTCCGACATTAAAGACTTGAAAGGACGTCAGAGACTTGAAGACACGAAAATCGAGACAAAGCTACAGCCAAGGGGGAGTTTGTTGGTGCACTTGTGTCTGTACTTTGTCTGTATTTTGTCTTGATTCAAAACGATGTCTTTTGTTAGTCTGGGTTACGTCTTAGGTTTGTTAATATGTGTGTTTGATGTAAGTTTGACCAAGTCAACCATCCTCCTGGTTTGACTTGGCCAAACAGTTAGAACATGGTTGTAACATGTTTGTGTCGAAGGATAAGTCATCGAAGGATTGTTTAGATCCTTCGATGAGTTCGAAAGATAAACCTTCGATGGATGTTGATGGACCTCGAAGGATATCATCCTTCGAGGTATATGTGGATCCTTCGATAGGTTTCAGATCGATAGATGATCTTTCGATCAGTCTATCTGATCCTTCGACCAGACGAGCTGTGATGGGTATATATATACTCATGTAATGTGTTCACTTCAGATAGGAAGTGTGAGAGAGTGTGAGTGAACTTAGTCTTGTAGAGAGCGTATTTTCAGTTTGGCCAAGGGCTGTAACCGTGTCCACTGAAAGACAAGAGAAAACTTTGATATCTCGTGTGTCTACCTTTCTCTTTGTAGCTTGTGTTCTCATATAAACTACCGGTTTGCATTCTAGCTTGGATTCCGCACTTGCTAGTGTGTTAAACATAACAAGGATAAGGTTTAACCTCAACCTCCGGGGGACCTACACTTAGGTCTATAAGCAACGTATATAATGTAAAAAGACTATTTTACCCCTGCATTTGGGGCTATACGCAGCAAAAACAGGGGTAACATTGTCTTTTTGACCCTTTATATACGCTGCGTATTGGTCTATACGCAACGTATTTAAACTTTGTGAAAAAATGATCCCTCAAACCTACCAAAATGACCCAAAAAATATGATGGGTTATATACGCTGAGTATAGCTCTATACGCAGCGTATATAAACCCTTGTTTTCTGTGCAATGATTGCTGATAAGGCTCTGAAATCCATGGTTTATATACGCTGAGCATAGCTCTACGCGCAGCGTATAGAGGTAACCCTATACGCTGCGTATAGGTCTATACGCAGTGTAGGTAAAGGTAGGGTTTGGTGTGCAAATAGCCATGTTGGTGTGCAAATAGGTAGACCCAATATATTTCTAGATATATATACATACATATATATATATATATGTATATATATATATATGTATATATATCTAGGGGAAGGTTCATTTGAGAAGAAATTTAATGTGAGAAGAAAAAGAAGAAAGGGCATAATGGTAAAACATTAAAATAGTTTATAACTCCCCCCATTAATTATGTTGTCTTTTATTAATAAAGCAAAAAAACATTTTATTCCTACACATTTCAAAGTTTATCCTACATATATCTTACACTTACCGAAATTTACCCTACGCATATCTAGATTTATCATACACATTCAACAGTTTATCCTACACATACTAAAATTTATCCTACACATGTCGAAAATTGTCCTTCATTGTAAATTATTTTATCTTGAAAGAGAATATTTAAAAGTGAGTTACAATTTTAATTAGTTAGCTAATTAATTACTATTAGAAATTTACCTATATGCCCTTATTAATAACATTAAATACACATATTAAATGAAGTAAATGGAGCATTTCTATTGGTTTAAAACTTATTTTTTTTATTCTTACAAAATTTTTCTTCTCATTTGAACCCTCCACTATATATATATATATATATATATATATATATATGACGAATTGAATTTGTATTTCCAGACTTCTTAAGAATCAATTGTACAAAATAAATTACTTAGAAGTTTTCATGAGATTTTCATCTGAATTATTTAAACGATCTTTATGTAATCCTAATTTGATGATGTTGGAGCAGTAATTTGGGTAGAAAATAAAGATTTAAATGTTCGTTATGGCTATTAATTCAACTGTTGTTTATTGTTAAACTAATAATTAAATCTAAAAAAATACTTATCATATTTAATAACTAACTAATAAATGATTTTCTAACAGAAAACTGTCGAATACTTTTTATATTTGTGGTTGTTTTCAAATCATGGTAGTGTCCGTCAAAAGTTTTCCCAATGATAAAGTGGACGAATCTTAAGAATGTCACATTCCTTATCCTACCAAACTCCAAAATAAAAACACTCCTTTGCCTTTGGCTTATGTCACAAGACACAATCATACAGTGCCACTTCACCTTTGCTTATCCAACAAAGCACCTCAACCCCCCACCCCTACCATAGCCAATTAAATTTAGTTCTTCTTTAAATAGAGTGATGAATGACTGACACTTAAAAAGTTGCTTATGCTTCTTAAACAAGATTTTCCATAGTCTCAAACTAGCCTTAATCAATCACCATCATTGACATTATATCTTTATAAACATTCTTAAGCTCAGTCTTGAGAATTCATTGTGCAGAAGGAACCTACACATCTTATTTTCTTCGTAGCCGGAATTGAAACTTACAAAATGATAGAATCCGCCCCTTCGAAAATACTTATAGGAATCTCATTAGATCAAGAACAAAGCATGGAACTTCTATCTTGTGCAATCTGTAATTTGGCTCGTCCAAATGATGTTATCATTGCCATGCATATTCTTGGTTAGTTTGTAAACCAGTTCATTGTTTGTGAAACTAATGTTTTTCTTTGTTATAACCATGGTTGAAACATTACAGTGACAGAAACCAGAACGAGGAGCAAGGAGAAAAGGAGATCTCCCAAATCAATGAACAGATATCATACACAAATACGAAAAGCAAAAGCTTTTGTCATATCTGTTATGGGTGAATTTGCCAATGTTTGCCGTGCCAAACAGGTAACTCTAGTTGTTAATGCAGTTCCTAAAATATTCTAGGTCGATAAGGATCTTAAATTTCATAATTTTCCAGGTGAAATTGGAGGCAAGAGTTGGATTTAGTTCTAGTGTTGGAAAAGGACTTATTGAAGAAACCAAAAACATATCATCTAAGTATCTACTCATTGCAACCAAAAGTCACGAATCAAACCGGTAACAATACTATATTGTACAAAAAAAGTTGTTTTGGGTGAACATGACAAACAAGCCCAAACCTCAGGGACGATTTTGGCAATTTACTCTAAATTTTTTTCATCTAAGTATCTACTCATTTCAAACATGCTTGCAGATTATAACACCTCTTTTTTTTTTTTTTTTTTTTTTTTTTTTAGGACCAGGGTCTCTCAAACACAGAAGTACTGTATTGATCATATGCCAAATTCATGTTCACTAGTTTTAGTTCAGAAATCTGATATGCCACAACTAGATTTGAAGTCAACAGCCATTGACTTAGAAGGTTGGTGCTTCTAGTATGTTTTATAATGATGATAAGCCCTTGATTCTTTAACTAGGAATATGGTTAGGAAGCATGCACAAAATAACAATGTATTTTCATTTTTCACCAACCATAGCAACCTACTTTAAATTTCTCTAACAATTATAACAACATATCCTTACCACATGTTGTAATTATTGCCAACAACCTGAAATTCAAAGTATGTTGCTATTTTGTATTCTGAATAGTAAATTGCCTATATAGGTATGTTGCTGTTTTGAGAATATCCCAATATTCTAATATACTAACAATATCTTGTGGTTAACTAATATTATTTTTTAGATTTCCCCAATAAAAAGAGTGAGCAAGAGTCCCCTAGAAATGTGATGGATTTATCTGAAGGAGATAGTATTGAAGAAGATAGTTCTAGCTTTGAGGGATCAACCATAACAGAGTCTCCTCCATCACCAAACGCTCGAGAATTGAAAGTGCAATCTTCTTTTAGATGGTCTATATCATCGTTGAAGCGCATTTCATCTTTCTTACGCTTACCATTTGAGCAGAACGCAAAACAAACAGAAGTCAAGCATCCAATCAAAGAACAACCACGACCTCTATTGAAGTGCTTCAGTTATGATGAGCTTGCCAATGCCACAAATAACTTTAATGAAGGTACAATATATCTAGGAAAGTTGTTACTGAATGTAAGAACACTTCAACAGAACTCAAAGAGCTAGATTTTGACGTTTCTATGGTTTGTGGCCCATATATCATGTCCATATCAATCTCATTGAAGTACTGTAGATATATTGATGGGCCCCGACGACCCGTGTCCACCTAGCTATACATATTTTTGTTGTAGCAAATGTAAAAGATGTGCCCCTTGTATTTGTTTAGTTGTCATAAGTATTACATCCAACAAAATGGTTTCTTTGCAGATAATATTGTTGGAATCGGAGGTTATTCCGAGGTATACAAAGGTAATCTAGAATCTGGACAAGTCATTGCAGTTAAAAAGCTAGCCAAGGACAACAAAGATCAAAATAAGGAGAAAGAGTTCCTAATGGAGTTGGGCATTCTTGGACATATTAACCATCCCAACACCGCGAGCTTAGTTGGTTGTTGTGTCGAAAATGGATTGTATCTCATATTCAACTACTACCCTAATGGAACTCTCTCCTCTGCGATACATGGTACAACAATGACATTTTACTTTTATCATTGTTTTTCATGGCACTTTGAACTGAATCATATCAAAACACTTGTAAATTTCAGGTAAAAGAGACAAGCATTTAGAGTGGCCTGAAAGATACAAAATTGCACTCGGAATTGCTAGAGGGTTACATTATCTTCACACATGTTGTAAGCACCGTATAATACACCGTGATATTAAAGCATCCAACGTTCTTCTAGGTCCAGACTTTGAACCGCAGGTGTGGCTAATACTATTACTATGTGATAGGGGTTTGAAGTTTCCATTCCTTTTAATAATTAGAATGTTATATGTATAGATTTCAGACTTTGGTCTGGCGAAATGGCTGCCTAGCCAATGGACACACCATGCTGTAATTCCTGTCGAAGGGACATTCGGATACTTAGCACCAGAATACTTCATGCATGGGATTGTTGATGAAAAAACAGATGTGTTTGCATTTGGAGTTCTTCTTTTAGAGATCATAACAGGGCGAATGCCCATCGATTCAGAAAAGCAGAACCTGGTTTTGTGGGTCAGTACTTGTATCATGCTTTAGGGCACATTTAGTTCAAGATACTATTAACCAAGAATAGATACAAATGTGTGCACATAAAAAATAGAGAACTCCCTCTCATCCTCCCGAAAAAAGCTATAAAACACCAAAATTTTGAATCCGAATCAGTTGATATATGATGTAAATTTCTCTTATTCTTGATATGGCGGAGGTATTATGTAATTTTCGGCAAATCTTAACGCGTCTAATATGAAGTTGCAAAGATTAAAAGAAACAATGCTAGTAACCAAAACTAGAACACATAGCAAAAACGTAGTATAACACAATCCACTACTAACAAACTTCATGATTTTTTAGGCAAAGCCACTTATGGACACTGGAGACATCAGCGAATTAGTTGATCCAGATCTAGAAGAAGCATATGACTTTGATCAAATGCATAGACTAGTCCTCACAGCTTCATATTGTGTACAACAATCTTCGGATTCGCGACCTACCATGACTGAGGTACATGCTTCTGTATAGACACTTTTATTCAAGTGAATCATTTCCGTTCTTTGTGCTAGCATGAGAAAATGTTTAATGATCACCTTCTTTTGTTTTATGTTTGATAGGTGCTGGAAGTTTTACAAAGCGGAAATGAGTCAGAATTCGCAAAGAGTTGGGATATACCAAAATTTAAACAAGAGGAGAACGAAATGGATGATTATTCCATGATCTTTGGGTATGATGTTCCTTCAGATATAAGTTTGGAAGATATATAGGGTACCCTATTTATTTTTTTGGTAAGGGCTTGTAGTTTTGGCCCAGGCAACTCCCATAAAATAATCAGGTTTAAATATATTAGAGACAAATTGGATTTTAATAATCAAAACTATAACCTATTGACTGGCAACAGTTGTGACCAATGATACTTCTAACTTTCACTTTCTTTGCCAATGATAATCCACTCTAACGAAGAAAGACTTCTACCCCTAACTTTCATTTGTGTCATTTTAAAAGAATTTCCAATATCGTGACAATGATTAAATCAGTCAATCGGTCATTATGGGCGACCAAAGATGTTTTTCCATTAAAGTGGGATTTGCCTTGGCAACGAAAGTAAATACTGAAAGTGTCACACACTTCTGAGTTATTATCGTGCAATGGTTATAGTGTGGATTATTAACATCTGTTTTGGTTATATTAAATTTAATTTCATTATTGATTGTCACTATAGCATGCCTTGTATTTCTTTTTTAGTTTTCAAGTGTTAATCAAGGAAGAATATTATTGTTCTTTTATCGGTTGTAACTTCTTTGTGGCTCAGTCTTTATTGATGTTTTTACGAATTTATATTTGGTCTCAACAATGGGCTATTCTAACTGATGTAACAAATATCTAATAGAAAACAGAATGTCATACAAGATGAACCTAAAAAAAGACCTTAAAGGATGCATTGTAAATAATGAAAACATATATAACAATGTAAAACAAAAAAGATCATGGTAAGAAATTTCAACGATGGGGTGGGGGCCAAGTGAGCTGAGTGGCAAAGCAAGGAGGGTCGAAATAAGAGTAAATTACGAAATTACTAATATATCATTATTCCTTTTCTCGTAAAATGAACAGATTGTTATAAATATATTTATTATTAATGTGGTTATCAACACCAAAAATAGATTAGCTTTCTCTCCAAGTTTTGTATACCTTATATATACCACTATTGTATCTCATTGTAAATAATACCTATTAATAAAAATGCAATCTTTTTCTCCCTACATCTCTTTCTCTTATTGTTTACTATTAGGCTAGTAGGTCGTTGTTTCACAACACGTTATCAGCACGAATGTGCTCTCACCAAAACCTTAATCCCCTTCTCTGATTTCTTGTGATTTCCCAACGTGAGAGGTGGCGCACAATTTTTTTTTCTTCGTCGTTGTTGATTGAATTCAAGTTGTGTATCAGCTTTAAAGATCGAGATCAAGCATAAAAAAAATAAGAAGATTAGTGTTGTTGTTTATAGCCGTCACCTATGATGCATCATTGGAGCCATTGACACAATATAACTCCACAACACCACAACAGCCAATTGATTTCTTCTGGTCTAAAAACATCAGGTAATATCTTCAAAACCAGTCTTCTATTTGAATATTAATATACAACCGGAACTTGGAACTTGGGTTTGGGAATTTTAGATAATCTAGTTTTTTGTCAACCTATAATTTAGATATGGAGTTTTCTTTTCCTTTTTTTTTCTCGGTCATGATTATCCCAACCCAAATATCTAATGGAAAAATTATTACCGATTATAATCGAAAGGATATTTCTATACTTCTAAAATTCAATTTAATGTTTTTATAAGTACAAAGATAATTGTGGAATGAGATTTAACACATATGAACAGAGGTTTTCTTTTAGGAAGTATATCCTTAGTGAATTTTTCTTTTGTGTAAGTTTTTTTTTTTATTTTGTCACGTATTAATGTAGTGAAAAAATAATTTACGATCCAAACGACCGCTAAGGATATTGCTTTAATAATTATTACCCACATCATAAAGGCTATAGTTTTTTTTTAAGTTAAGTTTGTTTTCGATCGATTTCTTTTTCTTATCAAACCACAGAAGATAAGTATTTATTATTTATAATTCTTATCGATATTATGATTTCTCTTTAAAAGTTAGTTGAGTTATAATTTAAATAATACTAAAAGTTTGCTAGTAGATGATACATGGTATATATGATTATGATTTGTGATATTACCTTGATTTCAAATATATTTTATCATTTAAATAGTGGATTGTATGTTTGAATACTATGATAACTATTAAAAATAGTTTATCTTATTTTATGTTCATGTTATCATCAATAGATTTGAATCACGTAGAAATCTCAAATAAAATAATTACAACATAATGGTTGAACTAAAATATTTTCTCCGATTAGTTATATAAGATGGATTAACAAGATAAGTGAACACAATTTTTGGGTTACTTTGGTTGAACATTTTTATTTTCTTAATTGTAATATTATGCGTCTGGGTTATTCAATTTAAATGTTTATTGTTATTCAGATTTACAACTAGCTAAATAAATTAAATAAGACTGGTTGTTGTATGAAAATTGGTTCTGCTGCCTTATGAAAAAAATTGGCTAGTGCATGAAAATTGATTTTAATATATATGTTTTTTTTTGTTTCTACTTTAATGACATATCCTTCCGATGTGAATAATCAAACCAACATTACATATTCAAGTTGATATCATCTTTTATTAGTAAGTCACTTAAAGTGCATTATTTAAATCGTTGGTTCATGATCCCAATATTATTTTGTAATATGTGTACTTGTATTGAATTGTGTATTATGAAAGCACTATGGAGCTTGATAGGGATATTAGTTTATGCTTTTAATTAAAGTAATAAATATTTATATATAATATGTATATGTGATTAGTTACATTGTGGTATGTTGATACATAAATTATGTATATGTTTGTTTATAAGTAATGGTAAATTTTAAATTAACTTTACATTGAGATTATTTGTTATTATAAATTTTATTTGATTGTATGTTCTAAAACGACTTGATGAAAAGTTATGTTTTATAAAGTTTTAATACAACTTGATCAATGTATAATTTCATGCAATATATAATTTGATTGTATACCAAGTATTTTATGTATTTTATATAGTATAATTTATTCATTATATACATGTTGAGATGTATTTGTATAGATATGATATATATGTGCATGTATGTATGTGTATTTGTTTATAATTGATAAATGAAAAGCATCTTATATCATAATGTTTTTAGCATAATTTGTTTTACATGATGATATACTATAACATAATGTATTGCATAGTTAAACTTTGTGTATATTATTAGTATTGCATTTATATATGTCTTTTATATGCAATCATTTTTTTTATATAAATGATATTGATTAGAATAACTAAAGCCAAGTTGTGCTTTATTATCACTATCATGATAAAGTATAATATGCTTAGATATGACATCTATAGTATTACTCTGTAAATCTCATTATCAGTTTGAAAAAAGGATATACAACTTTGGACGGATAAATCTCATATGACTCGATCATGTAATTATTTTTCATTTTATATGATGTGAAAAGAAAGATTTTTATAAGGAAAAACTAGATAAAATTTTTCCATTTGTGAGATATGATCCTAAAGTGGCAATATATAAAAAAGAGTATGAAAGGTTTGAAGTAATTTCATACCCTTGTGACCGAGTAAAGAATGAAAATCAATGAAAGTTTCAGATTCTATCTCATTCCTTGAAGTGAATGTGACTTTATATTGAATGATGTGAAGGTAAAGATCATGGAGAGAATATTATGATGACGATCAACCATGAATAATATAAAGATCTTTCTCTCTACATATCTTTCTCATATTGTTTAGCTATGATTGATAAATCTTATATGATTCGAACGTTTAGTCACTTCTTATTGATGTTATGTGAATAATGAGATTGACCATTAAAAGTGGCAAATTAAGGGAGTGGTTATATGAGAACCAAATATGAAAAGGATAAAAGTTATATAACATGATAGTTTGCAATGATAATACGTTGTTCTTTAGCATAATTCAACTAATACACATACGATCATAAACCAGAAGTTTATGTATCATGATTATTAATTAATTGGCATGACCGGTTAGACCACACCGTGTCAATGATGATGTGAAACGTATTGAAGAACTAGAAGATTCTTCAAGTTAGTAATTAGCATGCAATATCTGCTCTCAAGGGAAAGTCATTATTTACCAACAAAAGTAGGATTGGAATCCCTAAATTTTCTGGAAGTGATTAATGGATATGCATATACCAACGTGATACCATTTAGTGTTTTAAATTGATGCATCGTCTAAATGGTTATGAAATCCACAACCTGAAGTTTGTGTGATTGTGGCTTAGCTAATGTGCTAGCAAGGATATTAATCCAGATTGGTATATTTATTTTGGTAATAATGATGAATTCAATTCCCAAGTTATTAATAATTATTGGAAGAAAATATTGAACTACATATAGCTTATGTTTATACAAGAATTGCTTTGTTGAGATTATCACTAAACGTCTACTATTGATTACAAAGCCAATGATCATGAGAGGAGCAGAAGTTTAGTTAGGTACATGTAATTTTATATATAGTACCATTAATTCACATCAAGCCAATAAGTTATAGTTCTCCCCATATATTTGGTTTTTGGTCAGTAACCAAATATGTCTCATCAAAGATTTTGGTTGTGCGACATATATTGAAACTCATCCACCACACCGCATAAAGATGGGACTTCTAAAAAGTTTGAGAATATGTTGGGTATAAATAATCGTCTATGATTGAATACTAGAAAGTCATTAGTTAGAAATTTGTTTATGGCTCACTGGTTTTTCACTTTAGTGAATGAATGTTCCCAACATTAGGGGGAGATAATAAGCAGTTGGAAAGTGAAAAGTGAAATGAATTATCATGTTATCTTGATCCTCATACTATAAACGGTGAACTAGAAGTTCAAAGGATAATTCATTTACCAGTATTAAAAATAGATTATCAGACAAGTTTACTGACCTAAATAGAGTGACTAAGTAAGTCACATAATCAACTGCTTATGCTCCAGTTATATTTGTGTCCCAATAGGACAACCACATATTTTGTAATGAGTCTATTGCACGCCTAAAGCATGGTAGACTTGTTGATTCCAATAATAAAGTTCCTCGAAAATTGGAGCAAGTAATTAAGATGGTCAAGTCGAGATATGTATGTAATCGAAATAAAAATCGACGTCGTTATACTTTTGTATATAAAATAGTGCTTGAAATGATAAAATGATGAGGATCAAAATATAAGATCTGCCTATGAGAAATGATTGGCCAAAAGCGAAAAAAAACGTGAATACGGCAGAGTTGAATTCTCTAACGAAATGGAAAGTTTTCGAACCAACAATCCATGCAACTGAAGTTGTAAATCATGTTGGAAACAAACAGGTCTTTTATGCGAATTATGAATTGAAAATCAAATCAAGTAATATAAGGCAAAATTGGTGGCACAAGAATTTTCGCAAAGACCTATGATTGATTATGAGGAGAAGTATTCTCCAGTGGTGGATGCATTAACTTTCCAATATATTAGTCTGGTAACATAAAGAGAGAATTGATATGCGTATCATGAATGTTATGTATCACTTGATACTGAAAATTTATATGATAGTCTCGAAGGATTAAATTATGTAAGTCATGTAAAGTAAGTTCTCGAGAACAATGTGATCATTGTATACATATTCGGATTTGAATAGGTTATGATTTTTTACATGTTGGATATAATTGAAACTCCTCATGAGTATCCTAAAGCAATTGAGTACTTAGAAGGTTAACTGAAACATTTTATGGATGTAATTCTTGTGCACCAATAAACATACATAGAAAACTTGTACTTAGTGATTGTGATATCTTAATAAATAGTGTACACGCATGGTACAATATGGATTTTGGAGATAAAAGTAAGTGTTCATGACATTTTGCATATGATATATATAGCTATGTGTTATATGGGTAAGTTTATGTAGCAAAACTCATGAAGAGTGAATGCACATGCATTGTTGGATAAGATGGGCAGAATTCCCTCATGGATTGATAATGCCAGAAGCGCTGATATAAAAACCTCAAGAATGTACTATATGAAGATGGCAAAATACATATGGCTAAAATAGTTGAGTCGAGTGTTGTACAACTCGAGATATTCGCATAAAGAGGGATATAAGTTTGATTAAATTAGCCATGTTTTATCAAAATTTTACTTTTAAAAGTTCACTATAATCGCAGTTTACAGTGATGATGTTTACACATCGTCGAGAGAAACTGTTGAGCTTTTAGAGGGAGATTTTTTTTAATGACCTTGGCATAATCTAATTATTACTCGAACTGCAGTTCGAGTATATATGTAATTATATTTTATCAATCCCTAAAGTACATCTCGAAGATGATGTTGGGATATTTTAGTATGGACATAGTTGAACCTTAAAAGTACGTTAAAGGTTGTTAAGTCATTTGTTATAAGAAATGCATATTATCATCTCCTACCAAAGTAGAGATTCTCGTTCTATAAGTACCATCATTAAATGCATGTGTGCACTAAAATGTTTTGCTAGCTATGTATGGTTATATATCTTTCACTTGAGCGTATTATCATGATACAACATTTGTTAAACGAAGAGACATTGGAATGAGTTCAACGAAATATTTCAGGTATAAACGATATTTGATTATATTTTACTAACCCATCAAAACAAGTTTGGTTAGTCTTGTAGATGAGGAACGTAACTAAACACAGTCGTGGACATATGGTATTTTTTGGAAGGAGGCACCTAAAGTCTTGTTAGAAGATGACAGAACATTTCTCAACATAAAGGATTGCACATTAAGGGATCAAGCGACAAATCATTGATTACAAAAGCTTTGATCAACTTTCAAGGAAGATGGGCACACGTCAATTAAAGGATACATGTTAAAATGAGGGGGAGACTTATTTAAGTTGCACTCTTTTTCCCTTGACTAAGTTTTGTCCCATTGGGTTTTCTTAGTAAGGTTTTTAATGAGGCAACATACCTGATCTAGAAGTATCAGGGGGAACTAATGCGCATTACACGTTGCACTCTTTTTCCCTTAGCTATGGTTTTGTCCCACCGAGTTTTCCTAGCAAGGTTTTTAACGAGGCAGTATCAAGCGTATTATGTTGATAACCAAGGGGGAGTGTTATGAATATATTTATTATTAATGTGGTTATCAACACCAAAAATAGATTAGCTTTCTCTCCAAGTTTTGTATACCTATATATACCACTATTGTATCTCATTGTAAATCATACCTATTAATGAAAAAGCAATCTTTTTCTCCCTACATCTCTTTCTCTTATTGTTTACTATTAGGCTAGTAGGTCGTTGTTTCACAACACAGATTATCTTTAATCTCATTTTCAGTAGTTTCTTACTTTGTTTAATTAATTTTGTATATAGGGTAATTTCTCTTACTATGAAAATTTTGTCAAAAGCTATTCATATTTAAAAAATAAAATATTTAGACTTAAAATTATTATTCGAATACAATATCAAATTTTATGTATAACGTTTTATATTTTTTTCGCATTGTATTGTATAGAAAAATACTGAATGTAACAATTTAAAACAAAATAAAATGTATTATAGGCATGAAATTTACACCACGTACACTCGTTAACTTTCTTAGCATTGTGTTTTAATTTGCATTCCTAAAATACATTTTGTTGTCTTTTAAATTGCTACTTTTTGTAGATAATCTGACTTCCTATCACCACTTTCACACAAATATCTGCACATCTTCCCCACAATTTAATGTCGCCATGGCCCTGAAACATAGAAACATAAAAACAGCAAGATCAATATAAAACCCTGGGTTGCCTCCCGAGCAGCGCTAAGTTTTCAGGTCTTCAGCCAGACCATGCCACCCGTGTTTATGGTGGCTCACATAAACGATTCCTGCCGTCTCCACTGTTGCATTGTGCCTTTGAGTAAAATGCATTCATCCCATGTCTATTCAGTCGGTAATCAAATACGCTCCTGCTTGATCCCTCATACTTTTCTTTATAACCCGGTGGTTGATTTGTTTTCATTCTTTGACACATTTTTTTCCCGAGCAGCGCTAAGTTTTCGGGTCTTCAGCCAGATCATGCCACCCCCGTTTATGGTGGCTCAAAAAAACGGTTCCTGCCATCTCCACTATTGCATTGTGCCTTTGAGTAAAATGCATCCATCCCATGTCTATTCAGTGGGTAATCAAATACGCTCCTTCTTGATCCCTCATACTTTTCTTTATAACCCGGTGGTTGATTTGTTTTCATTCTTTGACACACTTTTTTCATACAATCAATAGACTCACTATTCTTCCCTTCAATGGACTCATAACTAATCACTCTAGTTTGAACATCAAAGGATAACTTAGAGTTCTTTTTGGTCATGGTAATAACCCCGTCTCTACAATTGATTTGAGCATTTGCTGTGTATAGAAACGGTCGACCCAAGATTACCTTTTGTTATGCTGCCATTTTGGTAGAAGCATAGTCTAGGACTAGAAAATCCACCGGGTATTCAAACTCTCCCAACTAAATCTTAACATTCCTAACCATTCCTCGTGAACGCCTCCAACTTTCATCCGTCAAGCTCACCATGATGTCTACATCTTGCAGCGGGCCAAAGTCATACATGTCATACAACTCGCCTAGTAGCACGCTCATGCCCGCCCCATAGTCCAACAATGCATGAGGAATTTTCAGTTTTCCCACTCGGATAGGCACGAGTGGTGTTCCATGCTCTTTGTCATTTTCAACATCGGCATCTTTTCCTATACCTGCACTCACTTGACACGAAGAGGTTAGTAATGTTTCATTAAGTTCACTATTAGGAACGGTGCTTACCACATTGATGTTAACACTTTTAATGTTTTTAGGATTTGTCACCGTGTCACTCGGTAATTGACCTTTTGCTTTCTTCAATAGTGCCACTTCACTTGCAAGTTGGCCCATTTGAGTGGTCAAAGATTGGATAGCTTTATCACAGATTTCATCTTTTTGCATGTGAACATCGCCCATTTGATTTCTTCGTTGCATCTCTAGTTGCATCACCTTGAGCAAATCCACGACTTCATTCCCACTCGAAACAACTTGACCCGAAGACCCACTTTGATCATTACCCAATTGTTGGAATTTCCTTTGAAAACCTTGATTATTGAATTGTTGGCGAGGAACGTAATTTCCTTGATTTCCTTGGAAATTAGGATTGGCCTGATTAGATGGATTTCCATAATGAAAGTATCGACGGTTTCGCAATCCGGGGTGGTATGTATTCGAGTTCATATTGTAGTTTCTACCACCTCCACCTCCACCTCCACCTTGACCTTGGATTGCATTTACTTCTTCATATTGCCCTTCACCTCCTAGGCAATTTTCAGCCGCATAACCCAACTCATTACAAATTGAACAAACATCATATACCTGGTTTGTAGTTTGAACTCCACCATCATCCACAACATGCACTTGTGGCCTAGTAACAGTCGGTCTCGCTCTCCTAGATGATTGAGCCTTTCTCTTTAATGTGACCGCCATTTGCTCCAAAAATGCCCAATCGTCTTGCTCGTAATTGGTACCGAATGTACCATTGGTGATAGAGATTAAGTCACGAGCATCTTCGGAATTCAACCCTTCATGAAACGCATTCAACAATTCCCACAACTCTATCCCATGATGAGGGCAATTCTTTATCATCAAATTGAACCGTTCAAAAGCTTCGTGGAACATTTCACCTTGTTGTTGTTGGAAACTTCTCATACTTCTTCGTGCATCGTTGGTCTCTTGGGCCGTGAAAAATTCCTCCAAAAATATTTGTTGCATTTCTGCCCATGTATAAATTGATGCCGACAGTAATGTGTAAAAACCATTTCTTTGCCCTATCCTTCGATGAAAACTGAAATAGCACCAATTTGACCTCATCCGAAGAAAACCCTTACCCACCGATAGTATTGCATATCGAATCATATGCCTCCAAATGAAAACAAGGTTCCTCCGTTGCTAGACCTTTATACTTCGGTAAACTTTGGAAGGAATTCGTTCTAACCTCAAATGTCCTCCCTTCATTGTTTTGAGGAATAACTATTGGTGACGAATTATTGGTAATCACCGGCCAAAAATGTTCTTCTATACCCCTCACGGCCTCTTGATTATGTCTTCGTGCACACCCAATTGAACTCTTGGGTGTGGTTGGCCAATTGGTCTTTGAACCGGTGGTCTTTGAGGTGCGAATTGTTGTAGCGGTGGTTGATATACTTGCCCTACTTATTGTTGTTGAGGATTTTGCCTTTGAATTTGCGGACCTTGTGGTGGGAATTGTTGTGGAATAACTTTTTGAATTACATGTTGTTGAGGAGCTCTACCATAACCTTGCATTCCTTGACTTTGACCTTGCATGTACGTATATTCCTCTTGATCTCCATCACCCCCATACATATACCCTTTGCTTCGTATCCCCCAAACTCTTCCTCATATCCATAATCAAACCCATCTCTTCTAGCTCCCATGGTTTGCAAAAATTGCGGTTATTGTTATTTCAAACCCGGTTGTAATGGTGGTTGATATGTAGATGTTGTATGGACTATGGATGGACCCAGATTGAAATAGACATGGTGGTGGTATTTGTTAAGAAGATGATTGTCCGGATGTTGGGAAGAAATATGAAAAAGCTGGAACGGCTGATGATGTAGGAGCATAACTAAAAGTGTATTCGGTTTGGGTATTTGCGGGTAAGGTGGTGTTGGTTGGTTTAATTTCAGGTGTTGATGTAGGAATGGTAGAATTTGGTGGAGGTGTGGATGGTATTGGTTGACTCGTAGTGGGTGGTGGTGGTGGTGGATCCATTGTGTTAATCTGTGTAACTGGTGTTGTAAGTGTCGTTGGTGAACCACTAATTTTGTTTTCTCGTAGTAAAACTCTGTTTCTTCTCAAAGTTCGCTCAATTTCCGGATCGAAGGCTAATGGTGATAGCTTGTGAGAGCCTCTAGTATGCATGCACCTGTAAATATCTGCACACTAAACATAACCAGCGTAAACCCGAAAAATAACAAACTAAACTACAAAAGATAACGCACGTTGCGCACTACTCCCCGGCAACGACGCCAAAATTTGACGTGAGGTCGAAGTCTTAATCAGATTTAATCCAATTACTACTAATAGTTAGCGGTAAATGGGTATCGAACATATGGAGTTTGTGGAATATGTGTTATCCAAATGGTTTATCTAAATGACTAATGTTAACTAAATTGCAAGAAATGTAAATTCAGAATTTTGATTGTTTGGTTTTAAGAACTAAGATTAACTAATTAAATTTCAAATCAAAGGTAGGTTGTGAAACAGATTAGGAAAAAGCGACCATCCTCGATTTCAGGTTTTTAATCCACACTAATGTTTATGCCCAACTAGAAAGAACCACATAGACATGGCTCGTGTTTGATTATTTGTTTATGATAAAAGGGAACTAAGTACTCGGATTATGAAAATGCGAGGTTGTTACCCGATGATCAATTGACTATTATCTAACCCTAATCCCTCCCATGATATCTCAATTGCCAACGGCACCAAGAACGTATGGTTTAGACTAACATTAAACAAGAATCAACACTTTACAAACAAACATTCAAACACCATAATAACTTAAACAAACATTGCAAAGTCACTATTCTAGATATTCAAACATAAACATAGTGTTTCAAAAGCAAACCTTACATCTAGGATGATCACCACGAAATTAGCCACTCATAGTTTGGTGCATCATCATCACACAAAGTCTAATGGTCATATGAATTAAAACACAAACCGAATTGTTTAGAATTGTTTAGAACCAAGAAGAACAAGCCAAAATCACCCAAGAAGTGCTCCAAAACCATCCATAATGATTAGATGATGAAAAGGCACCATAAACAACCTTAAATGAGGGAGTTACAAGTTTCACGTCAGTCTCCACCATAAGCTACGGTGGCCACCATAGCTTACGGTGGGTTGCAATGGCCTACGGTGGGTTTAAACTGGCTTACGGTGACAATTTTTGTCAGGGACCACCGTGGCCTACGGTGGTCACCGTAAGCTACGGTTGCTTTAGCTAAGAAATTTTGTTTTCTTTGTAACTTTCTCGTTTCAACTCCGTTTTCTTCGCCGTTTTCGCCCACGTTCTCGTAATTTCATCCTCTATCATGTTATCTTCTTAATTATTCAATTCCAATAATTGATTTTTTTCATTTATTCTACGTCTTTCAATCTCCAATCCAGTCGCGCATGTTCGAAGCTTCATTTCTACACTTTTAAGCCCCAAATGTACCTGAAGCACAAGAAACCGTAGTTATCTAATTCAAGATAAATACATGGATAAATGCGGGATTAAATTATACTTTATAACCCTTAAGGGTCGTCCTACGGACCCATCAAAAATAATCAAGTATATTTAGCCTAGGACACAAAAGGACCATCAATGGCATTTATGGTTCAGACGTAGTCCATTACCTATTAGACAGTGAATCATAAAGTCACAACTGGCATTTTCACACTGACGATGTTAATTAGCTCAAAGGCTCGTCACGAAGGACATTTAAAATATGGCACAAAAGGCCTTGTCACAAAGGACATTAAAAGATATGGCACAAAGGCCTGGTCACGAAGGACACTTATAAGATATGGCACAAAGGCCTGGTCACAAAGGACACTTATAAGATATGGCACGAAGGCCTTGTCACAAGGACATTTAAAATATATATATAACACGTGATCTCATTTGATCAGGGGCTTTAAGGTTTGAACATTGTTCACCACCTTGGGACAGGGAGTCATAGACCACAACTGTCGTTGTCATTAAAAGACAATATATATCATGGCCCGTAGGCAAATCAATTGACATCACAAAAGGATGTTAAAATAATAATCATCGCACTGATGATATTAGTCATGATCGCACTGATCATATAGACTATGAGGCTAGGGCACAGCCCACCACCTTAGATAGGGAATCATAAAGATTACAACTGTCAATGTCTCAAATGGACAATAAAGTATAGCTCGTAGGCACTTCATCACTATGGATGTTAATAATATGATCATCACATTGATGATACTAGCCATGATCTAACTTGATCATATGCTATAAGGCTTGGACGTAGTCCAAATACCTTGACGGCTAGTGTGGTTCCTCAAGTCACACTGCCCGGAGTGTTAATCATTACTTGAATGTTAACATAGATTAATTGTCTTAATGGTTAAACAATAAAACCATGGACGCATTGACCATAAAGGTTTGGGGCTTGAGCATAGTTCACCACCTCTGGATAGAAGAGATAATCTTCCTTAACTATCATGATAGAAGGGCTAGTTATCTATAACTACCAAAAATTGCCAATTAATGTGGACTTGCCACTTGGCGGGGGTAAACCAATAAGAGGATTTTTTGAAATTATTTAGCGGATCGATAAAGTTCAAATTAAAATCGAGACGATCGCTTGAACAAAGGATGTAATGAAATACATACATAATAATAATAACTCCAAAATTTTTCCATAAATCATTTAGGAAATTACAATAGTGCCTTAAACAGGACTTGAGATATACTTAAACTAAATTGTCCACGCAGGGACCAAAAAGAAGATGCAAGTCCATGCAGGGACTAAAAGGAAAGATATGTCCACATAAAGACTATAAGAAACAAATGTCCATGAAAGGACTAAACAGAAGAGACATGTCAACGTAAGGACTTAAAGGAAAATGAAATACAAATGAAAGAAGGATTCTCAAATGCCTCCTTTACTTCATTCTTGTTGTTCCTCTTCTTGGTTTGCCGCATACGACATTGACACAAAGGGTTTCAATGGATAATGTAAGTCCTCCGAATCGGGATCTGTTGTAGATGTAGAATCAAATGATTCAATGGTTAAAGAATAGAATGGATCACGGATTGGAGTTTGACAAGCATAGTCCAAGTTTGGAATTCCAAAACTTGGAGGTAAGAAATAGGGATCCTTAGCATCCACTGGTATTGACTTCGAGTATGGAGCCTCAGTGACCATCGGTATGGACTCCGAAGTCTCATTTAAAGTTTCTATAGGATTGGTTTTGGGATAAGGTCCAAAAAGATCTTTCCTCCAAACTGGTCGCACAGACATCCTAGTCGTAGTACGAAACTTCATACGCCTAGGCTTCGCACGAAAGGAATTTCCACTAACAGCTTCCTTGTTTGGCGACATGTTCCTAAAATTTATAAAATCGAAAACAATGTATACTTAATCTAAGGAATATGCTAACGTGTCATTTGAGATTAAACACAAAAGGCTAGTGTTTAATTCACTCAAACGTTGGCTCTGATACCAACTTGTCACACCCCAAATTTCCAACCAAATCCTGGTGGGCCCGGGTGAGGAGTATCGTGACGTAAGATTGGTATCATCATAGTCAAATATTCACAGACCACAAAGCGAAACTCTTGGAGTATAAAATATTATTACAAACTCAAATGTTCGAAAGTTCCAAAATAATAAATACAGACAAACTGTAATAAAAATCCATAGGCGGGTCAAATGTACAAAAAGGGATTCAACAGAATAATAGGCTTATGCAAAGGAGTTGCAAATTACTCTTCTAGCATTACCGACCAGCTTCCAGCCTATTTACGTATTTGTACCTGTAACTTAGTCTTTTGAAAATACGTCAGTTTTCACTGGTAAATACAATCAACTAACACATTTTGAAAACATTTAAAATTGATTTAAGTGGAGAAGGCACATGTTTTACAAATAACTTGGGACAATTCAAAATGACCTTGTATACAGTTTTACATATCTGTCAATACATATGGGGCCCAGTACTAAACACAGAGACATGATTAACCGACACACCACTTAAACCCACAAAGGGGTATCCCCTGATCAATGGGTAAGAGAACATTTTTATATAAGCATTAGCATCTGACGGGTGTATGCCTACACACCGTGCTCAGTCATGACCATTAATAACTTAAATTAGCCATGGATATCCAGGACACAGTGGCGTTAACCCTCAATGTTTAAGTTATCAGATAAAACATAATAAAACGGGTTATGAAGATTTTGTAGCTACATTCCGGCATATGATCCCATACCCGACCAAGCGGTAATAATTTACCGTATCCCAAGCCCGTATAGGGAAAATAGGTTAAGAGTATTTACTTGAGCTAATACTTGTCTTATAAATGCAAGGTTTATAATAACTCAGCCGTTTAATCAATTGACAAGTGTAAATAGCAATTTATTGAAAGGCTCGAGTCTGGAATGAAGGTATAAATAATCAATTAGAATGCTAACGGGTCTTATTCAAGTCGTATACTTTGACCGGCTAGCTAAAATATCGAAAACGATACGATATGCTTGATTAAGCGATAACCGGAATAGAATGTAGTTTAAACCCAACAAGTACTAAGACTTGTAGAATATGGGTAAAAAAATAGCATTCTGGAAATTGAGATAAAAATGATAAGGTTAACCCGTTTCGGTAAACTTATGTAAACTAGTTACATAAGCCTAACCATACGTTTATAAGCGATAATGGGTAACCGGGTGAGTCATGGACAATTTCTATATGTCAATATAAATATTAGTAGGATATCAACTTGCATGCCCGTTAAGGTTTTAAAATCAAACTATCATAAGGGCGTTTTAGTCATTTTGCGACATATAAAAGGAACTTGCGTATAAACTGATGTTATAAACATAATCATTCTGGAAAAATACTTTATTTATGATATGATGTCAGTAGGATATCAAACAAATGTGGTTATTTCACACATAGTTTGAAAGCTTATTTGGGAATCTGAGCATATAACATGTACCTACTGTAAAAATATTTTAAATAAGTTATAAAATCAGTAGGTAACAAGTCTTGATGGATAAATATGGTTTAAAACCATACTATGCGCTAAAAGGGCGTTTAATTCGTTTAATGACGATATTCGCGATCTTTTATCAAAACTAATGTTATGATCAGGTTTATGATGTTAAAATATGTTATTTAATATAACATACCAGTAGGTAAAATGGTTTTGTATAAAAATTATGATTTAAAACCATGTTAAGTGCCAAAAGGGCATTTTCGTCATTTAAGGACATAATACAAGAACTTGTACATAAACTCAGATTATAAACTGATTTGATATCCCAAAATATTCTAATTATGATATTATATCAGAAGGTAATGAGTTTGATATGTGAAATTATGTTTAAAACCGTTTTATGTGCCGAAGGGCATTTTGGTCACTTTAAAACATAATTTACGACATTATACAAAAACAAAATTTATGACTAGTTTAATAACATCACAATATGTCAAATACTTTAAAATATTAGTACATAAGTCATTTGCAAGTTTATTAGTGATTAAAACCTTATTATTTGCAAAAAGGAAAATTTAGTCAAAGTATGGCATAATAACGGAACTTTGCATAAAACTCAGATTAGTATTATGATCATGTAATATAACCTCGAAGGGTTATGCTACATTATATTACGATCATAATGGAACACTAAATCAGTAGCAAACTATTCTAAATCGGGCCAGAATCGAAAGTCAAAAAAGAAGTCAAACTTTGCGACTTTCGGTTGCGAACCGACCCTTAAGAATGGAATTGACGAGCCGAACATGTTTACACATGTTCTAATAATTATTACCAAGTTGTTAAAGTGTTAAAACATAATTTAACACATGTATAAACTCAGATTATGATTATTTCAAAAACTGACCCGTTTGACTCTTTAATATTGAAACTTTGACCTTTCAATTGACCAAGCAAACGTGATTTTCAGGAGGTGCCCTAGTGAGGGATTAACACGTACCTAATTACGATCACGTAGCCATGTTCGTCTCGAACAATGGCTGGACCATTAAGATCTAAACCGGAAGTCAAAGCGTTTATCGAAAACGCTTGACTTTTGGCTTTAAAAGCATACAAAATGAAAATACAGTAAGAAGAACCACTTACTAGCGGTCCTTGCACGAAAAAGAACTTGTTTGGAGGCTCCCTTCAGTTGGGAATCTCCAGAGGAAGAGTGAGAAGTGATAAATAAGAAGTGAGCAAGTTCAACAAGTGAACAAGTCTTCTATTTATACTTGTGGAAAGTTAAGGAGGTGATCACAAGTGTCTTGGGGAGTTATAAGGAGCCTACAAGTGTCCTCATACGTGGCATAGCAGACAACAAGCCCATGGTTTCGAAATGGAGGTGTTTTGACAGTTTGTGGGGCCTCCAAGCATAATTTTTCGAACTGGGCAGGGTATGGCTACTCGCGACGGCCAGGCCTAAGCCTGTCGCGCCCCGTCGCGGCCCCAAATATGTTTGAAAGTTTGGCAGCTTTAGTCCCTTGACCTTAAAACTCTTATATACTTTCTTAAATGGCATAAATAGCCCCTCTTAGCCAATGTTTGGCACACCCGAGAGTATGACCAAACATCATTGAGCTCTCGGTTCGTTTAAAGGGTCACTCAGAGGTATAAGTTAACATGTTGACGCCTTTAGTCCTCCAAATAACAAATTTTCAAATAAATTCACAAACGGTTCCTCTTATCCAACAAGTGGCTCATTTGAGAATACGGACACCGTAAAAGGTCACTCAGAGGCATAGTTTTAGCATGTTGACACTTTTAGTACCTCCAAATTCATACTTTCATAATTTGGCAAAATTAGTCCCTCCTAGCCAATATTAAGCATAATTAGGAATAGGGACACGTGTCAACACATTATTGGACACGATTTTACGAGGTGTTACACAGTATGGACATTGTAGCAAAAAAACAGGTGGCATAAGATTAAGTGATGTTTAGTATTCATGAGATTAGTGGTTCAGCCTTTCATCACGTCAAGGTAAGCAATTCTAATGGTCGATCCATGATAAAAAACAGATTTTGTCCGGTTTAATAGTGATATATAGAGAGGGATGTTTAATGGATATCCAAAAGAGATTAGCTGCAGTTTCTATAAACAACCCTTTCACTACTGTCGTATTTGGTATGCTAGTCTTATCCATAATGAACATGGAACAAGTAACATAACTTTATTCGAGAAATTCTATAAATCTTTTGGAATGGAAGCAAAACAGGTGGGGTATTACACATAATTCTTTAGAGGCAAAAGGGACGTTAAGATTCTTAGTAATGAGTATAGAGAAACTTGGTAAACAAGGTTTTAAAGTGATCTTTGAAGAAGATATGTGTTACATCAAAAATGAAATTAAGATAATGTGTTAGCGTTGTAACAAGTATCAATATGCTTATATCTGCGTAGAAGTTAAGGGTAAGATCACAAGAGAATTCGATGAAACAGTGAAGAAGTTAGACAAAGGAAAGAGAATAAAAGATGAAGACCAAGAGGAAAACAATCAATGGTTTGAAATAAATATGTTACAGAAACACTTTCAAACTCTCTCAACCAACCAAGATAGGCACGCATCGGGTACATGCCATGAGAAAGGATCCATTCTTTATTCAACACATAAGCTGCCACTACAAAACCTCATCACTTTCATGGATTTAATCCATATAGAGACACAAGCTTAATTGCAAAAGGCAAAGTTCGAGGTAGAATTTTGAAAGAACCCTTTCATGATTTTTAAAAGATTTCCTATAGTTTGGTATTATTTACTAATAGTCTAATACCACCAAAACACTATTTGGGCAGGAAAGTGAGTTTCATAGACTTATACATTGAAGTAGGACGACTTGGTGTAATTGAATTAGTAAACACGAATGATCTATGGGTCGAGGTGGCAACACGAATGGGATATGGGATTGGTTTGGTTTGCCCAAGTTGAAAAAGGATGATGGGATAGTAAATACTTTCAGAATAGTATACGTTCGTTACTTGAAATTACTTGCTTGGTACCTTTTGGAATTTAAAGGAAGAATGTGCTTATAGAGTTGAAGGAAACAACAAAGATTGTGGCAAGGAAAGAACACAACATTTGGAAAGAAAAAGACCTTCCTCCAAAGAAGAGGTGGAAGACTTCTAGTATCTCATTGGAGATTAGAAGGAAGGCTTTAACGATTTAAGATTAAAGAAGGCACTGTTGGAACATAATCTTAGTCATCAAAATTGCCTAATTATCTTTATGGTACATATTAGTATTAATGTAAATAAGTAAATCGTAAGGGTGACATATTGTAAATAAATAAAACATGTTACTATGTTTATCCCTAAATTTCTATGATGGTTATCTTCACACTGTATAATAGGGTAGTTAGCAACCAAAATAACCAGCAAACTGTTATACTAACACCGGTTTGTGTATCCTAAATAGGGTTTGTTATCCATTTATCAATCCATTGTATTTCTAGTTTCTTTTCCCTCTCAGTTTGTCCCTCCAACATATTCTTATTTTGCATAACATATTCATGTTCATCAAAGTTGGTTTTGTATTTTGTGATCTAAGCCAAAACACAAGAAGAATGCATTTCAGGGCATACAATGTGGTTCAAAGGCATCGTCTAGAAGGAGATACACTTGTAGAAACATGAAAGCAATGTCTGGACGAGTTAACGTAATGTACAAAAGAACTCCAACTTAACTATGGCAAAGAGTAGGATCTGTAATAAATTTACCTTGGAAGGAGAGTTTTGTTATTGTATTTGCTGAAGTGTTGCAAGGATTACACGTTAATATATCTGTATGGGCAAGAATTTATCAAGAAAAAGTAGTATGTGAGAGAAATAAGTCAGACGCATTGTGAGTAGCAGCAATGCCAAGATAGAACGATAATGCTACAAGACTAGTCATAGAAAATTAATTTGAAGGCGAGAGGAGAAGAAGCGGTTATAATAATGTTATCAACACAAATTAAATACTATATGACCAGGGCGAAATGTGAAACCAGGCACTTGAAGCTTGCTTAAGCCCATACAGGGCCTTGCGAAGCCAGCAAACACGCTTAAGGTAGACCAAATCAATGAATACAAAGAAAAAGTCCAACACAAAACAAATACTAGATGAGTGCTTATATAGCACCCTTTACAACTAATTTAAAATTCCAAAATAAACCTATTTGAATATTACTACTACTACTTAATTCGAATTCCAAACATAAAAGAAAAATCACAAAGAAACTCTATTCAACTGAGACTCAAACCCTTTGTCACACACCAATTGTTTTCATGAGCTTTGGTTCAGACCCAGACACGACCCAAGCCCCAACTATGATTGTAGTTTCCTCCATCGTCCTTAGATGCGTCTTATTTTGTTTCAAGTCGCAACTCACTTATTCAGATGGTCCTCTATCACGGTTCACTACCCTTCCAGCAATTACATATGTCCTCTTGGGTCGATATAGATTTCAAACATTTTGCACAAATTTATTGGGGTTCTAAATAAATGGGTGTGTAAAAATCTTTACCAAGTAATATTTTGAAAAAAAAATGAATTTATATCTGGGTCGATAACTGAACAAATAGAACTAAACGATTAACCAAAACTGATTTAACCAGATGCCATTACTAAATTTGATAGATATAAGTTTGAAGCATTATATTTGAGATCTTGATTAATCTTTCAAGTTGTGTGTTGTGGTATTGGAAAGTAATCGAAAGTTGTAAAGGATTTAATTAATCGAATTCTAGTAAAGAATTCCACTAAATGCAATGCGACAATTACTTATGCTAACAATAATAAATTACAAAAAATGTCATGTGGTAATATCTCCTCCACTCTCGAGAATAATATATATATATATATATATATATATAGAGAGAGAGAGAGGAAGGTTAACGTACATTACGGCTTAACGTACATCACGTACGACTGGTAATTACGCACGTTCATTTTAAAATCACGCACGTTATAACTCAAAAATCCAAAATCACGCATGTTGAAACACAATAATCACGCATATTGAAAACATTAATCACGCATGTTATATAACAAATCACGCGCGTTGTTGTACGTGAAGTACGTTAAGCTGTAATGTACGATATACTTTATATATATATATATATATATATATATATATATATATATAATATAATCTTGTGTTCATGATCATATCACTATAAAATTATTAATAATTAATATTAGTTATCTACTTATCTCTATTTAATAAAAAACACATTTGTAGAAAAAAGACAAGATAACAAAGAAATTCATACTATATATATTGTAAAAATATATATAAATCGTATATGAATGTTTAATACATATATATATATATATATATATATAGGGTAAGGTTCATGCGAGAACCACCTTTATTGCGAGAACCGCGAGAAACAATGTGAATAAAACCAAAAATACCTAAAAAAACCCTAAAAAAACCTAACCCCCCCCCTCCTAAAAAAAAAAGAAAAAAAAAACACTTTACCCCCCCCCCCCCCCAAGCTAAATGTTAAAAACTAAACACTCAAAAAAACCTACAAAAACCCTAACCCCCCCCCCCACGACCCCACACCCAAGCTAAAATGCTAAAAACTAAAAACTAAACCCTCAAAAAAACCCTAACCCCCCACCACCCCACACCCAAGCTAAAATGCTAAAAGCTAAACTCCAAAAAAACCTAAAAAAAAACTAAAAATATAAAAAAATAACACACAAAAAATATATTTTTTTAATATTTTTTACATTAAAATCGCTACTTTTAGTAGCCAAATTTTTTTTTTAAATTAAAAAAAAATTGTAACGAAATCCATTGATTTTTTTATAAAAAATATTAAAAAAAGTGTGTTTTTTTACCTATTTTTAGGTATTTTTAGTTGTGTTTACATTGGTTCTCGTGGTTCTCGCATGGGTGATTCCTAACGGATCCTTCTCTTATATATATATATAAGAAAGATCCGTTAGGAACCACCCTTTATTGCGAGAAACGCGAGAACTAATGTGAGCACAACCAAAAATACCTAAAAAATCTAAAAAACACACAGAAAGAATTTTTATACTTTTTTTTTTTTTGGGTTTAGTTTTATGGTTTATTTTTTAGCATTTAGCTTGGTTTAGGTTTTTTGGGGTAGGGGGTTAGGTTTTTTTAGGTTTTGGGGGGGTTAGCTTTATGGTTTAGTTTTTAGCATTTAGCTTGGGTGGGGGTGGGGGGTTAGGTTTTTTTTACGTTTGGGTGGTGTAGTTGGCTTATTTTGTTATGTTCACATTGGTTCTCGCATGAATCAAACCCTATATATATATATGATCAGGATCATTACAGAACACTAATTATCGTGAGAACAAAAAGAACAACTCTAAATCACTAAATTTTGGGATTTAAGTTTCACATTTTTTTAACTTTTAGGTTTCTTATATTCATATGTGTATTATATATACATTAAAAAACCATATATCTTTACCTACACACGACCTACATACATGTAGGTAATTTAACCTACAATAAACAACATATGTATAGGTTATATGAAAACTGAAAATTTTTCATTTTTTGTTTTGAATTCTTGTGTGAGATACAATAAATCTTACATTTATAACACTTTCATTTACTTTTTGGGTTGTTAGGATTGAAAAAATAGGTGATTCATTTTGTTCTGCGTGTTCTCGCAATATTTAGTGTTCTGCATAGAACCTTTCCCTATATATATATATATATATATATATATATATATATATATATATATATATGTGTGTGTGTGTGTGTGTGTGTGTGTGTGTGTGTGTGTGTGTGTCTATATATATGTGTATATATATATATATATGTGTGTGTGTGTGTGTTCTTAGATCATGAACAAATTCCATTTCATCTACTTTGATAACATTTTCCAAAATGAGAAAATATTAATTTTAAAATAAAATTCTTAAACGCATTATTTAAAAAGAATAATGTTATATTTTCTTTAATTTTGTATGTAAAGTTCATTTCAAAATTTATATTTATTTTCTGTGATACAAGAAACTATACAAAATATAAAAAAAAATAATTCAAAATTTATAACAATATTGTTCCACGAACATAACCATCCTCAACAATAAGATATATACTAAAAAAATCATTCAAGTTTATATAGATGGAAAACATATATTTTCCAAAGAACACGATTATCTAAAGGACTTTCATTTTCTATCATCAAATCCATGTAATACATGAGTCTATAACCTAATTCTTTATAGACAATAAGAGGATTATTTTGGTATTTTAGTAAAAAGGTTAACATAAATTTTGGATGGCGTTATAGAATCAAATGAAACCAACAAGATTTTGAAATTACAAGGATCTGAACATGAAAAAAAAAAAAACTTTTTAAACCAAAATGGTGAAAACGTCAAGCCGGACGAAAGAAATTGATCAAACCGCATACACAAAAATGACAGTTTACTTCAGTTCATAATATCAACATAGAAAATCGTACATTACTTTTACAACTAGCAACACCTATCTGCTTATTAATTCCTAGAGCTTAAACCTCGAAATCGTTATGACTTTTAGATACATACGTTTCCATAGCATGTGGCTAAATTAGATCCACAACCATCAAATTTGTTTTTGATTATTCTAATCTAGGGCCGGCCCACATTCCAATTTTAATCCATTGATTAAGGCCCCAAAACTTTGGGCCCTGAAATCCGGAAAAAAAGGTTTTATATATTACTTTCTTTATGGGCTATTAATCCAAATGAAGTTGATGATCCAAGTGGCCTTTTTATTTTGCGCTTTGTGTTCGATTATTTCTCAACTTACGTATGTCGGTATGTGTCGTTACTCAATTTCTGTTAACTATTTTTTGAACTGTGACTATGAAGGGGTATGATTCCAAATTCTGCGCCAACCATTCAAGTTGCGTGCGGGACCATACTTTTACCAGACTAATTCAGGATCCTTCCCAACCTTGCGTCGGCTAACCAAGTGTAACCTAGGTCGTGTGCGAGGTCAGGGTTAACACAAGACCAAATTTGACACTTAACTTCTTGAATAGAAACCCTTACTTCTTGGACCTTGCGCCGGTTACACGGGATATTCCCGGGGGTCGTGCAGAGGAAGGAAGCGTAGGTTAACCTATGATAAGTACCAAAGGTACAAGTGGCAGAGCAGTGGACCAATGAGCGTCCAACAGGCTGTATCCGATCATACTGCACGATGAACAATCATCGTGCGCCGACCACTCCTCTACGATCTCCACTTAGCCGCTGATGGCAGACCAGACAACAAAGACAACGGTCAAGACACATGGATAGGAACGAGCCGAGTCGAGTCGAGCCGAGCTAAAACAAGATTCGAGCTGGCTCGGCTCGAGCTCGAATTTCAAATCGAGCTGAGATTTGAGGCTCGAGCTCGACTCGATTAGAATTCAAGCTAGCTCGGCTCGCTCTATCTAGCTCGAACTAACAAAGAACCGCAAAATTCACTACTCAAAAAGCCCTTAAAAAGAATTTCTTCATAGACTAAGCGCCATAATTGCTATTTAATTTAATCATATGGCTAAATATGCAAGTATAAATAGTTAATTTACTTTGTACATTGTCTTTACGTTATTTTATAGGGAAGATACTCCCTTAGTTTTTGTTTTCTAAGCGATGTGAGACGAAAAAATGAAGGATGCAAACCTTGTCGAGCCAGCTCACGAGCTCACGAGCCGAGCCAAGCTCGAGCTCGGCTCGTTTACAAACCGAGCCGAGCCGAGCTGGCTCCTTTACAACCGAGCCAATTTCGAGCCGAACTTTCTTCGAGCTTTTTTTCGAGTGAGTTTCGAGCGAGCTGCGAGCCACGAGTTTTTTAAACACCCCTACACGTGGATCCATTCAGCGTGCGCCAACTACCCTCTTGCCTAGAAGCACCAACGGTCGTGGCAGAGAAGACATAATGGATATTCCTTGTTGTTGACTACAGGCCCAAGGCCCATCAGCTTATCTTCTCCACAAACCACCTTGGCTATAAATAAGTGAACTTCATCTCCAGGTTTAAGGATTGCTCTCTTGCTTTCTCACTTTAATCACACACTGTTATCCTCAAAACATATACTTATTCTCGCGTCGGAAGGTGGTTGCGAGGAGAACCAGCTATTCCCCTCCTCGTAACAAGCTTAATGGTGTGTTTAGTGTTTTGAAGGATTATCATCACAGCTTGGACGAGACAAAGAAGATTACCCTTATTTGTCGAGCCACAAACCACAAACTATTCACCAGATTAGTTTGGTGTTTCTTCAAATTAACATTTGTTACTTGATATGTCTTACTTGATTTGGGTGAACCTGATTACCTATTATCTGTTACCTGATGAACTATTTTCTGTACTCGACTTTTGGTGAAATTTGTTTAGTCATTAGGTGCTAATTTAGGTAAAACTTGTTTAGTCATTAGGTGACATGTCAAGCCAAAAGAAAACTTAAATTAGAACACCATTAAATGAATCACAAAAAGGGTTATTTTTAAAAATCATGACAATCCCAAAAAAAGAAGTTTATCCGCTCGGGTTCTGGTCGTTATGATCGCTTTTTGGTTTTGGATGGCCCGAAATGTGGTTCAGATTGTAAAGTACCTTTAGTTTAATTTTAGAGTTAATTATTGTTTTCGTTATTGTTGTTTGTCAAAATCACATTTCAGTCAATTATTTTAAAAATTACGATTTTGGTCCCTGTGGTTTCACTTTCGTAACCATTTCAGAACTGAAATGGTTACAAAAGTGAAACCACAAGGACTGAAATCCGCAATTTCTAAACTAATGGACTGAAATAGTGATTTTTTACAAACCGTATGGACGAAAATAGTAATTAACTCTTATTTTTATGTTGTTAAAAACAATTACTGTTTTCGTTCACGTGGTTTGTCAAAAAACACTTTTCAGTCCTTTAGTTCAAAAATTGCGATTTCAGTCCACGTGGTTTCACTTTCGTAACCATTTCAGTCCACTTCGTAACCATTTCAGTCCCTGTACTAACAGATTAAATGGATTGAAATGGTTACGAAAGTGAAACCACAGGGATTGTAATGGTTATGAAAATGAAACCAAAGGGACTGAAATCGCAATTTTTAAACTAATGGACTGAAAGAGTGATTTTTGATAAACCACAGGGATGAAAACAGTAATTAACTCAAAGTTTAATTTTATGTTGTGAGTTAAATGTTATTTTAGTCCCTGTGGTTTGGGCCATTTTGACAATTTAGTTCAAAGGTTTTATTTTTTCCCTGTGGTTCCAAAAAGGTTTCACCATTGCCATTTTAGTCTATAGGGTTAAATTCATCTATTTTTTCTGTTAACGAGAAAGGCAATTCGATCATTTTATATGGCCGAATTGCCCTTCTATTTCATAGAGTTACATATATAATGACCGAATTGGCCTTCTCTTTAACAAAAAAATGAATAAAATTAACCTAATAGACTAAAATGGCATCTGAACAATACCCACAATAATGAATAGGATTTGCAAAGAACAAATCTTTCTTGTTGAAATTCCTTTCGACGATCCTCAAAAATCATAAACCTTAGCATTAATAGATGGTTTAAAAAATTCAGACTGGAGATGTCTTCCTATATGAGAGTAATGGTTTGCATTAACAAATAAGGGTGTAAGAGGCATTCCCTTAAGGGGATGTGTAGTGGGCGGCATGGCATGGGGCGGTATGCCTCTTCGCGCCGGCATAGCGCCGGCACACCGCCACGGAGGGCGCCATCGCTGGAAAAAATGGAGGAGGCGCGATGGTGATGGCGCCGTTACTCTTGTTCCTTTCCAAAATTCCACCAATCAGAAACAAGCAATTTTTTTTATATTAATTAATAAAGTTGAAAATTATTAAATAGGTAATGATGGGTAGGGGCTTTATGACTACGGGCTCTAGTGATATAACGCCCCATAAAGCCCCCGTGTGACGTGGCACGACACGTGTCGCATAACGCCCCACAAGGGGCTTTATGACTACGGATGGCCTAAGAGGGGACTCCCCTCTCTTACGCATAACCAATTCTCGTGTGCCACGTCAACTCCTCTCTTAAACTCTCCTCACACCCCAATTTGATGACACCACTCCCCTATTAGGTGACTTGTTTTTTATTTAAAAAAAAAAAGGAATAATTTGATTGGTTTGAGAAGAGGCTGGCCCACCATCACCCCCTCTCCTTCATCGGTGAATATGCTCCGAGTCCACACCCCGAATTGGGTCACCGCAGGGATGGCGGCGGTGTCCCCGCTGGGGAATTGGGTCACCGCGGCCACTCCCCGCTGGTGCCCCGTATACCCTAAGAAAAAAAATTAACCGACTATCTTTACACATGTTGAAACTATATGCTACACTTAATTTCAATAGAAAGTGACTTATGCAAATTAAATACCAAAGTTAACAGCACATATACAGTTGTATGGATCCAACTTCTCATATATAAGAGCAAATCATTAATCAATTTTCTGCTAAGCACTTCTATACAATATATATATATATATATATATATATATAGGGTAAGGTTCACGCACGAATCACCCTTATTGCGAGAACCGTGAGAACCAATGTGAACACAAAATAAAACCTAAAAAAATCAAAAAAGCACTCAAATTTTTTTTTTAATATTTTTCTTCAAAAAATCGCTATATTTCGTTACCATTAAAAAAAATGTTTTTTTTTTCGAGTAACAGTTATCCATGCACATGTGCATATGTATCATTACTTCGACAAATTCAGTAATACGTTATCAGGAATAGACAATTGCACTTTAATTTACAAGATGTTAGTTTAATAATTGCGATTTCAGTCCCTGTGTTTTCATTTTCGTAACCATTTCAGTCAACCTCGTAACCATTCAGTCCTGTACTTAACAGAATAATTAATTGAAATAGTTACGAAAGTGAAACCAAAGGGACAGAAATGGTTATGAAAGTGAAACCACATGAATTGAAATCGCAATTTTTAAACAAATAGACTAAAATAGCGATTTTTTACAAACCACAAGAACGAAAACAGTAATTAACTCTTTATTAACTTTTTTTTTGCTTTGAGTTCTATTATTACTTTTGCTCGTTAGTCTTTTTTATATATAAAACTAAATATGTTGCTATGTTAATTTTTACTATAACTTTGATATTTTATTAAGTTTCAGTTTCACCCTTATATAATAAATAATATACGCTTTAAACCCAATAATTTTATTTTTCTTATTTGGTTTTATTAAAAAAAAAAAACTAAATACCCGGCTACGTTTACCTTTTTTCCCAACATTTCCATATTTTTTTAAGTTTCATTTTCACCCTTATACTATAGATGGTATACAACTTTAAACCGATACTTTTATTTTTCTCTTATAACTTTTGTTTGTTAGTTTCTTTTTTATAAAAACTAAATACGTGGTTGCATTTAATTTTTTCTCGACGTTCCAATATAAACTTTATTGAAGACGGAGTTGTATTTGAACTAGCGTTATGGTGATGAACCGAGCTAGTACAAACAAAACAACATCGACATTGGTATGGGTATCTGTGTTATCGGATCGGAATTCGTTTTTATCGTTTTCAGTCGATGTAAAACACGACATTATACCTAGAGTTACACCATACCACTTCTGTGTAATAAACTTTTCTTGTAGTAGTGGAAACCAATTTTTACAAATTTTAACATTCCCAATGCAACGTGTTGGGTTTCACCTACTAAATACGCGGTGGCGTTTATTTTTTTGTCTTGACATTCAGATATAAGTTTTATAGAAAACGGAGACGTATTTAAAATACCAGTATGGTGACGAAGCGAGTTGGTACCGGTTGGCGGTTGAACAACATTAGTACCCGTATACGTATTCGTTTATATGATTTTCGACCCAGCCTTATTTTGGGGTTACATAGTAAAACTTTTGTGTAATAAATGTTGATCAGTTCTGTTTAAACATGATGGAAAGCATGAAAAATACCTGTTACAGCAGACAGTACATAGGAGAATCCAGTGAGAGATGATGCCATCGAGTTCGACATGTTTGTCAGCGTGATCTGGTTCCTCCTTAGGGTGCAAACTAATGATGGTGATGATGAAACTGAAAAGGGTATTGGTTTAGGAGAAGAGGGTCGATTATGATGTTATGAGAATTAGGTTATGTGTCTAACCTTAGAACCTCTACATAAGTCTCCTTATATAAGCACCCAAGAGGAAACCTAATTAGTTAATAAGGGTAATATGGTCCATCAACAATTACCAACTAATAATTTAATAGGTTGTCATATATTTTGATCTATATTATGTAAATAATTATAATTGCTACTAGATTAAATATCAAAACATAATATATTTAATCTTACATTCTCCCACTTAGCCGAGTAATCATTTACTATGAGTATTAGATAAGTCTGATCAGGAGTTAACACTCAGTTTAGCCTTAAACAAGAACTATAGCAGAGAAATACAGTCGTTGAATCATTATGCGATTCAGGACCCCATTAGTCATACAATAGCCTTAATTTAAAACCTAATCGTTATGATCAAAATACGCATAACCCCTTTGTTTGATTTGTAACTTTATTTGTCTATATGCCATTATACCGGTTGAACATATTTTAAGAGACATAGAAAATCAAACTGAGGAAATTTCATTAACATAAAACATAAGCTAGTACAATATGCTATACAAGGTCTTTACTAAATCCCATATTCCGAACATGTTCTTCGTAAACCTTAGGAGGGAGACCTTTAGTCATCGGATCCGCAACCATATCTTTAGTACTAATATACTCAATACAAAGATTATTTTCCTCAACTCGTTCACGTATGAACAGATATTTTGTATCGAGATATAAACCAGCTCTAGTCGAATTGTTACTGTTCGAGAAACTAACCGCAGCTGAGTTATCACAATAAAGCTTTAATGGTCTAAAAATGGAATTAACGATTTTGAGTCCAGTGATCAGATTTCTAAGAAACATTCCATGACAGGTTGCGTTATAAACAACAATGTACTCTGCCATCATTGTGGAAGTTGTGGTCAATTGTTGTTTATGACTCTTCCATGAGATAGGTCCGCCTGCTAACATAAAGATATAGCCCGAAGTGGATTTCTTGTCATCTTTGCATTTGGAAAAGTCAGAATCAGAATAGCCTATCACTTCTAAATGATCACTTCTTCTATAAGTCAGTTTATAGTCTTTCGTCCCTTGCAGATATCGAAGTACCTTCTTAGCTGCTTTCCAGTGATCTAGGCCAGTATTAGTCTGATAACGGCCTAGCATTCCAGCAATATAAGCGATATTTGGGCGAGTATAGACTTAAGCATACATCAAGCTCTCGACTACTAACACGTAAGGTATCTGGCTCATTTGCTCCTTCTCAACCTCTGTTTTCGGACACTGGAATGAACCGAAAACATCTCCCTTAACTACTGGAGCGATGGAGGGTTTGCACTGTTGCATGTTATAACGTGTAAGGACACGATCTATGTAAGCCTTTTGAGACAATCCTAAGATCCCTTTATGTCTATCTCGGTGAATTTCGATGCCAATGACGTAAGAAGCATCTCCGAGATCCTTCATGTCAAAGTTATGCGAGAGTAACCGCTTCGACTCATGCAACTTCTCTAAACTATTACTTTCCAATAGAATATCATCTTCGTAAAGGACAAGTATAGTGAAGTTGCTCCCATTCATCTTGAGGTAGGTGCATTGATCCACTTGATTCTTCATAAAACCTTGTTTCTTCATAACTTCATCATACTTGAGGTACCATTGACGTGATGCTTGTTTTAACCCGTAAACGGATTTCTTCAATTTACAGACTAGATGCTCCTGACCTTCAGGTTTAAAGCCTTCAGGTTGTTTCATGTAAACATCTTCGTCTAAGTCTCCGTTAAGGAAAGAGGTTTTAACGTCCATCTAATGCAACTCTAAATCAAAATGAGCTACTAGGGCCATGACGATCCTTAATGAATCTTTACGAGTGACAGGTGAAAACGTCTCTTGATAATCAATTCCCTCTTTCTGAGTGTAGCACTTTGCAACCAATCTCGCTTTGTAGCGTTCAACGTTCCCATTCAGCTCCAGTTTTGTTTAGAACACCCATTAACATCCTACGGGTTTGACACCGTTGGGTAATTCTACCAAATCCCAAACGTCATTTTTCTTCATGGATTCAAGCTCATCAATTATTGCTTTATTCCATTTAGAAGACTGATCACTATTAATGGCTTCGTTGTAAGAGATAGGATCATGGAGCTTTCCAGGATCCATTTCAGTCAGGTAGGTAACGTAATCATCCCAATTGGTAGGCCTTCTTAGCCTGGATGACCTCCTGAGTGGATTATCGGGTTCAGCGTTGTATTGGTTTTGAGCGTTTGATGTGCCTTCATCATGAGGTATAATGGGTTCTGATTGTAGAGGTAAATTTGGAGTTAGTGCTGTAGCTTCAGGTGCAGTAGTTACCTTGGGTACGAGAGGAGTAATCGGAGTAATGGTAAGCGACGAGTCTCTCCCCCCGCGTCTTGTACTTCTTGCAATTCTTCGTAAGGGTTGGTACTGCTCCCACTGACCTTCAAATCCTCCAGGAACGCAGCACGCTTGGTTTCAACAATACGGGTCACATGGGAAGGACAATAGAAACGATAACCATTTGAACTATCAGGATACCCGATAAAGAAGCAGGTAACTGTTTTAGGGTCAAGTTTCCTTAGGAAAGGATTGTAAAGTTTTGCTTCAGCAATGCAGCCCCAAACTTTCATATATTTAAGACTCGGTTTTCTTCCTGTCCAAAGTTCATAAGGAGTTTTAAGGACAGACTTAGAAGGAACTCTATTGAGTATATGAACAGCTGCTTTTAAGGCTTCAGTCCAGAGGAATAATGGTAAATTAGTGTTGGCTAACATACTGCGCACCATGTTCATAAGGGTACGGTTTCTTCGTTCAGCGACACCATTCTGCTGAGGTGTACCGGGCATGGTGTATTGGTTCACAATCCCCTGGCCCTTACAAAACTCATAAAATGGACCAGGAGCTTGACCCACATCAGTATGTCTTCCATAAGATTCACCGCCTCTATCTGATCTCACAACTTTAATCTAACGATCTAATTGCTTTTCAACTTCAGCCTTATAATCTTTAAAAGTTGTAAGAGATTTAGACTTTTCCTTAATAAGATACAAGTACATGCAACGAGAATAATCATCAATGAAAGTGATAAATGAAGTGTGTCCTGTTATGCCAGCGATTTGGTAGGGAACACTAATGTCAATATGAATGAGTTCTAATAAATTAGAGCTCCTAGTGACACCTTTCTTATTCGCTAATGTCATTTTACCTTTAAGACATTTGACACATGTTCCAAAATCAGAGAAATCGAGAGGAGGTAAGACTTCATCTTTTACGAGACGATTTAATCGTTCTCTTGAGATGTGGCCTAAACATTGATGCCACAACATGGATGAAGTTTCTAAGTCTCGTTTCTCTTTCATCTTTGTGAGTGATTCATTAATGTTATATGACAACAAAGATTTGAAAAAATTATCATCTAGTTCTAATCTGTAGAACCACCATCCAGAATACCAGTACCATAAAGAACAGAATCATAGAGGATCGAGATTTTGCGATGACCATGGGAAACAATAAAACCGTCCATGTCTAACTTTGGTCCTGATACAAGGTTCTGAGTTACCTCAGGAACATATAAGGTATCATAAAGTTTAGTACATAAGCCAGTTTTCATAAATAATTGTAATGTTCCAATGGCCTTCACTTCTAATTCTCAATCATCCCCAACCTTAAGCGTTCTTTGGTTTCTTTCCAGCTTCCGGATTATAAGGAATCCCTGAGTTAAATTGGTAACATGAACCATGGAACCAGAATCAAACCACCAAGAATTAGCAGGAACATTTAAATTATAGGACTCAAGTATCATAAAATAATGATTACCTTTCTTAGCCAGCCACTCCTTAAAGTCAGGGCATTCCTTCTGCATATGTCCTGCCGTTTTACAGAACTTGCAGTGGATTCTGCCTAAGGAGTTCTTAAAGCTGGAAGGTGCACTTGTATTAGGATTGGGCCTTTGGACTTCAAAAGTATCATTCCTCTGATGAATGTTCTTCCTTTTCTTAGAGTTGGAGGTGGTGAAGTTAGCAACATCAGTAGTGCGATCCATCCTCATACGCTCTTCCTCCTGTACGCACATAGTGACCAGCTCACTCATCGTCCATTTGTCCTTCTGAGTGTTGTAATTGATCTTGAATGCTTCAAAGGACGAAGGAAGCGAAGTAATGATGAAATGAACGAGGAAACCATCACTGATTTCCATTTCTAGCCCCTTCAGCTTATTGGCCATGTCATTCATCATCATGATGTGCTCGCGAATGCCACTCCTCCCATCATACTTAGTTGTCACCAGCTTGAGGATAAGGGTACTAGCGTGTGCTTTAGACGTCCCCTTGAACTGCGCCTCCACAAAAGCCAAGTAGGTTTTAGCATCTTCAAAATCAGGAACGGCTCCTCTGATTGCATTGCTTATGGACTGCTTCATGAACATGAGAGACATGCGGTTACACCTAGTCCGTTTTTCATGAGTCAACCGCTCAGCAGCAGTACTTTGTGAAGTAAGGTCCGCTGGCTTATTCTCTCTTAGAGCATAGTTAAAATCAAGCAATCCAAGCGAAGCATGAGAGCATCATTCCATGCAGCAAAGTTATCACCACTCAAAGGTGGAATCCCGCAATTGGGTGCTGATAGTAGAAATAAGATGAGCAAGTTATGATACTAAGGAAGAAGTCCTAATGTGATCTAAGGGAAAATTATACTAAGGCAGGCATAAATAATGACCATTTTACATTATGAAGCTGTGATATTGTCTATTACTAACATCAAAATAATAGACTTAGTTAAAATTCTACTTAAACGAAGACAAATCAGCTTTGGCCAGAAGTGTAATCATTTAAGCATGTGTGCAAAGTGTTTGTGACAAATCAGCTTTGGCCAGAAATGAAACAATCACTTTAGTTATGCACTTGTTAAGTATGCTATACATGAAAGAATTAAATCAGCTTTGGCCAGATATTAAAACATTCACGTTTGTAATGCACACTTAACATAGCTTTTGTAATACTTGAACGATAAGTAGATGTATCAAATCAGCTTTGGCCAGAAATGATACATCAGAAGCTCATTCAAGTTAAGCTATTTTGGTTTTGTAAAACATTATCTGATTCTGATTAATTAACTAAGTATTTAATTAACTAAGTATTTACAAAACTCAATTATTTAATAGCAAACTACCTGTTAGCGCGGATCGAGCTAAATCTTAGTTCACATTAATCAGCCTAAAATAATGAGGTTTCGAGTGAGATCTCGACTCAGTTATGGGATCTCGAGTGAGATCTCGAGTCAAGTCTCGACTCATCTTGTAACATTATGAGGTCTCGACTCATTAAGGTCTCGAGTCGTAACCTCAGTGTCTCGAGTCGTAATCATGGTCTCGACTACTGTGTTTTATGAGATCTCGACTCCTTGATGAGGTCTCGAGTCGCAACCACGGTCTCGAGTTATGAAGATTGAAGCCCTTAGTCGAAACCTCAGTGGTCTCGAGTCGAGACCTTGTGGTCTCGGGTCATTAAAAGGGATCTCGAAACTCCTGTTAACAGCTGTTAATGTAAAAATAACTGAAAGCTCGAAATTTTAGGGATTGTGGGATAATGTTTCCTGTTTTATTGTTGATCTAAACCTATCAAGGATTTCAAAAATTATAACTGGTTATCTTTTAACAGTTTTCGAAAATTTTAAGAGATAAAATTCAGATCAAAACAGTAAAAACACCCACTAATCCAGATTTCATTCCAAAACTTAAGGAATTTTTTGAGTTTTCTTACAACAAGTGATGAACCCTAAAAAATAAAACATAATTCTGGAACCCGAAACCTGAAATTTTTAATGTTTCTAAACAGATTTCGGTGATAAAACATAATCCATTTGATTTCGAGTGAGCATATAAATATTCCTTTTTCCGAAATCAGTGATCTCGAGTGGCTATATACAACTCGAAAACGGCTATTAATTATATTAGGCTTTCAAAATTCCGTTTTCCATATTTCTATCCCAAAATTGATGGATACGAAAACAGAACTGACTAATCAACATATGCTCTGATACCACATGTTGATCAGTTCTGCTTAAACATGATGGAAAACATGAAAACATACCTGTTACAGCAGACAGTGCAGAGGAGAGTCCAGTGAGAGATGATGCCATCGAGTTCGACATGTTTGTCAACATGAACTGGTTCCTCCTTAGGGTGCAAACTAATGATGGTGATGATGAAACCGAAAAGGGTATCAGTTTAGGAGAAGAGGGTCGATTATGATGTTATGAGAATTAGGTTATGTGTCTAACCTTAGAATCTCTACATTAGTCTCCTTATATAAGCACCAAAGAGGAAACCTAATTAGTTAATATAAGGCCTCCTAATCCAAGATCTCACTCAGCTAAAGCAACCAACAGGTGTGCGGAATCCACCTGATGATCAACCACTGTAGATGAAACACTAGAATGCAAAGATCTGCGAGAAAAATCAAGAATACACACAGTATTCTTGATGAGGAAGATGGATGACGTCACACACAGTAGCCGCCAAACAAAAAACACACACAATAATTAGGGTTAGAAAGGTGCACAGAATTTCACAAAAAATCGCCGTCTTGACTATTCCACATAAAGGTATATATACAAGACAAACTCCGGACAACACATTGTCCGGAGACAAGGGCCCAAAGCCCATACAAGACAAACCACGGACTCCATGACATACTAGAAGCCCGGACAAAACAATCTACCCAAAAACCCTGACTTTTGCCTAAACACAAACCCCTGACAAAAGTCTAGACAAAAACTTGGACAAATTGTCCAAGGATAAACCTTGGACTAAGTTTCAAGACATGTACAATAAAGACCCTAACAATTGGAAGGCATGAACTTATTACCCAAAGTACATTAACAAACTCCCCCTTGATCAGTGCATGGTCTTCATGTGGTCTTGAATTCTTCATCCTTGCTTCGAGTACTCGCTTCCTGCCCATACCTTGTTCTTCACATAGAATTGAACTACCTTGATGAACTGATCAGCTAGCTCATGATCTTCTTTAAGGTATTTTAGAGGAAGGCGTCGAAGCTTCTTCAGATGTGCTTCCCTTAGGTTGACAAGCCAAATCGGATCCAGATGCACACAACTTCTTCAAATCTTCCATCTTGTGATGAACGATCCAGACCTGAAACACTTAACACCGGATTAAGAATCTTAACCCCGGAGACACTCGGCCCAAACTTGGACCCCAAAAATAAATTCCAATACCTCATAATTAAAAACTAAAATATTAAATAACCAACATTTAATAATTTGTATTTCAAAACACGATCATTCAGAAAAAATTATTTCAAAACTTATACTTTTTGAAAAATACCACAACCTGGAACCAAATTTTATCGAACCCTTTAAAATGACGAAGTTTCCCACACACACTTAGATGTATCTTGCACGACCGATTTTTATGAGAAAGACTTATTTTAAGTTACCGAACTTGATGTTTAACACCTTATTAAAGAATGTTCACAACCCATAGAGAATTTTCAGAATAATAACTCGCACATAGAAACAAGAAACCAAAATCTTTTTGTTGTTTTTCAATTTAAACTAAATTAAAGAAATTAAACCTAAGAACGTATTTACACTAATTATCTTTTTGTGAAATCGGAGTAAAAGGATCATATCGGTTTTTCAGTCAATATCCAAGACGAGAACATAGTTTATCAGTTTGAGTTCTAAGAATGATATTAACAGTTCAAGACGTTCAACGGTATTGTGGTCCACTTAAGTTTTAGCACGCTTTCGAACACTGTTTTCGAGATATGTGATTAAGTATATTAATAACTGATAGTAACTCTGTTTACCCACCTCAGAATATACTCCCGTATCAAGGTATGCATGAGAGATCATCTTACTGGTGAGTATACCATTTAGCATCTGTTTTGACGTATAAACTGATGTGAGATACTTATTTTGAATTGAAAACAAGCCCTATGTGATAGAATCACTTATTGATGAGGAACTTGATTTTCAGATGCATGAGGGCACAGGAGCAAGTCCTGAACAGGTTAGTACCATCGTACAGACAAAGAGACGAACTTGACTCCCGCATAAGAGCTGTGATGTATTATCACATATTTTGTGGGACATGTGATTGTTTATCACTTATTGAGGTCGAATGCATCATGTATTATATACACGATTGAATGATATTTACACGTATGTATGGAATCATGGAAGATCTAAACTTGCGTCCCCGTTGTTTTCGGTAAAAGAAACAACCATGATACCCAGATGATAAACAGCATAAAGACCACGTATCTCAGAACCTCGGCAATCTATCAAATGAAATTACGGTACCAGGACCGTATATCCGAGAGATGTACCACACAAGTTACGCAGTTCATTATGTTTATATACCAAAACAGGTTCTTATTGACGCGTAAGACCTACCGAAGCAACGTATAATGAAGCTGTTACAGTTAACGGTTAATTTTATATATGTCCATAGTGCTGCACCAGATACAACTAACCGATGTACTATCATTTCCCTTATATCTCAACACGACTTCATTTTATATTTTTCAATTGTTTTTGTATTTTTCTTAAAATTTATCCTACAACTAAGTAAAATATTTTTGGAGTTTTTCAATTTTTGGAAAGCGGTAAGAATTATACAGTAAACATAAAATAAAGTTTCTATGCGAGTTTTGAAAAGCATTTTACTCGGGGTTGATCATGCCAATCATTCGGACCAGATTTTCAAATCTAGCCCGATCGAATGTCTTCGTAAACAGGTCGGCAAGATTATCTAAGGTGTCTACCCTAACCACTTCTATTAAACCCTTCTCAGCACAGTCGCCAATGAAATGATGCCTAACATCTATGTGCTTAGTGCGTGAGTGATTAACTGGATTGTTAGTTATGGAAATGGCAGAGTTGTTATCGACAAGAAGAGGAGTTCGAGTAAAATTCAAACCGTAGTCCCTCATTTGCTGTTGAATCCACAAGACCTGAGCACACTAGCTTGATGCAGCAATGTACTCGGCCTCGCATGTGGATAACGAAACGGCAACTTGCTTTTTGCATTGCCAAGAGACAAGACGGTTCCCAAGAAGTTATGCGCCGCCAGAGGTTGACTTTCTGTTCATCGGGCACCTCCGAAGTCTGCGTCAGCATACGCCAGCAAATCCAGACCACCTTCAGCTGGATACCACAATCCAAGCTTAGCGTCCCTTTCAGATATCTGAAGATACGCTTGACCGGTTTCATGTGAGACTCTTTCGGAGTTGATTGGAACCTGGCACACAAACAAACAGAAAACATAATATCTGGTCGTGAAGCAGTAAGGTACATTAGCGAACATATCATTGCTCGATATAGAGTCGGATCCACTTCAGGATCTTTCTCCTTATCGGGTGAAAGCTTGTGATTTGTCGGGAGCAGCGTGTCATAGGGTAAGCTATCTTCCAACACAAATCTTTTGAGAATCTTGTGGACATACTTCGTCTGATGCACGTACGTCCCGGTTTTTTCTTGACTCACTTGAAGACCTAGAAAGAACGATAACTCGCCCATCGCGCTCATTTCAAATTTTGACTTCTTCACCGCCTCGAACTCACGATACAATTCTTCATTTGAAGAACCAAAATATATGTCATCAACGTAAATTTGCACGATCAGAAAATCTCCACCTTTCTTCAATATGAACAGTGTAGAGTCGATCGTGCCACGCGAGAACCTGTGCTCCAATAGATGTCTTGATAAAGTCTCGTACCACACCCGAGGAGCCTAATGGAGACCGTAGAGAGCTTTGTCCCAACAGATAGACTTTTTTGTCAGACCCTGGAGCTTCGAAACCTGGTGGTTGGGATACATAAATAGTTTCGTGCAATTTCCCGTAAAGGAACGCGCTTTTCACATCCAACTGATAGACTTTGAAGCGCATGTGAGCAGCAAAAGCTAGAAACAGACGAATGGCTTCCAGTCTTGCCACCGGTGCATAAACTTCTGTATAATCAATCCCTTCTTCGTGATTAAAGCCTTGAACAACCAACCGTGCTTTGTTTCTGACGACAACACCCTTATCGTCTTTCTTGCACTTGAAAACCCACTTTGTGTTGATTGCATGTTGGCCCTTTGGAAGATCGACCAAATTCCGCACCTTTAACTTGTCGAACTGAGCTAACTCTTCTTGCATCGCCTCACACCAAGAATTATCCTTTAGAGCCATCTAATAGTTCTTCGGCTCTATCTGAGAGATAAAACATTCATGTAGGCTAAGATTATAGATTTCTTCCTTCTTGATAGCAGAGAACAGACAAAGCATCTCTAAAATACTCCTTCGTGTTTGCATTCCTGCATTTGGATTCCCAATAATATTATCAACAGGATGATGAATATTTGTTCTTGGAACTGGGATTGCCGGAGCTTGAAGATTGTTTCCCAAATTTGACTGAATCTCCCCCTCAGCATTTGCATTACTACTAGAAGCTTGATCATTTCCAGAAGACGCATTAACATTTGGATATGCTGAAAAGTCAACGTAGAGATCACCACTTGTAGTTTGAGCAGCTATATTGGGGATCTGCTCAGCAACAACTTCGTTTACGATCGAAGAATCAATGACTGGAACATTTGAAGACACATTAGTAGGAATACTTGCTCTCCAGCTCGCATCCACTTCATCTTTGTTCACAAGATGTGTGTATACAACCTCCGAATCTTCTTCTGAAACATCAGGAAGATCAAATGAATCAAATAATTTTTCATAATCATAACCGCTTTTAGGACCGAATTCGGACGGTGGAAGATCGTAACTCAAAGGAGTTATATCAAACACGATCTCCACTGTACGCTTCTTAATGTTATAAACGCGTTTGTTTGTAGTTCCGTTGGCATATCCCAAAAAGAACCCAACTTCTCCAACTTCTCCCATTTTAGGAGTATCTTTGGTGGGTTTAATAACACCCTTGATCCCAAAAGGTTGAAAACCAGATAAGTTCGGTTTCTTGTTTTCAAGCAATTCATAACACATTTTATCTTCTCTTTTGACCGTAAGCACATGATTTAACACATAACATGCAGTGTGTGTACCGCCTCGGCCCAGAAGAAAATTGGTAATTTTGATTCAGAAAGCATAGTTCGGGCTGCCTCAATTAGGGTACGATTCTTCCGTTCTGCAACTCCATTCTGTTGAGGAACATATGGGGCGCTGAACTGATGAACTATTCCCATTTCCCGACATAACTCATCCATATAATGATTTTTTAACTCAGTGCCGTTGTCACTTCGGATTTTCTTAATAGGAAGTGAATAATTTTTCTCAAGTTGTTTGAACAAGTCTCTTAAAATACCAGCAGTTTGGTCCTTTGTTTTTAAGAAAAATACCCACGAGTATCCGGAGAAATCGTCAGTGACAACTAGGCAATAAGACATCCCACCAATGCTAGCAACATGGATTGGGCCGAAAAGATCCATGTGAAACAATTCAAGTGGTTTTTGGATTGAGTTAACAGTTTTCGGTTTGTGAGGCTTTCGTTTGATTTTTCCTTTTTCACATGATTCACATTTGTTATGCATATTGAAACTACGTAAAGGGACCCCCAACACTAAGTTGTTTTTCACTAAGTGGTTCATTTTTCGCAGATGCACGTGGCCCATTTTCCTATGCCAGAGATACGACTGATCTTCAGTCGCCTTCGAAAGTAGACATGTCACTGGAGCAAACGAGTTAACCAATGGGCGCATATCCATGACATATGTGTTATTCAGCCTTGGAGCCCTCATTACGATCCAATCTTCATGAACAACAAATCCCGGACGCAAAACGAAGCAAGCTTTATCAGTGAACAACATCATGTACTTGTTATCACAAATTTGAGAAACCGACATCAAGTTATGCTTCAGTTCTTCAACGTAGTTCACTTTATGCAGCATAATTTTTCCATTTGACACCGAACCTTCACCGGTGATGTATCCACCCTTCTCACCGGCAAAGTTAACATAACCACCTCGAATTTGTTTGAAATTACTCAATAACTCTTTATTGCCTGTCATGTGTCTGGAACAGCCATTATCGATATACCAAATATAGATAGCCCTCTTCAGCTGCTCCTACACTCCCCAACAAGAAAATTTAGTAAGAGTGCGGGACCCAAGCCATGATTGTCTTGGGTCGTCCCAATTCGTCAACATAAGAAAACTCTTTGAAATAACCATCATCGCCTCTGTGTCCTCCATTTCCATTTTGAAAATTGTTGGAATGACTCCCCGCAAATCGTGGATTATACGGAGTTGACGATCTGTTGGTATAACCAGAGTTTCCATAACCTCGCCTTCCATAGTTTTGGTAACCGTAATTTTGATTCCTGGGTGGCTCAAAATTCCTACCAAATATAGGAACATCATCGTGTCTTGAGAATGATCGTGGATGAATATCCGAATGTTGTCTTTGATTTGAAAATCGCGGGGGTGACGCATTTCGATCATTCATGAATCTGTTCTATGCATGAGGTCTAACATAGTTGTTGTTCGAACCTCCAGAACGTTGGCCATTCTCAAGTGTTTGGAAAGTAACTTGATTTTGTCGTCTGTGAGGGGTTTTCTCACGAGTATCATGTCTTTGAGATGAACTTTCCAATCCTTCACTACGATTAATAACAACTGGTTTCTCCCCATGATCCTGATTTTGTTGTGATTTAACATTTGTTTTGACAACCGGTTTTACTTCTTGTTTAATCACTTTGTTTTTCTCAATCTTCTGATTTTTACCGTTTTTCTTTTCAACATTAACTGTTTCATTTTGTGGTTTTTCAACAAAAGGTTTCTTCTGATCAGGATCAACAAGGGATTTACCCTTGTCATCTGGACAATCTGCTGCTAAGTGTCCTTTCCCACGACACTTATAACATTTGCGAGCTTTCGTAGCATTCGTTGGACGTTCCTCATGACTGGTCGAAGATGATGAGGCGTTAGTGGGATTTTTCAAAATTTGGTTGACAAACTGAGAGTTTGAACCTGTTTCGATTTTCTCTTCTTCTTTGATAAAATCTTCCCCTTTAACAAACTCAGTTTTAGGGATATTTTTCAAATTCTTTTTGGGTTTCCCACGTGACTTTGGTTTTGACTTCGCATTTTGAACTTGATTAAAAATTCCCAAAATTTTATTGCTTATCAAATTCTCAATGTTATCAAAATTTAGCTCATTTTCTTTGTAACTTCACTCACCTTCGACTGTTCTGAGTCAGAAGCCTCATCTGGCTCAGATTCTGACTCACTTTGCGGTTAAACCGTCAGAGGGGTCTTTGGCACAAAATTTGCCAATTCAGGATCAATGCCTGGCATCGATGTATAATTATGATTTACCGGTGGAGGCACTTTCTTATAACCGATGCCGAACATTTCTTCCTCAGATTCTTTGAGACGTTGGCTGTTAATACAAAAATTCATCACTTCAGATGAATCCTCGAACTTTTCAATTTTTCGTTGCAAATCTAAAATCAGATTATCTTTTTCCAAAATGATTTTGTTCTTTTCCAAAACACAATTTTGGTTCATTTCAAGTTCAGATCTTAATTCCTGATTTTTAAGAGTTCCCTGAGCCACAAGTCTCTCAAATTCAGAGATATCATTTTTCAACGCTTTTATCTTAATTCGGTGTTCTTTATCCGAATTAGACAAAACAGCAATGAGTTCTATGGATTTTTCTAAATGTGCAATTAAATTTGTGTTGTGAATGCATATCTGTCAATCTTGGTGAAAAACTCTACACATCTTGCACATCGCTTATCTACAGAAGATGATTTTACCTCAATGCCAGCCATGAATGCACATGCTTCATTTTCTACGGAGTTTTCTTCCAACCTTTTAGTTTCTGCATCCGCAAATTGCTGCATTTCAGCTGTGGAGATGTTGAACTCAAAGCATTCTCCCTTTTCTCCATCTTTTGTTTTGTTAGACTTTTCAACAGACTCTTCATTCAAGTTATCTTCATTCTAAGCAACATTGCCCGAATCCAACTCTTCCCCAAAAACTTCGGCTAAAACAGCAAGTTCCTCAATGCTAGACTCTTCGATAATCTCTTCACACACTTATTCGTCGACAATTTCAGCTATAAAGGCTTGTGACACAATAGCTCCTGAAATGTCTTCCAATGCACAACCCCGGTCGTAAGGCTCAGTCACATTTTGTAGAGGTTAAGCCACCATAGCATTGTTTGTCGAGGGTGTAAGATTTTCAGAACCACTTGGACGAGTATTGAGTTTGAAGTAGTAGTTGATGCAATGTTGTGAGGTCTTGAATTGTTTCCTTGAGAGTTGCTTTCTCTGTCAGATCTTTCCATTTTCGGCTTCCGACAATCATGTGCGAAATGCCCATAGACGCCGCAGTTGTAACATTTCACCTTTGACATGTCAACTCCCATTCTAGTCTTCGTCAGACCTCCAATGAACTTCCTACCTGTTCTCAACAGAAATTTCTTCGCTCTACGGACTAAGAGTGCCATATTGAGTTGTAGATCAAGTTCTTCCATTTCGTCTTGGTCTATCTGGTCAAAGTCCTCATCGAGAGTTGAGGGTTCAACGAGCTTTCCAAGATAGAAGTTCTCGTAGGCAGTCATGAAGGACGCCAAAAGGCTCATGTTTTCTTCTATTAACTTTAAGCAGCTTGTATCTAACTTTGGAATGTTCAAGTTAGTTGCTTGAGATTTCTGAGCACCACTAGAAGAGTACATTCCTTGATTGGAATTTGTTGTTCCACTTGAACTGACATCGTTGCTTATAATGGCGTGTTCACTTGCAGGAACTTCATTCTCTGAATATAGGGCAACACCGGTTACTCCATTACTACCCTTATCCGTTGGTTTTGAAACTTTATATAACTGAGGATCTTGGATCTTTTCGAAATCTGATGATTGATCTTCCATATTCCAAGCATAACCCTTTAGTTTTTGTACAGCTTCTTCCAATGAGAGCTCCTCATAGAGAACACCTTCTCTAATCAATGCGGTTTACATATTCCATTCTCTGGGAAGGCAATTTAGAAACTTCTCAACTTTCTCAAATTCAGTGTAGATACCCTCTTGACTTCGATCAAGTTCGCTCAACAGATGATAAAATCGGTTCACCGTGTCATCGAATGATTCATTCCTTAAAGCTTTAAACACAACGAGTTGAGTCTTCAATCGTTCGAGACGTCGTTTCTTGTACATTGCATTTCCCTCATAGCACTCGATCATGCTATCCCACAACTCCTTCGAGTTACTTCTCTTACGGAATGTATGAAGTATAGATTGCGTCATAGCCATCGTAATCATTGACATAGCTTTCTCTTCACGATCATAAAACTTTCTTTGGTCGTCGGTGAGTGCCAAATAAGTATCAATCGTTAATGTTCTTACTGGAGTAGCTCCACATCCTTTAATGATGCACAACCAGATCTTGATGTCTTTCGCTCTTACATACCTTTCGAAACGCTCCTTCCACTCAGGAAAATCAAGCTCGTTTATCAACAAAGGGGGTTTGTCGTTACTCCCTACCTCAGCATTGTGCTTGAGGTTTTGCACCATTGTAGTCAGATTGTTGTTTGCCATTTCGAAATAGTTGTGAAAGAAACAATGAGTTTAAACAGAAAGTTGACAGTAGGTTTCCAAGCAAAAATAGTCACTGGGAGAGTTTTCTAAGTCCAAAACCCGGAGAGAAAACACGGAGTGCAATGTCTGAGAAATTATCAGAGTGTTGAACCCAGATCACCACCTGAAATGGAACACAAACAAAAAACTCGGACACTACACTGTTAGGAATTAAGCTCGGACTCTCTTTAAAGAAAAACAAAACTGGGACAAAGAACTTTAAACTGGGACCTATTAGAAACAAGTACTAAACTCGGACAAGTATACTGAAGATATAAAACTCGGACTGAATAAAGTATAGGTAAACTTGGACTTAAACCTTGGAACTTAAACCTTGGACTTAAACCTTGGAACTTAAACCTTGGACTTAAACCTTGGAACTTAAACCTTAGACTTAAACCTTGGAACTTAAACCTTGGACTTAAACCCTGGAACTTAAACCTTGGACTTAAACCTTGGAACTTAAACCTTGGACTTAAACCTTTATAAGAAACTCGGACTAAAGCTATAGAGGTAAACTTGGACCAATTATACCAAAAAAGGAAAATATGGACCAAGTTTGAAACTCGGACAAGCTTAGAACCAGCTTCCGGATTATCTCCCTAGTGTGACTTCACACTAGTTCGCCAACACCCCGGAAACACAAACATAGAATTAAAACACGGACAAGATTTTTGAAGATCAAACAAGGAATCTTTCAAAAATCTTCAAAACACAGTATGAATGTTATGAAAACTCTGTAAAAGACCCAGATGAAGATCAACACTAAAAATCACTAAACTACTCAAAATCCATCACCAAATTACTAGAAATGAATGAGGAATGAAGAATCAATCACAAAAACTCAATAAACACTCACTAAACCCTATCAAAGATCTTACTCAGCTAATGCAACCAACAGGTGTGCGGAATAATATGAGCACATCGCTCTGATACCACTTATAAGGCCTCCTAATCCAAGATCTTACTCGGCTAATGCAACCAACAGGTGTGCGGAATCCACCTGATGATCAGCCACTGTAGATGAAACACTAGAATGCAAAGATCTGTGAGAAAAATCAAGAATACACAGAGTATTCTTGATGAGGAAGATGGATGACGTCACACATAGTAGCCGCCAGACAAAACACACACACACAATAATTAGGGTTAGAAAGGTGCACATAATTTCACAAAGAATCGCCGTCTTGACTATTCCTCATAAAGGTATATATACAAGACAAACTCCGGACAACACATTGTCCGGAGACAAGGGCCCAAAGCCCATACAAGACAAACCACGGACTCCATGACATACTAGAAGCCCAGAGAAAACAATTTACCCAAAAACCGTAACTTTTGCCTAAACACAAACCCTTGACAAAAGTCTAGACAAAAACTTGGACAATGTCCAAGGATAAACCTTGGACTAAGTTTCAAGACATGTACAACAAAGACCCTAACAATTGGAAGGCATGCACTAATCACCCAAAGTGCATTAACAGTTAATAAGGGTAATGTGGTCCATCAACAATTACCAACTAATTATTTAATAGGTTGTTATATATTTTGATCTATATTTTGTAAATGATTATGTTGATGCACTTTTGTGTCTGTAACTAGTCTTGTATTTACGATGTATTTTGCACGGTCTTTTGTCGTTTATCGAGTCTGTATTTGCCGTCGACCAAGTCGGATATCCTCCTATCCGCTTGTGTCCGACTTGTTTGTCTCTGTTTTGATATGTAATGATATATGAATGATGCATGTTGCATAAAGGGTATTTCTGTCAATATCTAAGTGTTTATATGTTGCCTGCTGTTTGCTGTCTGTTTGCAGCAAACAACTCAACTTTTGCAGCCTTCGACGAAACAGAGTGTTTCGTCGAACACCACACGACGAAACGCCCAAGTGTCCAATTCATCCTGTTTCGTCGTGATTAGAGACGAAACAGACTTGTTTCGTCATCTGATGGGCTTCTCATGGCCCAATGTCTTGGCCCAGTTCTGTTTCGTCGAGCCCATATTGGTTTCGTCGAAGTCATTGGCCCAGGCTGCTATTTAAACACCCTGTTTTACACTTTGAACTAGAGATGAGAGAATACCCAAAAAGTTACTCTGTCAAATTGTGTGTGTATCAGTTTGATCTGGTTCTCATCCCGTTTAATCAATAGATTGTGTTTCGTTGGTTAAACCGTGTTCTTGCTTACTATGTTTGATCTGGCATAGTTACGGGGATTCCGCACCCGTGACATTGTTTGTTATAAACAAGGGTTTGGTTTTGTTATCGATCCTCCGATTTTGGGACCTACAAGTGGTATCAGAGTGTTAGGCTTTTATCCTTGTTTAAAATCAAACATAGTTCGGTTTTTATCAAGTGGTTGTGATTGTTTTCTCAAAAGTTCAACATTTTCTGAAAGATTCTCTTAAAAATCTGTAGATCTTGCTTGTTTTGCTAAAAGTTTTATTAAAAACCTTGTTAGTATTTTGTTCACGTGTTAAACCGGGTTTTTAGTGAAAGATTGTGCAAAACTTGTTGTTCGAAAGGTTGTTCAGTGACCGGAAAGTTTATATTTTCTGGACTTATTCTTCATATATTCATATTCTCTGGACTTGTCTTCAAAATGTTTATAAGAATTTCTTGAACTTACCATTAAAAAAATTAAATTGGAAATTGATTAATGGATTAAATATTGGTGACCATGCTGGTTGGTAAGATGAGTATGTTGTAGGTTGAAATCGGGTGTACTTGTCAGTAAAAAGATAAGGTTTGTGTTTGAAAAGTCTCACCAACTACATGGACCTTATCCTTGACGAAACAAACAAGCGACGAAACACAAAGCGTTTCGTCAAAATCCTCTTCGACGAAACCAAAGCGTTTCGCCAAAAGCCTCTTCGACGAAACGAAAGCGTTTCGCCAAAAGCCTTTTCGACGAAACACAGGCAGTTTCGTCATAAGCTATTTCGACGAAACAGAGTTTGTTTCGTGGAAATTGTTTCGTCGAGATTGTTGTTATTTTCAAACAGAAGGTTTGTAAAAGTGTCATAACATTGTGTTTTCAAGTATTTGATTAGGTACTTCCTACATCAAATATGAGCTGCACAAGTCCGTGGGATTGGAGTACGAACCCATGACCAAGTCAAAATCCGAATCAGACTTATATGGCCACATATTTAGCGAATTCCATACCTCAACAACAACCATCCATAAGTGCAAGTCAATGGGCCTTGGTATCAAATCAAAATCAAAGCATTTAGAATCTTTTGCTTAGCGAGAGTGAGACGGGTAGCAACAATCGCCCGCCAAAGTTAAATCACATGAACGACTATCCATCATGGAAGGGACGTTTCCACACATACGTTTAAGGGCAAAGCACCGAACTTTGGACGTGTTTCGTTAATGCATGTAACCCTGCCCTCGAAGTAGCAGCATCAACTTCAGCGGGTTATGCTAATATGCCTGAAGATGACAAGAAAGCATATGACTTAGAGAAAAAGGTGTTTGCTATTCTTACAAAAGCGCTTCACAAAGAAATCTATCATTAATTCGGATATTTTAAGAACACGAAAAGCTTATGGGATGCATTGGTAGCGAGAGGAGAAGGAAATGCAGCTACTAGAAAGATACACCATGATTTGTTGAAGAAAGAGTTTGAATCATTTCAATTCTTGGAAAATGAAACCCTAAATGATATGACTTCTCGTTTTTATCATTTGATTAGTGAAATGAGTTCTTATAATGTTAATGCAACTCATCAGGAAATGATTGCACGGTTTGCTGATGCTCTCCCTCCAAAGTGGAGCCCATTCATTGAGCTTCTAAAGCATACGGGCGCTATGGATACATCCAATGGTACTCTCTATGAATTCATTCAGAAGTTGGAGCACAAGAACGAAGAGGAAATTCGGAAAGCTAAAATGATTGCACCTCCTCAAAACATAGAAATGTATTTGCCTGGTTTTGGTCCTTCAGCTAGTTCTAGTTCCATTCAGCAACCGAAGCTTCAAATGGCGTTTGTGTCCAATACAAGCTCATCACCGTCTCCACAGTGGAAGCAAAGTGCTTATCTTTCACAATCCATACCCCAACCTCAAGCCCGACGTCACGACATTCCTCCGTCGTGCGCCCCAGAGTTCGACACGCGAAGCACGGAGAGCCGCGAACAAATCCCGTTTACACATCATCATGACATCATCATGATGATGTCATGATGATGTCACAAGCTTTGAAATTGTGAATGTTGGCTATGAAACTGCATGTGGGCCAATTAACTTCCATGGGGCAAAACCAATTGGGCTTTGACTTCAATTTGGGCCAAACTACAATCGACGAAACAACTTTCTATTTGGGCATGATTAAGTGGCAAAACCCATTTGGTTTTGTTGCTTTTGATGTTTCGCCGGGTCACTGTTCAGTTTCGTCAAGATATGTGCCTGTTTAGTATAAATACCTCTGCTAGTTTCTGTGTGATACTTGGACAAGAGACGAGAGCTGTGAGACTTAGTGAGAGTCTGTAAACATTGTTTGTATATGTTTGTATCGTTCTCATCCCTAATCAATAGATATTGAATCTTTTGGTTACGCGTGTTGTTATTAACTGTGTTTGGTTTGCACCGTCACGGGGATTCCGCACCCGTTACCGTGTTTGTGATAAACAAGGATTTGGTTTTCGTTATCGATCCACCGGAAAAACGGGACCTACAAGTGGGCTTCTCGAAACAGACTTGTTTCGTCGTCTGATGGGCTTCTCATGGCCCAGTTCTGTTTCGTCGAGCCCATGTTGGTTTCGTCGAAGTCATTGGCCCAGGCTGCTATTTAAACACCCTGTTTTACACATTGAACTATAGATGAGAGAATACCCAAAAAGTTACTCTGTCAAATTGTGTGTGTATCAGTTTGATCTGGTTCTCATCCCGTTTAACCAATAGATTGTGTTTCGTTGGTTAAACCGTGTTCTTGCTTACTGTGTTTGATTTGGCATAGTTACGGGGATTCCGCACCCATGACATTGTTTGTTATAAACAAGGGTTTGGTTTTGTTATCGATCCTCTGATTTCGGGACCTACAATCCATACCCAAACCTCAAGCCCAACCACAACAAACAGCAGTTTGGTTTGATCCTCCACCTCAAGTTACCACTACTCAACCACAGTTTGATCAAAGTGCTTATCTGTCACAATCCATACCCAAACCTCAAGCCCAACCACAACAACAGCAAGCTCATTATACAAATAATCCTCCAACCCTTAACCCTAACATAGTCAGAGTCGATTCTTCAAACCTCTCACATGTTAGCATTGAAGTAGCAAAGGAGCATATGGAACTCATTAATACAATGGTCAGTGCTTACTACGGTTTGGTCACAGGTCAAATTGGAAACATCAATATGACCAATGAAGATTATCAACAAATCGACCGGGATGAAATGGAGTTGATGGATATATAGTGGGCATTTGCAAGTGCGGTTAAAAGGGCAAAGGATTTCATGGCTCGAACTGGAAGAACAAGCTTGGAAGGCAAAAAGGATACAAAGTACGGGTTTGATATAAATGCAGTTACATGTTTCAATTGTGGTGAAAAGGGACACTTCAAACGTGAGTGCACCCGACCAAGCAAACAAGGCAATCAGAACCCATTCAGAAATCAGACGAGTACTTCCAATGTCAATGCCCATCAAGAGAATCGTGAAAGGAGGATGGTAGCAGTGAACAACAATCAGAACCAGTCTGGACCACAAACCCAAATCGAGCATTGACCGTTCAAGCTGACGAAGGGTGTGATTGCTCTGTACAGTTTGGGGAAGGTGATCAAGGAGGAGGAACATCGTGCTATGCAAAGATCATCAATCACATCAAGCACGTACACAAGGAAGAATTTTCTGAAAGTGACGGCAGTTCAGGTTATACCGGGAGTTCTGATGAAGAAGTTCTATTTCGGCTGATAATCATTCTGAATCTGATGTGAAGGAAGAAGAAAGTTCAGATGTTGATGACTTATTAAATGGAGAAAGTTCAGATGCTGTAGCATCTAAAGAAATGGAGAACTTCTTCTCTGAAGACGGATCTTTATCTTTTCAAACTGCCTTTATGGCAAATGTCTCAGCCTCTACGAGTCAGGTAAATTCTGAAACTCCTGCTCCTAGTGTTTGTAATTCTTGTGCAGATTTGAAGCTTGAATCTGAAAAGCTTCATAGTCACAATCAAAGTTTGGTTATTGAACTGTCAAAGTGTAAAGAGGCAAATATGGCTTTAGTTAGAAATGAAAAGGAATTTAAATCTGTAATTGAAACCTTAAAGAAAAGTGTTTCCGAAGTGAACAAAGTTGTTTATCATAAACAAGTTAGTATTAACGATTACATTAACATCGTTGAGGAAACCAAAAAGGAACTAGCCATTGCCAAATGCGAGCATGATGCAATCAAGCAAAAGTTGGAGAGTTATTCTAACTCCCGATTTGTGCTTGATCACATCATTGACGTTCAACAACTGAAAGGAAACAAGAAAGGCGTAGGGTATGAGAAGTGTCCGCCCCCTTTAAGACATAATTATACTCATATGCCTGATGAAGAGGAAATGCCTCGGTATGAACCCAATGTGCCTCTTGATTATGAGGAATTTTCTACTGGCCTAGGGTTCAAACCAGACAGTTCCTCAAGTACATCATCTGAGCAACCAGAAACTTCAACATCTACGAAACAAAGTCCTCCAATCATTGAGGACTATGAGTCGTCTGATGATGAATCAGAATCACATATCAGCGATCAGGATAAATCACTTGACAAGATGAAAGGAGTAGAAATTCCAATCGCGAATCATATTCTTTGTGATCCTCCTACTCCTGCTATTCAACCAGTTATCAAACAAGTGATAGATCCTGTCAAGAATGACAAGAAATCTGTGTCTACCATTAAGAGTAATAATGTGTTGTACACTTTGGTTGGTGATTCTAAAATCTATTCAGATCACGATTTTCCAATTAAAAATGTCAAATCCATCTTCGATTGATAAAGTTTTTGAAGATAATACAAACAAGTTTTTGGGAAAGACAATTCCAGGAGTCATTGTAACTCAATGTGACCCAATTCCAAAAGCTGAAATCAGGAAACAATTTGGAAATAAAAAATCACCAACAAAGCAACAACCTATTGCTTCTAAGGGTAAACAACCAGAAAGGCGAGCTCAAAAGCCTAATGTTTCTCAATCAAAATCTGAAACAAAGGGAGCTCGCTATCAGAAGAAAAGCAGTAATGTCAGATTCGTAGCATCAAAGGGTACGGATAAAATTGAGACTTTTGAAAACAAATCAAACACCGATTTTGTACAACAAGTCAAGATTTTAAAACGTAACAGTCAAAACAATTATACTCAACATACAAACGGGTGTGATGAGAAAGCAAGTACCTCAGGTTCTACGGATTCGACATCTGTTGGTCGATCTGATTCTCCTAAGTTTATGGAAAGGAGAACATGTTTTAAATGTGGGGAGTTTGGGCATATCATTAAGAACTGCTCAAACACTTCAAAAGATAAATTTGTTGAGAAAGCACCATCTGAAAAGGTTCACCCTCAACGTCGTCCCGTTTCACCAAAACATGATAAAAGAACTGTTAAGGAATAAGAAACGAAACAACGACGTCAAAACATCCAAGCTGTTGAAAAGGCTTTAAAATCTGAAGTCAAAACGGTCAAAAGGGAACCAAGTTCTTCACAACCATTAAAACCAGAAGTTTCAAAATCTGTTTACAAAACTCAATCTGGTAAACAAAAACAAACTTGGAGACCTAAGACGGGTGATAGTTCAGGGGGAGCTGCTGTTTTTGAAAATCATCAAGAAATCGAGATCACTTTTCGTGATGCTCAGGGACGACCAAAGACCACTAAGGCTTGGGTCCCCATCCTCAACTGATCTTTAAATGATATGTGCAGGATGTTCCAGGAGGAACTATTAATAGTCATTGGATTGTTGATAGTGGAGCATCTAGGCACATGACAGGCGACTTACGACTTCTATATGATGTGAGAAATATTAGAGGAGGCTATGTCGCATTTGCTGGAGACAAAGGCGGATACATCACTGGAGAGGGAATGATCTCCAATGGTGTTGTATGTTTCGATAAGATTAATTATGTTCGACAAATTGATCATAATCTTCTCAGTGTGTCGCAAATCTGCGATAAAAAGTTCACCGTGCATTTCGATGATGCCGGTTGTTATGTGCTTAAACCTGGTTTCAAAATTCCACAAGAATGGATTCTCTTATCGGCTCCAAGAGTTAATAATATTTATATTCTTGATATGAGCCAAGCGATTACGACATCTGCGCAAGTAACATGTTTTGTCTCAAAAGCTACAGAGAAGGAGTCTATATCTTAGCACAGAAGAATGGGGCACATTCACTTGAGGAAAATGAACCATTTGGTGAAAAACAATCTTGTAAATGGTGTGCATGTGAGAAGTTTTCATCTACAAGATATCTGTGTTTCGTGCCAGAAGGGGAAGCAAACAAAGAAGTCTCACCCTTTGAAGAAAATCAACACTGTTAGCATGCCTCTCGAACGTCTTCATATGGACCTATTTGGACCTATGAAACACAAGACAACATTCGGGGATGCATACTGTCTGGTGCTTACTGATGATTATTCTAGATTTTCTTGGGTATCTTTCATGGCACACAAGAGTGATACTCCTGGAATCCTCAAGGATCTTCTTACAATGTTGGAAAATCTCTACACGTTGAAAGTTAAGAGGATCAGAAGCGACAATGGAACTGAGTTCAAAAACCGTGTGATGGATGAGTTCTGTACTTCTAAGGGCATTCTTCATGAATATAGTTCTCGCTACACTCTACAACAAAACGGTGTCGCGGAGAGGAAGAATCGGACGATAATCGAAACTGCAAGAACGATGCTGGTAGAGTCGGAACTCCATGTTCAATTCTGGGGGGAGGCTGTGTCGACTGCTTCCTACACATTAAACCAAGTTCTTACAGTTAAGAGACATGGCAAAACCTATTTCGAACTTCTACAGAAAAGGAAACCGGATCTTTCTTACCTAGAACCTTTTGGTGCTCCATGTACTATGATTGAACCGGATGGAAAGTTTGGCACGAAAGCTATCGAGGGTTTCTTCCTTGGATATGCAACTCCACATTTTCGCGTATGGAATCTGGCAACCAAAAAGATTGAACTATGGAGTGAAGTAAGAGTTCAAAGGTACACAAATCCTGCTAAAGCTCCGGGTGATCCTTGGATGTTCGATTACGATGGGCTATTTGATTCCTTTAATCTGCCAACCTTTGACGAAGAATCTACAACTGCTAGAATGTTATTCGATAGTGACAATGCTGCTGGCTCGCCATTGGTTAGACCTGTTGTCGTTAACCCCCAAGGTTCTAATTCGGTTAACAATACAGTACAAAATGAGGTATTTGAAGATGCTACTGATTACAATGAGTCATCGGAAGATGATGAATATCATGATGCGGCAGAAGGATCTTCAGCTCTAGTTGCTCCGGTTCAAGGTGCTTCTTTAGAAACTCCTCATGTGCAGAATGTAGATACTGCTGAAGGAAATGCATCCACTTCTACACATATTCCCGGTGTGGAGTTGGTGGTTGATCTTAATATTAACAATTTGGGTATCAATGCTCGTGTTCCTGAAAATCCTGAAATGAGGATTCACGATACCCATCCACAACAGAACATTATAGGAGATGTCCAACGCGGTGTGCAGACGCGTAATCAGCTGAGAAATAACCAGAATGCTGGTTTATATTCAGCCATTAGAGAATCTGGTCTTCAAAATGATTGGTCCTTTGCGTGCTACGTTTCACAAGAAGAACCGAAATCTTGGAATGAAGCCTTAAAAGATAATTCTTGGGTTGAAGCCATGCAGGACGAACTGCAGCAATTTCAAAAGCTAGGTGTTTGGAAGCTTGTTGAAAACTGGAGAATTACAAGAAAATTGGCACTCGCTGGGTTTTTAAATGTAAGAAGGATGATCGTGGAGTAGTTATTCGCAACAAGGCGAGATTGGTTGTTCAAGGATTTTGCCAGATTGAAGGCATTGACTACAATGAAGTTTATACACCTGTTGCACGTCTGGAAGCTATTCGGATCTTTCTAGCTTATGGTTCTTTCAAAGGATTCAAAGTCTACCAGATGGACGTCAAAAGTGCTTTTCTTCACGGTATTGTCCAAGAAGAGGTGTACGTCGAACAACCTCCAGGTTTTGAAGATCCTATTCACCCCGATCGGGTCTGGTTGCTCAACAAAGCTCTTTATGGTTTACATCAATCACCTAGGGCTTGGTACGCAACCTTATCTAATTATCTTTTGGAGAATGGATTTAGACGAGGTCTTATTGATTGCACACTCTTTATCAAGGAACAAGATGGAGATCTTCTGCTGGTGCAGGTATATGTTGATGATATAATTTTTGGTTCTACTAATGATTCTTTGTGCAGGCAATTCGAACATGTTATGCAGGAAAAGTTCGAAATGAACGCTATGGGGGAGATGAATTTCTTTTTGGGCCTACAAGTTCAACAAACCGAGTCTGGGATATTCATCCATCAGACTAAATATGTTGGTGACATCTTGAGCCGGTTCCAGATGTCAGATGCAACGCCCATTGGTACCCCACTTCCGCAGAATCACGGGATTACTCCGGATTTGAAGGGTGAAAGCATCAACTCCTCATACTATCGCGCTATGATCAGATCTCTCATGCATCCTACTGCTTCGAGGCCTGACATCATGTATCCAACGTGCCTGATTGCAAGATATCAAGCCAACCCGAAGGCCTCTCATCTGTCAGCAGCTAAAAGGATTTTTCGCTATTTGAAGGGATGCCCGGACACCGGTCTTTGGTACCCTAGGGATGATCGCTTTGACTTGACTGCATACAGTGATTCTAATTTTGGTGGTTGCAAAATTGATGGCAAATCAACAACAGCAGGATGTATATTCTTAGGAAATCGCCTGGTTACGTGGCAGTGCAAAAAGAAAACGTGTGTTGCTACATCAACTTGTGAAGCAGAATACATTGCTGCCTCCAGTTGTTGCCCCCAAGTCTTGTGGATACAACAACAAATGTGCGACTACGATTTTGAATTCCTTTCTACTCCTGTTTTTGTTGATAACAATGCTGCCTTACAGATCACTAGAAATCTCGTGCAGCATTCCAAGACCAAACACATCGAAATTAAATATCACTTCATACGTGATTGTTTTGACAAAAGATTAATCGATGTCGTTTATGTCCCCACCGATTACCAACGTGCCGACCTGTTTACAAAAGCTTTTGATAAATCACGTTTTGATTATCTACTTTTGGTCAATGGCATTAAGGTGATACCCGAGTAAACTTCTTTGGCTAATCGCTTTTGTAAATATTTTCTTTCAAAACTCTAAAAATACAAAAAGATTTTCATTTCCGTAACCTTTTAGCATTTTAGGGGGAGAAAATTTAAGAAAATACAAAAACATTTGAAAATTTTAAAAATCCAAAAAGATGTCTTTACTTTCTGTCCTTTCGTTTCAAAATCCAAAATTAAAAAAAAAATTAGAAAACCAAAAATGAGTTTCTTGGAAAAAGGAAGATGATGATATTCACTGGTGTGGTCGGTCAACATGTTCAAAATGTAAAACAAAAAAAAATTGAGAAATGATAAGTATCTCTACTAACGATGTATCGGTAGGCTCACAATCAAACTAAATTGTGCAGGATCATACAAATCTAACAGACTTCAAGTCAGCTGGGAACCATTCATTGGCATATGGTCTTAGTACCGAAATTTCGTTTGATTGATTGCCGAGGTTCTGAGATATTCGGTCTTTATGCTGCTTATCATCTGGGTATCATGGTTGTATCTTTTACCGAAAAATAATGGAGACGAAGTCTAGATCTTCCATGATACCATACATACGTGTACATATTGCATTCGACCTCAATAAGTGATCAACAATCACATGTCCCACAAAATAAGTGATAATATATCACATTTATCCGTGAGTCAAGTTCGTCTCTCTGTTGTACGAAAGTACTGACCTGTTCACGGACTTGCTCCTGTGCCCTCATGCATCGAAAATCAAGTTCCCCATCAATAAGTGATTCTATCACATAGGGCTTGTTTTCAATCAAATAAGTGAGTTTCTCACATTCTTTTATACGGTCAAACAGATGATAATCGGTATACTCACCGATAAGATGAACTCTCGTGCATACCCTGATACGGGAATGTGTCATGAGTGGATTCACATCGACTTGTAAGTATAATCCTTACCGTAAATTGTATCTCCTAATTGTGATTACGTTTGATCAGTTTGAGCTTAAGTGGACAACAATACCGATAATCAAGGTAGTATACTTATCCAGAGCTTTAAACAGAAATCAAAATCACGTTGACTAAGACCGTAAGCTGGTATGATTCCTTATCCTTGAAACTCGCAAAAAGCTTGCACTTGTACAGTCTTTTTTTTGCTTTCAATAGATTTTCGTTTAGTTTTTTGCACTTTAAATTTGTTTTTAGTGTAATTTGTAAAGTTCGTTTCTGATTAAGCCGAAGTTGTTGCTTGGTGTTTTCTGCCGGAAGCCTGAAACCTTCTTCATAAAACGTCCTTGCATTTGAAAACTCAAACAAACTGGAAAAGTGTTCAAGTTAATCAAAATCTGTTCAGTGTGCAAAAATTTTTCATGCCTTAGTGTTTTTGAAATATGGTGTCGACGAATCAAAAGTATGGTCGACGAAACAGAGTTGTATTGATGAAACAAGGCAGGTCAAAGTCACAGGTCAACTTTGGTCAAATTTATGACGAAACAACTCGTTTCGTCGAGGCTACGACGAAACGCTATGGCCCAATCTTTGTTTCGTCGTGGGCTAAAGTTTAAGGCCTATGTCCCAGCCCAACAATCCGTTTCGTCGAAGCCCATAACCCGTTTCGTCGAGATGTCCGTTTCGCCGAGGTGAGGCGGTGCTTATAAGGGTCCCAGGTCAATTATTTGATCACTTTTCAAACTTTGCCCTGTTCATCTTCTCCAAACACTCCACCCATATACCCTCACCATACCCATTCACCAACCCTCTAAACCCTCATTTCTCTTTGAAATCCAACAAAAATCAAAGGTACAAAAATGTTACTAATCAATGTTCTAACAAAATGAACCATCTGTTTTTGACCGAAACCCTCGGAGACCATTTTTACCTTATGATTTCATGATTTAAAATTACATCTTCTTTGGTATCTTATGAAAATAGTTAGATTTAGGATTTATGTATGTTTATTTGCCTTGATTTGGGTTTGGGTTCATGTAACAAAAACAGGGGATTGTTGATTGTTGTGGGTTTACCGTTTCAAACGGGTTTTTGACCAGAAATCACATCTTCATTAGACTTTGGGTATGTTTCCTACTTGGGTTGGGTTAAACAAGTGTTGATTTTGATTTATGACGATCTGTTACTTGTTTAAACCCCATACGGCGAAACGCCCTTTTTGGTCAAAACCCTAATTGTTCACCTTCACGGCGAAACGAATAATCGACGAAATGAGATGGTCCGTTTCGTCGAGGAACTGGTCGACGAAACCGAATGGTCAACGAGACGAACCCTGGTCAATAGTCAATTCTGTTTCATCGCACATCATTCTGTTTCGTCTAATGATGTCTGTTTCGTCGTCCATGCTTTAACAAATTTTACAGTTTAGTGTTTGTTCACAGAAGATGTGTTTTTATAGGTTAACTGTCAATTGGATACATGAACTTGTATCCATACATGTCTAAATGCATATGTGCTATCATTGTTGCTTATTGTGGACACTTTCAATCTCAGATGGCACAGAAAGAAGGCAAACGGAAACCCGCAACAAAGAAGGAGAACAAGACGGAAGAGGAGATTATGTCTGAGAAACGTCATAATCAAATTGCTTATCTGGATCCGGAAGAAAAACTCGTTGAACTGAAAGATATCGCTAAATGGATACAGGAGTCGCGGATCAATTATGCTGTTACCTTCTCGACGATTGTTTACAAATCTCTTATCAAAGCTTTCTGGGATTCCACAAGTGTTGTGCAAGTGGATGGAAAGGAAGTTATTAGGGGCCGTGTGAACAATTTGGATGTCATAGTCTCTCCGGATATCTTAAACGAGGTTTTACAGCTACAAGACCATCCGGATGCTCCAGATTCTATTCCTATCATGTGTACACGAGGCTGCTTGTTACGAATGAAGTGTATAGGAGACATCTTCAGCACTCAAATCAACATGGGTGATCTGCCATTACGCTACAAGTTTCTACTACATGTTCTAAATCAGTGTCTTAGCAATAGACGTGCCGGATACGATATGGCTGGCAATGATCTAGTTGGTTTCATGGTGGCGTTGGTGCTAAACAAACCGTTTAGCATCTCTAAGTACATCTTTGCCAATATGAAGGAAAATATGACGAGGACTGGAGGTAGAATAACCGGGAACAAGTTCTGGATGTATCCGCGGTTTATTCAAATGATCATGAATGTTCAACATCCTGGTCTTCCTAAAGCCGACAATGACATTCTGAAGATAGAAGCAATGAACTTCAATTCATTGAGGATAATCAAGAACCTTGCAGCTAAAAGATACAAAGAAAGCGATCCTCCAAGGAAGTTGATCGGTGCGCTAGGAAATCATGATTACGTTGCTCCTGAAGATAATAAATGGCGTCACAATGACAGCCAATCCGATGACGAAGAGCCGGAGTTGAAAAGAAAAATGGTTGAAAAGTTTGGTCCAGATCCAGTAGATTCCGATATGTCGGAGAGTGATAGTGATGACGAAGGTGATGATGGTGGCGATACAGGTGCCGTTGGTGCATCTAGTGCTGGTGCAGCTGGTGATACATCAGCAGGTGGCGATGACGAGGCTGATTCTGATTCTGATGATCATCTAATCGAGCCTGGTTATGAAATGTATCTTGATGAACGTGGTGTTAAAAGATACATGAAGATTAGACAGGAGGATGACCCAGAATACGTTCCTTCAGATTCTGAAGCAGAACGTTTAAAGAAAAGGAAAGCTGAGAAAGCTGCTGAACATCAGAAGAAGAAGAAAGCTAGAAAATACTTGAGAACCTCTGCTCGGCAATCTGTTCCTCAAGAGCCAGTTCAAGAAACTCCGATCCTGTGGTATCTTCAGCTGCTGAAACTCCAACAGTAACTCCTCAGACTGTTCATCAAAAATCAATGGCTGCTGCAATTAGAGCAACTACTTCTCAGCCTAGTGATGAGCGTCAAAGGATATTCTCGAAAATGTCTCAAGACAAGAAGAATAACTTCCTATTCTCTCAACTTGAAGCAGCGGCAGATCGTATTCAGAGGCAGACTGATTTCATTAGGATCACGAAAAATGATCAGATCAGTCAACAGGTGGAAATAGATCAGTTGAAGTCCACTGTTGGTCAACAGCAAATTGCAATACAACGCCAACAAGCTGAGATTGATCAACTTAAAGCTGAAAACGCCCGTTTGAAAGCTGCAGATGAAGAGAGAGAGAGAGAGAGAGAGAGAGAGGAGCCGAGTTCTATTCTTTGAAAGTTGGCTGAAGATCTTAAAGGAAGATGTGACTTCATGAAAGAATGGTACGAGTCACGAAATACAACGATAGCCGAGGGAGTTAAGAAGATAACTGCTGGCTATGATTTTCTTCGAGGTCGGGTTGCTACTCTGTGGGATGATCGATGTAAGCAACAAGAAGTTATGAAGAAAAGGGATGATGATCCTGAAGATCAAGGGAATCCTGATCCTTCTACTACATCACATCAGCCGACACCCGCTACATCTTCTACAATTGTTGTTGTTCATCCGCCAGCGATCGAATCTACTCAAGGAACCTCTTCTGGAACAGTTGAAGAAATACAACTGATTGAAGGTACATCTTCTGTTCCTAGCAGTGCTGTTCTTGCATTGCAGGTTATTTATCCATTCACTGGGGAATTACTTGAAGAAGGTGAAATTATCGAGGATCTCTCACATCAGCAATTGATTACTCTAAACGCAATGAGAGATATTGATGACGCTGAGATTGATAAGATGCCTAGTGAGCCCGAATCTACTGATGTGGAAAACATTGAAGAAATTGTCTTTGAGGGAAATGAGAAAAAGTCTGCGTATGTGCGTCAAGACGGGACTGAATTCTCCCCTTTCGATGAAGAATGGCTAAAGGAAAATGTAGAAGTCATTGATGAGCATTTAAAGAACTGTGATACATCTGAAAATGCCACAGATGCATTCTCCGCGTGGCGACAACAGTTCTTATCGAAGGTTTCCAAGCCAGTGCCAGATGCTGCTCAAGTTGATTACTTACGGTTCGAGAAAGCGAAGCCAAGTGGGCGAATCGTCTGTTGGATGTTCGTCAAAGAAATACATTGCGTCGCCATCAATCAAACGGGAATTTGGAATTCAATACTTTCGGTCGTTACTGAGCATTCTATCTTTGCCTTTTTATGATGTCGCAGCATTGACAAAGATTGAGCTCATTAATCGCTCAAACTTTGATGGTGCAACTTTATTCGAGCGACTGATAAAGATGAACAAGAAGTCTGGCTGGAAAGACAAGTCGTACAAGCCTCAGTTCCCCATTTATCAACAAATCAAGTTTACTCTTGATCCGGCAACCAACACTGGCAGATACAAGCTTGTTTATGAGCCAGCGAAAGTGGTGGATAAGATACCCTTGATGCCGATGAAGCAAGACTTTCTTGGAGAAATGAGGTTGTGGTGTTATGACTCTGACACGCACGAGGCAGTGATTGTTTTTAATGGCGATCGTGAAAATTTCAGAATGTTGGATCCGATGTGGATCGCTAACATGTCCGTGTCCGACATTGAAAATTGTATAGGCACGACATTTTCTACGAAGACAAGGACGCGCATCAGGCGTTGAAATTTCAGCGCGTTGCCTATTTCGGTTACTAGCGGGGAATTCATGCGAGCAGTTCGTGGTCCGAACAACACTGAAGAAAGAAGATTCGAAGACCAAAGACGAGTAACAGACAAGGGGGAGTTTGTTAATGCACTTTTGTGTCTGTAACTAGTCTTGTATTTACGATGTATTTTGCATGGTCTTTTGTCGTTTATCGAGTCTGTATTTGCCGTCGACCAAGTCGGATATCCTCCTATCCGCTTGTGTCCGACTTGTTTGTCTCTGTTTTGATATGTAATGATATATGAACGATGCATGTTGCATAAAGGGTATTTCTGTCAATATGTAAGTGTTTATATGTTGCCTGCTGTTTGCTGTCTGTTTGCAGCAAACAACTCAACTTTTGCAGCCTTCGACGAAACAGAGTGTTTCGTCGAACACCACACGACGAAACGCCCAAGTGTCCAATTCATCCTGTTTCGTCGTGATTAGAGACGAAACAGACTTGTTTCGTCGTCTGATGGGCTTCTCATGGCCCAGTGTCTTGGCCCAGTTCTGTTTCGTCGAGCCCATGTTGGTTTCGTCGAAGTCATTGGCCCAGCCTGCTATTTAAACACCTTGTTTTACACTTTGAACTAGAGATGAGAGAATACCCAAAAAGTTACTCTGTCAAATTGTGTGTGTATCAGTTTGATCTGGTTCTCATCCCGTTTAATCAATAGATTGTGTTTTGTTGGTTAAACCGTGTTCTTGCTTACTGTGTTTGATTTGGCATAGTTACGGGGATTTCGCACCCGTGACATTGTTTGTTATAAACAAGGGTTTGGTTTTGTTATTGATCCTCCGATTTCGGGACCTACAGATTATAATGACTACTAGATTAAATATTAAACAATGACGAAACTAAAGATCCAACAATAGAGGACTACAATCGATCTCATGGCCTGGATCAACAAAAACGATTCAAGTCCGAAGTCACAATGCTCATTTCTATGCAATCATAAAGTTGTCGAAGTTGCATTATTAAATTAAAACTATGAAAAGAAGTACATGCAGGTGTCAAGATTTTCAATGGGAAAATAATTGACAATAATGGGACATTAGAGATATCACAATATGGGACAAATCTAACGAACGGATGTAACTAATATCCAGCCCTCTCTTCAAGTATTTTCATACCGATATACCGTCCCAACATCATCGTGGTTGCTTGAGGATTTGTTCCCGGTGAGTTAAAAAATGTTGAAGCATCAACGACTCGCAAAGAATCAACACCGATGACTTTCAAACCACTATCAACAACCTTGGTAGGCAAGCATCCACCATGGATATGCCAAAATGTGGCCAGTGATTCACGACAGAAACTCGCAATGGTCTCATAATCAGATGCATTCTGCGGTAACGACGGCCCAATAAATCTAAAACTTTGTCCTCCATCAGGGTCATTAAACTTGTATTCGTTCAAGGCTGGACTAGCCAACATTTTTCTGATAACTTCCACAGCATTCGAGCATTGATGAATGTCTTCGGTGCGATTGTAGTAATTAAACCTGACGCCTGGGCTAACAGTTACGTTGGACGCGGATTTGAGATGTAGCCAACCAGTTGATAATGGCCTACTAACCTTTGCCGAAAGAATCTCCACACTAGTGTTTAAAGGTGGAACTGAACCCATGAAAGGTAAAAAACTCATGGGAGTCGAATTTGGGGGTATTGTAGGTGACTCGATGTATGGTCCACTGTCTGTGATCCCAACCACACGGATTCCTACATCGGTTGATGCATATGGAATCACGATATTTACTCCAGTACGTGGGGGATCGGCCATGAACTGTCCTATAAAAGGATGATCTAAAACAACAGGAATATTCATAGATGAAAGGTACGACGTTGGCCCGAGTCCACTTAGTAACAAAAGTTGTGGACTTCCAAGAGCTCCGGCACTCAAAATTACTTCTCCATTTGTTCTTACATAAACTTCATGGTATGCTCCATTTGAATCATGGTATATAACCCCAACTGCAGCTGCTATGCAAGAAAACAATGCAAATGATTATGAGATTCCTTTGTCCTTCCTTCAGCACTTATACTACAATTAACATGGGTGAACAAATTTAAATACTAAAATTAGAAATAAAACTTTACCAGAATAGTTGTTACTTCTCAACCTCAAGGGCATAATGTTTCAGTTTCTTAGTTCGGAAAACAATATTGGTTTCAACAATTTATTTAGAAAGTAATTAAGTTCATGCCTGTCTTCATAGAAAATAAAACTAAAACATAAAGATTTTTTTAGGTTATCTAGCAAAATGATAAGTGTTTCCAAGAGATTTTGGAATTGTTTTGGCTTCTAGGGAACTTGCTATCAAGGGTAGGACTCATAACAAAAATCCTAATACCAGATATTCATGTGACAAGCAAACTCCTCGAATACGACAAACATGACAAAACTCAAAATACTACGTATGTTCATTTGGCTAACAAACTTCCAATTAACCAAAACTAGTTTAAATACTTCCTAAAACGCTTATAATTTTTCTAGAAGTAAAAAACAATCTAAACATGAATGGTTAATTACCTAAAGGGTTAGAGGTAGAGAAGATGATACGGTCAACCGTGGCATGAACCAACACATCTAAATTATCAGGGTTGGCATTGTTGAGAAGCTCAACCGCCCCATGTCGTATCTCATTATCATCAAATGTTGAACCACCAACCTTGGTTCCTCGAACGTGGTCAAAGGTGAATCCATTATTAGGAACCACTCCCGCTTCGAGTAAGGCATTAAACACAGAAGTTTGCCACCTATTTAAACGGGCCGGACGAGTTACAATACTGTTTTCTACCCACTCGTAAGCTATCTCTACAGCACCCATATCCCATTCAATACCTGCATTATTGTAGAAGTAGTCATCGGCCCTCGAGTAAAACCCATAATTTATCATGCTACCGCCTCCCAAAATCCTTGCCCTTGTGTGTTGTACACCATCTTCAGAAACAAAATTTTGTGCCGGAGAATCACTATCATTTCCAGTTGTGAGCGTCCGAAAGATATTACTTTCATATAACACGCTCGTGTCTGAACTACGGCCCCTTTCAAGTAGCAGGACGGAATACGATTCAGATAAAGTGGCAGCTAAAGGACAACCAGCAGTCCCTCCTCCAATGATAATGTAATCATAATATTGAGTGGGAGAGAAATCTGTGGCCTCGTGTGTAAAACGAAGGTAATTTGCATCTGCATGACATACATGCTTCATTTGAGCGATATAAACAAGTTTCTAGATATTCTATTTTCTGAAGTATGAATAACTTTGGTCCATTTTCATAATCTTTAATGCATGTATATGTGTTTGTGTGAGAGGGAGAGTGAGATGTCTTACCTGGACGAGAATGGTGGTGAAAAAAGCAATACACTTTTCGTTGTAGCCCAATGCAGAATATGAGAAAAAAGAGAGAAACATTGTGCAATATTGTTTGAATGTTCATTATTATTGTTTATAGAACAAGATATGTTGTAAGGATCGCTATCCCTAACAACTCGATCCTTTTGTTACAAAAGGTTAGGAGAATGACACATTTATACTTGAGAACTCACCAATGAAATTATGAGGACTCCCTTTTCGTATTAATTATATCATACTTTTGATGGTAAAGCTCTAAGCAACGTAAATGTTAGTTCTTAATGGTTCATTTATTTAAGGAACATAATTGACAGGTGACGTTAAGCACCGCCTTTGTATAATTGTATCTGTAGCCATTAACTCTTTGTTTTATTTTTTTAATTTTTAAATTAAATTGGAAACTAGTAGAAGTACAATGAGTAGGGCGGCTCTTTAGAAGTAAATTTACGGATAGAAGCCTCAAGAAATCAACATTTATCTATTATTTTATCTATAATAAATGATAGTATTTAGGCTGATGTAACACTAAATTAGAGCTTCTTAGATGTTGTTAGGAGGGAAAATTTGCGGATCATATTAGTGAAGCCTCATTTTACAAACCCGATCCAACAAATTAAGTCGGATCTATATGTAAACCTAAAAAACACGCTTAACTTTTTACCTGGTGTCTTGATCAAACATTGAACCGAACGCATTTCATCTTTAACCTTAAGCTCTAATACCAACTTGTAAGACCCAATCTTTAATAATTAAAGTTTTATAAAAAGTTGCACTATCATACACATAATGCAAATTCACGTCATTACAAGAACATGAGTTTCATATAACATTATAAATTCTTGAAACATCTTAAAATGCTAACATAGTTAGATTTGATAATCAAAAGAACAATATGCGGAAGCTTGATGTTTAGACGTGCTCGATTCTTCTTTTAACTTGACCAACCATCCGCGAAATCATATCAAACAACTACATTACAACATTTGTCATAAACTTTAGTTAAGTAATGCATAAAACTTGATAAAGCATAACTAAAAGCCTTACATGCCCCAACAAACAAAAACAACCCGTGTTTACTCTTGCATATAGCAGTTCAATATCTACATATACATACTTGTATATTAATATTTGCATATAATAGCTCAGTATTTGCATATACAAACCTGTATATTCAGATTTGCATACAGCAGCTCAATATTTGCATATACATAATTTTATATTGAGATTTGCATGCAGCAGCTCAATATTTGCATATTGTCACAACCTGCGACCCCTGCCCGGGAGCGGGCGGCCGCGAGCTACTCAGAGCGGGTGGTATCGGTGTTTATTAATTTGGCAGCGGAGTACATCAGGACCGTAGTTAGGAAATATTTTTATCAGAGTAAAACACCAAACTTTTATAGTAATAATTCATGGGAATAAAACCCAAGTTTATTTGACAATACATTGATAGGGATACACCCTAATTATTGAAACCAAAATGTCTTATTTATTTTAGGTAACTTTTATAGCCACTATCCCAAGTCTTCAGTGCTCTCCAGCTGGCTTCTATTGGTCTTTCATATTATGTTACCTGAAACGCGTTTTAAAATATTTTGTCAGCAAGAAATACTGTTGAGTGAATCCCAATTTAATCAAAACAAGTTTTATCAATTTACAGCATTGAGGGCGATCTCACAATTACATTTGTTTATATTTCTACTTTAATTACCACCCACGGTACTGTGAATCCATGACTGGTGGTCATGTTACTACTCATAGTGTAGTAACAAATTTTGTATAAAAAACCCCAACATACCGACGATAATTGTAGAATACAAATACTCAACCACTGTTGAATATAATTTAAAACAATTGAGATTTTGTAAAAACAGTTTGTAAAAGGTTTCACAAAAAGAGGATTACTCACATTCCAAGTTTAGATAACACTAAGGCTTCATGAAAATCTCCTGATTATTATCTAGTAAATCAAATAATGCACACATGTTAGTAAAATAACCCAATTTAAATTGACCGTACAACTCGAGACAAAATTCCAATTACTGAGTCGGGCAGAGCCGACATGCATTACGGAAGTTCTAAATGTATCCAGTGTACACACGAGACAGAATTCCAATGATCGAGTGTACAGACGAGACAGAATTCCAAAATTTTGGATTTGATCTCTAGTTTTCTAAAAGTACACGGATGGTTTTTATAGTTTGTATTTTGTAATGTCTTTAGTTCTCAAACAATAAATCTAAAGATTTTAGCATGTCCAAGTTAGGGACTAAATGAGTTACAAAAGGCAAACCACATAAACTATCCATGTACTTTTGGAAATAGTTGAGGACTAGATGTGTTATAAATTGTAAATCGCATGGACTATCTGTAAACTTTCACAAAGACAAGGAACAAATCCAAAATTTTGATAAACTAAAGGAAAATCTTTCGCCCTAACTCGTTAAAAAAATTTAAGTTATTTTGATTTCCCTCCAAAACACCTGAATTACTCTCCCACTCCCCCACTTTCTTGCTTGGCTTAGACGTACAACACCACCGCCACAACTTCATCTTTCTTTGTCATATTTTCTTCAATCCCGGTACAATCATCGACAACCTATGCATATTCATTATAGGTTAGTGTCCATATTAATAATAAATAGGTCAAACCCACCTCTTGCGGTCTGCGCATCGGTCCTGTTTGAGCGGCTGACTTTGTTCGACATGTAGAATCTATTCGAGCGGCTCGTTTCTGCTTGATATGCACGAGTATCGCTTCTACTTTCTCATCATTTTACTTGAGCAACTCGTCTTATAGGGTTTTTGGTTCAGTTAATATTTATCTTTTTTGAAATCCTGTTTAGCATTACATTGTAGACCTTACTTTGTTTTGTTGATTTTAGTTCTAATTAGTTCTAATTGATGACACTTGGCTCTATTTTTGCTATTGTTGGATTATGGCGTTTGGTAGCTAGTTCATTTGACTGTTGTAGGGATAAAATTTGTGTTTGTAATATGTTAGATCCGAGTTGCAGACGTTAATTATTTGGATGGAAATCGTTTGTGACCAGTTTGGTGTTCTAACATTTGAGTTCTTTGATGATATCATTTCCTACTAGAACCGGTTAACACTTAGTGTGATTTCATGCATATTGTTTTGCAAAATTTTAGGTGATTTTTTTCATTTAATGCTTCATACCTGCTGGAATCACATTGTTCATATTACAGTCTTATGTTTGGCTCTTATTGGCTGAATGTGTTGTGTTTGGACTAAAGCTTTTCGATGAATATGTCTTTTTGTTGAAGTGTTTGAGAAACCTTATACTTTTGAGTTTGTTGTGCTAATACATGGTTGTGAAATTTTGTGTTAACAGCTACAATTATGTTGAAACTTGATTAAGTTATGCGACTTAATACTTCAATACATGCTTCATTATCTGATAAAACACGGCAAGAAGATGTAAAGTCTTTTGGTGTTTTATTGGTGTAAGTCGGCATTTAGTTCATAAAATAATTCTACTTCATGATTCATCTATAAGTGGTGACTTGAATTGCATTTAACCTTTATACAACTCGTATGGTACTCAATTTCTACTGCACACGAGTCGTATTAGGGTTTAGCATATGCCTCACTTTCTGAGACTAGTGATCTTTTATTGTTTAATGTTTTTAATTAATTGGTATGTTTAGGAGATTTTATGTAATCGTAATATTGTAAATTAGATTGTCTACAATCCAAACAATTTGATAGGTTGGTTAGAAAACGACATTGACTGCAAAATTGGTTAGACTGCTGCCAACTTAAGTTTGAAAGAAATCTCGAAAAAAGAAAACAGCCAACCTTTAAGGTATTCATTTTCAAACCGAATTTTTTGTAATTATTCTCTTTTATACTATGTTTAAATAATAATATGAAATATTAACTTTTATAATCTTCTTACACTTAGAAAGGCATCTTTGGACTTTTGGGAAATGATGTCGATTCAATTGAATACTTCAAGTGAAGAAACAGTGGATCTGACTTAACCGGAATCAATCAGATCTGGAGTATGGTTTCTGCATAAAGAGGTTAATCTTCTCGTCGATTGCTGGTTGAGGGCTACTTCACCAAAGAACACTGCAAAACAGAAAGCCGTTAGACTCACCACGGGGAGAATGGGGTTCTCTCTATGACCACCCTCCGGCGTGAGAATAAGTACAGTGATCTCAAAGGAAAAGATGTAGTAAGAGTGAAAGCATGTGAAAGTAGCTTGTGAGATCATACCTGAATTCCAATATTTATAACCAAGGTTTTGGCGCCAAAAACGGTGACAGAGGTAATTGCGGAAATTGCTTTTTTTGACGGTTATTTCTTTTTCCGTTGATAGTTAATTCCACATCCATGCACATGGATCGTGGATCTGATCAACGGCTGGGGAGATGCCACGTGGAAAGTGGTTCGTTGTAGATCTACCTCTAAGTTGTTGCCATCATCGTGATTTAGATGAACGATTATGATGTTGCCGCGTCACATTCGGTTACAACTGAATGAGGCTACGCACGATGAGCATTTAGAGCCTTCTAGAAGATCTGCACCTGTAAACCATTGCACTTTTGCCACGTGTCCATTCTGTTATAACCCTTTTGTTCAAGTCCTAACTTCATGCGCGCGGAGATGTTTAGGACTTCATCTTCAAGCTTAATTGTTCCCTTGCGCGAGCCCACGCAAGGGTGTAAGTTGAATATTTGTCTTTCCTTTCCCCGGCGCATGGTCATCGAAGACTGATCCTTCTAAATCTTGTTCAGAACCGCTGCGCGGCTGCGCAAGGTCTTATTCAAGATGTTTCTGGAATAAAGTTATGGTATGGTCCTATGCGTTTGCGCAAGGTTTTTGGGACTATACCCCGTTAAGTCCCCCCAGTCCAGTGTTGCTCCTATGCGCCAATGGCAAGTAGGTGGAGCAACAGACTCTATATTAAAAAATGAAGTGTGCGCTTTTGTTGTTGAGAGGCAAACAAGTTCTTGGTGCAAGGTGTGAAGATACTTCTTTGTAGAAGATATTTTCTTTTCTTCAAGCTGAGGTTTTCATAATTAGAATTTTGAAAACACTTGATTTGTGGCAGGCAAGTTGGTAAAAGGTACTGTACTGATGCTGACATGCGACGACTAGGTGACAGGCTGTCACCCGTGTTAGTCGTGATACACTAATTCGGCGTCGTCATCCGTGATTTCCACGCGCGCGTGAAGTCCCTTCTTGTTCCCCACTCGCCCTTATTAACTTGGTAACCATGTTTTCCTAAAAAATCGGTTTACAGTTTTCGAGAGCATTAATGGCGATGCCTATATATATATATATTCTTGTGCAACTTCTTCTTTAGGCACTTTCTGTGAAACCTTTCGTCTTCCTCATCTATTTCTTCTTTAAAAGGTCTGCAACTGTTCTTCTTTGATCCCCATGTCCATCGGCGAAAACCCAGAGAATCTAGAGGAGATGTCATCTGTTTTGCCTTCTATAAAATGGTCTGAAGAGATCTTTAATGATCTGGTTAAAAGCTTCAAATTTCCGGCGAGTTGGGGTGCGATGTACCCTCAAGAAGGGCAAACGGCGGCTCAAGCTCCGGCCGGCTATATTATTCTGTTTTGGGATTATTTTGCTGAGGGAAACTTCCGACTGCCAGCAACGAAATCTGTTCTTGAAGTTCCGAGTTACTATAATTTTCATATATCTGTTGAATCCCATGGGGATGGTACGAATCCGGCATTTTGAGTTTCTTTGTCAATCGATGCATATTAAACCCATGGTTGATCGATTTCGAGTATTCTATCAGCTACATTGTTCTCAAGGTTTCTACTCATTTGCGCAAGGTCCAACGGCCAAGAAGATTCTGCTTGTACCTCTGAAATTGTTCCACGAATGGAAATCCAAGTTCTTTTATATCAAGAGAGGAGTAATTTCGGTGAAGATGAACTTCCGAGGTGCAGAGGATATTTTGACAGAAACCCTTAAGACTCCAGAGATAGAGATATGGTATCAAGATTTTAAGGATGTTCCCTCTATTGAATTGCCTGAGAAGCCTTTAGTTGCTGCTAGAATGAGTTTGCACTGGAAAGCAGATTGCCATGATAAGCTTGTGTATGTAGAAGATGACAAGAGTAAGTCCTGAAATCTTCTTCTTGAATTATGTGAAGTTGTTTGTCATTGATTTTCTTTTTGCAGTTGTTTCCTTGTACGTCGTGGCGTACAAGAGAGAAAAAGGAAAAATGTCCACTATCCAGAAAGGTGCTGATGAGGAGTCGTGGTATCATCAGATAGTGAAGAACTTTATGCTTCCAAAGGATGTCGATATGAATGCGCAACCATCTGCTGGTGTTGGTATGTTTCTCCTTTATATTTTTTAGGTAATATTGCAATATTACTCTTTGCTGATGTTGCGCTCTAGGTAATATTGCAATATTTCTTCTTTTGTATAGGGAGTTGATCAACTTAGGCGTAGGCCCGAAATCTAAGAAGAAAAAGCGCGAACCTGTTGCCTCCACTATCTCGAAGAAAGTTGATGTGCTGAAGGCGGATACCCTTAAAGAAGAGAAGAAGAAAGGTATGCGCCTAGTTTCTGAACCTTGGTGTGATTACGTAGTGGTGTCTGACACGTTAGAGGGTCTTGCGCCTGTAGCTGTGAAAAAACCCAAACCGGAGCCTCGAGACACTGCAGACATTCCTGTATCAAACCCTGATGATCCCATAGATGTGGAATCTAGTCCTGAACCCTTGGTGAGGACTAAGGCGGTTAAGAGGAAGCAACCGGAAGGTGAAGCTGCGGCGCAACCCGCAAAGAAGATCACAAGAAAGAAGATTGGAAAAAAAGGCAATCTAGATGTTTTTGTTGCGAAATTCTCTCCAGGTGAGTGTCTTCTTAAGTTTCCGCCTTTATTATATTATAAGATAACCTTGTTAATTTCCTTTGTAGAAAAACCTATTCCATCCGTTCATGCGGAATCATCATCTGTTTTTAACGATGACCTTCCGCCATCACCGCCCCGCGCGTCCATTAAAGAACATTTGGAGGGTACCAAGACTGTAGAAGCGGAGGTGAAAAGACTGTGGAGGCGGAAGCGGAAAAAACTGTGGAAATTGAGGTGGAAACAGAGAAAACTGCGGAGGTGGATACGACTGATATTGGTGTTACTAACCCAAAATATCCTGAGGTTGTGGCACAAGGGCCTGAGAAGATAACATCTGTTAATGAAGAAGAAGTACCAGTGATAACTGTTCCTTCTTCCTCTGCACCTGCCTCCGAACTTCGCAACGATGATGTTCAAGAAAATCCAGTCAATGTTGAGCCGCAAGATTTCTTGGCTTATGATGCTGAAGAAGATTCTCCAATCCGGCCGGATGAGACTCCGGGGGGATTATTACTATAGGACTTACTCTGAAAAGAGAGCTTCTGATACTCATGCGCCTGTATGGAAATTGAAGTAGGAAGACTCTTTTTCTGACTGGCAAGTTTGTCGGGAATGGTTTCAAGGTACCTTTCCTCCGGCAGAAATTAAGTTCCAAGAAGAACAAACGCATGAGCATACCTATCGAGCTTATATTCAAGAGTCTGCTAGCTCCACTTCAACAACTCATCGAATAGTGCACGAGTGGTGCATCATGCATAAAGAACGGGATGATGTAGAGGCTTCAAAAAAGGAGATTGTTGAAGAGAAAGCGAAGGTTGTTGCGCTGAGGACCAAGATTGAAAATGATCAAGCTAAGTTTGAAGATGACCAAAAAAATGAAGAATGGCAGCGATGGGATGGAAGAAGAAAGCTGAGGCTGAAGCTGCGCTTCTTTCAGAAGAACGCAAGCGATGGAGGGAGATTTGCGAGAAGGATAATAATTAGAAGATGGTTCTTCGAAACAAGGTGAACAATCTCAAGGCGAGATTGAAAAGTTAAAGAAAGAGAAAACGGAGGCCGAGGCTGCTCGTGATGAAGCCCGGTCTCATAAGGAGCGAAGTGAGCAGAGAGAGGTACAAACTTGTGCGACCCTTGCCCTTAGAAACAAGGAGATTGAAGAACTTACCTCTTTATTAACTAATCAGGAACAAACCAAGGCGGAACTTGAGTTTGTCAAGAAAGATTTGCAACTCGAAAGAGTTGAAAAGGCTGAAGCTACCCGCCGCCTTGCCGAAACAGAAGAGAAGCTTGAAAGTTCAGAGACTGCGAGGGTGACAGTGGAAAGCTTGATCGAGCCTTTGCGAAATGATATGCTATGGATGAAACACCATGGGATTATCAATGTAAGTATGTCAATCCCTAGTAATATTTTTTAGATACGTTTGAATTTCATTTTATGACTTTGTTTGTGCAGGTTGCAAATTCCGTTCTGCCGTTGATTTGGATCAAACTATTGCTCACTTGATGGTTACCACCCGCAACAACGGCTATGCGCAAGGTTATGTGGAGTGCACTCAGCACGTTACCAGTGCTCTGAAGGTTGACAGGGACGCCAGCAGGTCTGCTACCCGCAGGGTTGACACTAGCGCTGAGAATGCTGCTGCTAAAGCAGAATCAAAAACTTGCGCCTTCCAGTGATGGATCTAGTGACCACTGCGCTGCAGTCTGAAGACTTTGTTAATCAGCCGAAGGAGATATTCCTGGATGAAGCAGATGCTTCAGATGAAGAAGACCTAGAATAGGTTGTATGTAGCTTGTGGTATTTGTTTGAACATGTTTGGGATGTGGAATCCCGTTTTGTAATGTTTTGTTAATGCGCTGGTGCGCAAGTAACTTTGTCACTATATGGCATGTTTTAGTTACAATATCTGCATGAGTACAATTACTTTGTTTAGGTAAGACAAATAAAGATGGTATAAAGCTCATGTGTGAACGTAGGGCTGGACCTTACGCAGTACCTGTGACCGTGGACCGTTCATGAGACTTGTATTAGATTACAAGTGTTTTTGTGCTTACCAAAAGAAATTGCATGAATTTGTAATAAAACATAAAGGCGTAATGTAAGTAACAGACTTTGCATTGATTTGGATAAGGTGCAGAGGCCGCTTAGTACAAAGCTGCTAAGATTACATTTTAGGATAAATAAGATACTTAAGTTAATGTGCATGTAAGTAGTTATCCTTGTGTCATGTTGACAGTTGTGAAGGAACCTGCCAACATAAGGGAAACTAAGATTACATGCGCGATGCACCACCTTGGACTCTTAAGTTTGCGTTGCTTTTTTGTTGCTTGGCCCTTCGTCTTCGCGGGTGATCTGGCGGATCTCTTTCCGCATGTTCTGCACCAAATGCGTAAGTTCCCCGCTTTTGAGTGCCTTTTCTATTTCAGTGCGTAGGTTGATACAATTGTCTGTGGTGTGACCTGTATCCTTGTGATACTCACAAAAAAGATTTGGATCTTGTCTCCACTTGTTCTTCATCTGCTGTGGTGGTTTAAACTAATAGTTTTCAGTGCCGAGCACCTCCACAGGCGTCTTGGTGAGAGGCGTCCATTGCCTTTCGTGGTTTTCTTGCTTGATTTCTTTCTGAGCTGCGACTTTGTTGATTGTTGTGCGGGCCTCATCTGAAGAGTATGCGCTGGAAGTTGAATCTTTCGAGTTTTTCTTAAACTTTCGACCACTGTTTCCGCTGATGTCTTGAGGACAATTCTGGGGCAGCGGTGGTCGGTTGGAGCTTAAGTTGCCCTCGGTCTGAGCACAAACCTTGGCTGCTGCCATCAACTTCTCCTAGCTCTTTGGTAATCCCTCAGTTCCTGATAACACTTTTATCATGTCATCACACCGTACCGTGTATTTGAACTGTGCGCGAATTAGGTGCTCGTGCACAACACCAATCTCCAACACTTCTTTATTATACCGCGTGATGAAATCCTCCAAACTTTCATCGTCTCTCTGCCAGATGTTCATGTCATCCGCAGAGTCCCGAATAGAGCGCCGCTGCTGACTGAAATGTACTAAGAATTTTTCTTTGAGATCAACCCAAGATGTTAACTTGGCTACTGGTAGGTTGTCAAACCAAAGGCGCGTGACACCTGTGAGGGTTTGGACGAACAGGTGACACCACATGGGTAGTGTCCATCCGCCGATTAGCCTTGCGCTAGTGAATACGCGCAAATGATCATCCAGATCTACCAGCCCATTAAACTTCCCTATGTTTGAAGGCAATTTTGTACGCTCAAGAGGAGCTAATGTGATCTCTCTGACAAACTTGGAATTTTCGGCTGCTTCTGCTGGCCGATAGATTAAGTTGTAATCATACTCCGCTTCTGGATTATAAACCGCGTAAACTTTTGGTTTATAACTTTCATGATCCTTTTGCAGCCGACTGAAAACACTTGTGTTATCATCTTCATTGTATGTTCTATCGTATTCATCAGTTTTGGTGTCCCGCTTTTGTGAAAAACGCGGGCCCAACCGTGAATGAACCGATTGACGTTTTTGAGAGTGCTATTCTTCATGATGATCTCGACGTATAGATCCAGAATGAGTAGACTCATATCTGGTGCTGGACTGAGAGTAAACTTCTGTATCTTCGACCGACATGTATGATGGTGAATCATAATGTAACACTCGAGGTGCAAATGAAGCTCACACCTGCACTGCAGATCTACGTGTCTGGGGTGCCGTTTAAGCAGTTTGTGCACAAAGCTGTGCATAAACAGCGTTCAACGCACCCTTGGACCTAACATACCAAGAGATCGGTGTTTCACTAGGAGGTAAAATTGAACTGACCGGAATTTCGGGTTGAAATCCTAGAGTAACAGGATCGTTCACATGATTCACGTCATTCTGGACATTGTTATCATCAGACGCTTCTTCTACGATTCCTTCGAGGACCTGCTGGGTAATTTGACGGACCTTCTGCCACTGGAAACAAAAGAGAGAGAAATGAATCGATCGAGAAGATGAAAATAAAAAAAGAAAATCGGTGGGCGCCAATGAAGAAACAGTGGATCAGACTTGACCGGAATCAATCAGATCTGGGGTATGGTTTTCTGCATAAAGAGGTTAATCTTCTCGCCGATTACTGGTTGAGGGCTACTTCACCAAAAAACATTGTAAAACAGAAAGCTGTTAGACTCGCCACGGGGAAAATGGGTGTTCTCTCTTGTAACACCTCGTAAATTCATGTCCAATATAATATCGACACGTGTCATGGACTTTAAACGTGTAATGAATTATTTTAGAGGGACTAAAGTTGACAAACAAAGAAACTATATGTGTAAAAGGATTCAAAGGCTCAACATTGGATAATTATACCTTTCAACAACCCTACACGACGTTTATACCCTAAAACGAATAAATTATGAATCATATGAAGCCTTTTGTGGAAGAAAGTGAAAGTTTACAAACCGCAAAGGTTAAATGTGTCAACATGTTTAATTTATACCTCTGAGTGACCTTTTAACGAACCTGAAGCTTTGTAACAATTAATTATGCTCACTAGAATAAGTGATAAAAATTTCACAAGGTTTCGATAACGTATGAGAAAGTTATGCTAACATTCTTATATGAGGGGTTAAAAGCGTCAACATTGATATTTTAGACCTTTCGGTGATCATATAAATAACCGGGGACTTAACAAAGTTTGGTTATGACTTGAAGCCCTTAAAAGTCAAATTAGAGGGTTAAAAGTGCAAGAAATCATATTAAAACCACTATTAGAAGGACCAGGGACCTAAAGTGCAAATCCTGAAACTTTATAACCTAAGTTTGGGCCTCATACCGGCCGCGTAAGACCTTACTGGTCTCTTACGCGGGCCGCCGAAACCTGCCAGCGACAGAAAATAAGGACAGGTGCCTGTGTAACCTGTTCCACCGCTTTGACTTTCAGTTCTGACCCAATGTAGCATATTTTAGAAATGCCTTAGAGCTCTTTTAGGACCAGGTTAAATGTTAGTATAACCCTCTGTGATTATACAACTTGGTTCCTTAGTTATCCGAATCATATGCATGTTTCCGTTATATGCTTAAATGTTGACCATTATGCCCTTTTGACCTTAAAACGAGAATTTTAAAAATGTAAAAGGACAATAACCTTTGTTACTGAATTATAAGCATGTCCTTCATTTTTCACATCAGTTTGAGGTCTAGATTAGGAGTTATGCTCAATATCGTAATTAGAAAGCATTTTATTAATTAAACAGCGTAATTTGCATAAAGCCTATCTAAACCCAATTTTTGATACCAAAGTTTTTACCTACTGATGTAAAATAATATTTTGGGATTTCTGAAGATTTTTATTTATTTTTAGGCTGAGCATAACATAGGGTTATTGCTTTAATTCGGTAATTGTAGGTTATACTCTTTTCATGCATAGAATTAGTTTTACATAACATTTTGATACCAAACTTTTTGCTACTGATTCTATATGATAAATAAAATATTTTAAGCCTTCTGGAATAATAAAATTATCAGCTTTTCTTATAAAACCCGGAAATCGCTTAGAACCGCCTTTTTACGCGTTTTAAACGCATAGTATGAGTTAAAACTATTTTAAACATATAAGACTTAATACCTACTGATGTTTTAAGTTAATTTATGTAACTAAATAGTAAGCCAAAGTTTTAAACTCAGAATTCTAATTTTGACCTTTAAAGCTTATGTGAAATTACCAAAATGCCCCTACGGTGCATAGTTTGGTTATAAAGGATAAATTTCACATATATGCAATACCCTACTATTATGACTTATAAAAATACATATTTTTACTGATTATATCAGACCTGAAACTCAGATTTATATTTAAACTCTTTTATAAGCTTTAAAATGACTAAAATACCTCTACGGGGCATAATTTGAGTTTAAATCCATTTTGCGCATAATGGAAGGTATCCTACTGATATCACAACATATTTAAGGCATATTAACTTAAGAAACCTGTTCATGACTCATTTGGTTACCCGTTACGCACTTTTCGTGTTCGGTGCGGTTTATGTAACTAGTTTGCATAAATTAGCCGAAACGGGTCAAACCTTATCATTTTTATCTCAAAAATCTAGAATGTGTTTAGTATACCCATATTATACAAGTATACAAACTTGTCGGGTCTAAACCACATTCTAATCCGGTCTTCGCCTAATCATGCGTTTTGAACCGTATATCTTCCTTTAAAACTAACCGGTCTAAGTTTAGGCTTAATTAAGACCCGTTAGGAATCTAATAGGTTATTAAAAACCTTCTTTCCAGATTAGGAGCCTAGTAAAAGCTACTTGCACTCGCTGATTGTGATATATATTTGCTCAGGTAAATACTTTTAACTTATTTTCCGTTATACGGGCTTGGGATACGATATTATAATAATACCGCTTGGTCGGGTATGTAGTTGTTTAAATCAGATTGTGATTAATATATTTACATAACCCGTTTTAATCTATTTTATTTGGTATATGGCCTTTGGGGGGTTAATGACCATGTCCCGAATATCCTTGGCAACATTCATTGAAATGACCACGACTTAGGCACGAGGTGTAGGCATACACCTGACAGTTGCATATGTAAAAACTAGTAACCCACAATAAGGATTTTTCCTTGTGGGCATTATACCTATGGTGTGTCAGTTAATCTTGTCCGGCTCTTTTAACCAGCCCTGACGGACGACAAATATGTAAAACTGTATACAAGATTATTTTAAAATAATTGTCCCAAGTTATAAAAGAACTTTTGTGCCTTGTGCATTCAAATCAATTTTCTTAAACTCTTTTCAAAATGAGTCAGTTAATTGTATTTACCAGTGTAAACTGACGTATTTTCCAAAAAGGTTAAGTGCAGGTACTAGACGGAATAGGCTGGCTACTCCTGGCATCAATAAAAGAGTCTTGCAAGCTTAGATGTTAAAATCTGTTGAACAATGTCCTTTTTATCATTTGATCCGCCTGTGGATCCTTACAGTCCGTTTGTAATACTTTGATATTACTTTTCATTCGGTTTGTAATGTGATTTATCTTTCGACTTCTGCTGTGTATTAACTGTGATAAATTGACTATGATGATATCAACTACGTCACGATACTCCCCACCGGGCCCACCGGTAATACGTGGAAATATCGGGGTGTGACAGGTTGGTATCAGAGCCAACACTGAGTGAATTAAACACTAGCCTTTTGTGTTTAATCTCAGTTATACAGTTGCACATTCCTCGACTTTCGAGTCTAGACAAAGAACTTAGGACTAATCCTAATTCATTTTATTTTGTCCTTTATTTGTTTCCTTTGCTGTTCTTTGTTTGTTTTGACAGGTTTATCAAAATGCCACCGAGATTTAGAAGAGGATGAGGCAAGGCCCCAATTACAGGTCACGATCATGAAGCCGGACCTTCACATCGGCGAACCCCATCTATTACCATGAGTACAAGACCTCAGGAAGATTGGAGGATGTATCTGGAGCCAGCGAGTCGATCTGTCTCGCTAAGTTCATCACCCTCCTACCCCCATTCATTCGGGCCCCAATCTGAAAATGAGCCCCACAACTCACATCACTCCTTCATCCCTCTCCAACGATCCAACTCACACCACTCCTTCAATGACCCAACACCCTATTTCCAGAGCCGGTTCAACCCGGCAAACCTAATTGAAGAACTAGTGGGTTTTAACCCATTGGGACCAGAGGACCACTTCTCAGGTGACCATGCGATGGACATGGATGAAGATAGCGATCCTGCCGAACAACCAACCGGGACACCTACTCGCCCGATCGAGATCTCAGATGGGTCATCATTTCATGGATCACCTTACCGTGGTCCAGACAGCTACCAGGCGAGATTTGCCCAATATGATTGGGTGTTTACCCCCTCTTACCACTCATCGCCTTAGCAGCAGCAGCAACAGGATCCCTCTGAGGATTCGTGTTTTGTAGCGGTCACTCCTGTGACACTCTAGGTTTTCCCGAATAACCCTCTTGTATTAACAATGTGTACGTATGAAATATTAAATGAAAGATGTGAATTATCTTGATGTGCTATGTGTTGATAACGTGTATGTAATAAATATATATATGTGTGTGTATAAGTAGTAGCGAACCGAGACCACGACTCGAGACCACCCGGTCTCAAGTGAACAGTAAAACAGTGGGCCGGTTGGACCATGGACCTCCTTTGGTCCACTCGGAACCCATTAGGGAGCACCACTTGATATATAAACCCATGCCATCATCCATATTTCCCTTACACTCACTCCCTCTCTCTCTCTCTCTCTCTCTCTCTCTCTCTCACTAAAACCCTAGAACACCACCACAAACCTCCTCTCCTCTCTCTCTCGGATTCAACCGGTAGCACCAAAACTGTCGGATCAAGCTCGGGATCATCACTCGGCAGTTGGTTCATTGATTCTTCAAATCCGAACACCATCCGGTTAGTGTTTTATATATATATATATATACTCGAAAATGTGCACTTTATACAATGATGAGATGAAATGATGATGCTATCATGATATTTTACTAGTCTCTACACATGAAGATTTATGAGACATCACATGATTTTGGTTTATGAATTAATACATGGATTGCTTATGAAATGTACATCATGTGTGTGTTGTGATATTGTAGGATTATTGTTATGTCTTAAAAATCATACTTGATGAACCGAATGAATATGGAGACGAATGAGAAAACCCTAAAATGATGAACTGTTTGAATATGTGTTGAACATTTAAAAATTGTATGTTTGATCTATTTTGAATCAATATTAGACAAGGAAACATGTTTGAGCATTGGGGTTGGATAGTACATAAACATCATGAAATCGAAATTCTATTGGATGAGTACACTGTTGCAGTTGTTCTAGAATCAGCAGGTGATAGGAGTCGAGACTCCTGGTTTCGACTCGAGACCATCAAGGAGACAACTCGAGACCAGCGGTTGCGACTCGAGAACAACTGTTTCATCAGTGGCTTCGACAGAGGTCTCGACTCAGCTAGTGGCCCATCAGTGTTGCGACTCGAGATCGCTAGTGGTTGCGAGTCGAGACACGGCCTGGTTGCAACACATATGCATAACTCGAGACCAGCGGCTGCAACTCGAGACCACAGTCAGCAGTGGGAGGCACTTGAAACCCCTGTCCATGTCTACATCATGGTTGCGACTCGAGACCACTTCTCGGTGGTTTCGAGTGGGCTGTGCTGCTATTGGGCCATACTTGGTTTAGTGGGCTGCTCCTCGTGTTAACTAAGTTCTAATAGTTTCCTGCATCAATTGCTAGCACGAGAGGGCAGGCCCAATAACCTTGAATGAATTATGTATTGTGTGTTAATTGCATGCTATGTGTTAACTGCTACTGCTTAATCCAGAACCGACCCAACACTAGGAAATGCTAGTACAATATGCATGTTATGTGTTAGAAATGTGTAAGATATACGTGACTTGTTTGTACCCAAACCTGACCTATACTGGTAACCATGCTAGGACGTGGGGACCAGCGTGCTTGACCAAGTAACCTAATCTGCCGAGCAACCCAAGGTGAGTTCACACACTAAAAGCATGCGTCCCAGGGAGGGACACGGACAAACTGACATCTTTGGGAAGAATACTTCCAAACTAATACTTCCGGGGGAAAATACGAATGGGTACTTTTAATTCACTATCTCCGGGGGAGATACCTTTGGATATTATTTATAAATCACAACTAACAAAACTAAACGAAACTCTATCACATTAAGTCCCTGCTTACAGTACCGATTAATCGCCAGGGGCGAACGAGTTATTAGTTGATAGCGCTATTAGGTTTGACAACCTCACACTGTGACCGGGGGGGATCGGGCGTGAACTAGTAGACCTTGTATCTTGGTCAATGATGATAGACATTGACTCGGGGCATAACAACTTTACGTCAACAGTTTCGGTATCGACAGTTTAGTGAGCTTACAGATGGGGTAGCTCCCCATGACATGATTATAAATGCTTTATCTAAACAACTTACGTTTTTGAAAACTAAAACTTGACACCTCGTGAACTCGCCAACATGATGTTGATACCCTACTGCATTCTTTGCAGGTACCCTGTGACTCAGGAGCTTGCAGCTTGTGGATGTGTAGTGGTCGTCTAACCCGTGTGTTGGGTTCTAAACAAACTTGAACTAAGAACCTTGTTTTAAACTATTTTGTCTATGCTTCCTCTACTTACCTAAACTACTATTTGAATCTAAATCTTTTGAACTTTGGTTATGATATTTGCTAACCCTGTGGTTGGTGAATACTACTTATGATATTAATTAAATTGCTCAGTATAATTGGTGGCTGGATCCTGGTCAGACACGCCCCCAGACGGTGGCATTCCGCATGTGGATTTTGGGGGTGTGACAACTCCACCGCCACCACCACCCGTTCACCAGCTGCCTCCGGAGCCACCGAGGCGAAGAAGATCAAATGCACGGATGTCCATGCGAGGGGGAGTCCGTATCAGCACCCCCGAACCTTCGAGTGGCAGCCACTACCCGCCACTTTATGAAGACCCGCAGATGGGTGGGCCTTCAAACCCCGTCTCTGAGGTAGACTCTGCGCCTGTCGCGCCACTACCGTTGGGTTATGATAACCCAATTCCTGCATACGCCAGTTCAACGGCGTATAACCCCTTTGAGCAGCCGGCCCACACCAACTACCACTACGCCGAAGCTGACCCTTACCTTGTAGCGGCGAACTACAACGCTATCCACCCTGTGGGGCCCTATGGAGCTCCATGGGGAGTTGGGTACCCAGCTTATGGGTACCAACAACCGTCACCTCCTCAACCTCCACATCAGCAGCCGCCGCAGCAGCCATTGATACCGCCGTCGCAACAACAAGAGATTCTCCAACGGTTGATCCAGGTAGAGCGGGAGGTTCAAGAAGATCGTAGGAACCACCGAGGATTCCTCAAAGGGTTGGCAAGTTTAATCAAGGCGAAGAGCAAGAAAAAGGATTTTTGAAGATTCCTTATTTACAGTAATTTACTTGCTTTAAATCAAGTCCCTGCGTGGACATCTTTTTCTGTATTCAGTCCCTGCGAGGGCTTGTATTTATGTTTAGCCCCTGCGTGGGCATGTTATTTCTGTTTAGCCCCTGCGTGGGCAAGTTGTTCTGTTTAAAGTCCCATTTAGGGCAATCATGTACCCTTAAATTTAGTAATGGAATGTTTCAATTTAAAATTTCATTTTTGTCATTTTATGCATAAATATAATATATGAAATAAATGAAAATATCATTCCTTTTATAAGATCTACCATTATAATAAAATACTCAAATCTAAAAAGGACAAAACCTAGCCCATGTATCATTTTAAGACAGGGCCATGATGGTAGTTCCTCAATTAGATTCAGATCCTCGTTAACATCTGAAAACATGTTAACACTCTTGGCAAAATGTGATTCGATAAAATCGCATAAGTCATCCTTAAATTGGGTTATTCCCATTCCCTTCTTATTTATTTAAACATCCATTAGTGATGTAACGCCTATGGGCTATGTTCATTGTCATATAAGACAAAAGGCAGTTGTAGTCTATGACTCCCTGTCAAGAAAAGGTAATGATCTAGGTTTAAACCTTAATGCCTTGATACTATAAAATCTTGGCTTATAATTTAAATTTGTCACTGTGACTTGGGCTTTTGTGCTATTATTTGATTATAATTAAGGATTATTATGATAAAGATCCTGAATAAATATATGTAACAAATTAACCAATATGGTTATTAATACCATGGTTAATAAATCATCAAGAATGATAGTACTGTTATAAACTTCTAAATAAACCATTGTCATCATTTTTATGTAGCAATCAAGCTACATGGCTGGGTCGGAAGAAGTTAACAGTCACCCCTTGGAAAATCATGAGAATACTAGGATCAATATTACCAGGGAACAGCTCCAAACACTGATTGATACCGCTGTATCAAAATACGTGGATAGGCAATTTAGGGAATCTAGTGGTACGCATAGTAAGACTTCATCAGTACCCCACTCCAAATCTCATCCTAAGACTCAATCTGAGGCTCATAGTAAGCCACCTTCCAAACAACATGAGTCAAAGAAGGATGATGTACAACACTCTTCGAATCAGCACAGTGTTCCATCAAAGAAGATTGTATTTGATCGGGAACCAACCTGCTACTTTTAGGTCAGCAGCTTATCTATCTTTATCCCTTACTTTGGATGCGGTCAGGCTGAGATCGCTTAAGAAATCGGAAGAAAGTAAGAGAAAACGTGAGGACGATAACTCACAACGGTCTGAGAAGAAGCATAAGGGAAACACAGACCACAAGAAGAAGTTTGGGTCTAGCAAGGGTAGTCAGCAAGCGGATGAGAAGCCAAAGTGCAAAACCTGCCAGAAGCGTCACTTTGGAAAATGCAGGTTTGAATCCAAGTCGCAGTCAAAGCCGACTGCATGTGGGTTATGCAAGTCCAAGGAACACAAGACATTAGATTGCAAGAAAATAAAGGATGCGACGTGCTACAACTGTAATGAAAAAGGGCACATCAAGACCAACTGCCCTAAATATGCCAAAAAGCCTGAAGAAGTCAAAAAGACCAATGCAAGGGTCTTTCGAATGGATGCACGAGAAGCTGTTCAGGATGATAATGTGATAACAGGTACCTTCCTTATAAATGATGTTTATGCAAGGGTGTTATTTGATTCAGGCGCGGATAAGTCACTTGTAATGATAAGTTTTGTATGTTGCAGAATTTACCTGTTAAAACTCTATGCGTGAAATATGAGGTAGAGTTGGCTGATGGTACCTTAGAAACAGCCTCAACTGTGTTAGATGGATGTTTTATATCCATTAGGAACCACTCTTTTCCGTTATCCTTGCTTCCTTTGAAATTAGCTGGTTTCGACATAGTTATAGGCATGGACTGGTTATCTCATAACCAGGCCCAGATCGTATGTGACAAGAAACAAGTGCTGATCAAGACTCCGTTTGGTGAGCCACTTATCATACAAGGGGATACTCAGTATGGGTTGCCTGAGCAAGTGTCTATGCTCAAGGCATCTACGTGTTTGAAGAAGGGTTGTGTCATTTATATGGCATAGGTAACTATTGATGAACAGAAGCCCAAGATTGAAGACATCCCTGTCATTTCGGAATATCCAGAAGTTTTCCCTGAGGAACTACCTGGTTTACCACCAGATAGGCAAGTAGAGTTCAGAATTGACATTATTCCTGGAGCAGCGCCTGTTGCAAGAGCGCCTTACAGGTTTGCACCAACAGAGATGAAAGAGTTGAGGACTCAACTGGATGATTTGTTAGCCAAAGGTTTTATTAGACCTAGTTCACCTCCTTGGGGAGCACCAATCCTGTTTGTAAAGAAGAAGGATGGATCGATGCGTCTATGCATCGATTATCGCGAGCTTAACAAAGTCACTATCAAGAATAAATATCCATTGCCCAGGATCGACGATCTGTTCGATCAATTGCAAGGGGCAAGTTACTTCTCCAAGATCGATTTGAGGTCAGGCTACCATCAACTGATGGTTAAAGATGAAGATGTGCACAAAACTGCATTTAGGACTCGTTATGGTCATTATGAGTCCTTAGTGATGCCTTTTGGGCTCACTAATGCACCAGCAGCGTTCATGGATCTCATGAACAGCGTCTGCAAGCCCTACTTGGATAAATTTTCATCGTCTTCATTGATGACATTCTTATTTACTCGAAGAATCAAGCTGACCATGAGAAGCACCTTCGTTGTAGCCTTACACTACTTCAACAAGAAAAGCTCTATGCCAAGTTTTCGAAACGTGAATTTTGGCTTCGTTAAGTCCAATTTCTTGGACATATGGTTAGCGAGCTTGGTATCCAGGTGGATCCCGCTAAGATCGAAGCTATCTTGAATTGGCAAGAGCCGAAGACGCCCACTGAGATTCGCAGCTTTCTAGGTCTGGCAGGATACTATAGGAGTTTTATTGAAAACTTCTCAAGAATTGCAGCGCCCCTAACTTTATTAACCCGCAAGAATAGCAAGTTTGACTGGGGTCCTAAGCAGCAAGAATCTTTTGATATTCTTAAGCAGAAGTTGAGCAATGCTCCTGTATTGACATTGCCTGATGGAATCGAAGAATTTGTGGTATACTGTGATGCATCACACACTGGTATGGGATGTGTGCTTATAAAGAAAGGCAAGGTTATTGCCTATGCTTCTCGACAGTTAAAGGTGCACGAAAAGAATTACACCACCCATGACTTGGAACTGGGTGCCGTTGTATTTGCACTAAGACTGTGGAGGCATTATTTTTATGGTACCAAGTGTGTGATCTATTCTGATCACAAGAGCCTTCAACACCTGTTTAATCAGAAGGACTTAAACATGAGGCAGCGACGGAGGATGGAGACTTTAAATGATTATGACTGTGAAATATGATACCATCCAGGCAAGGCAAAAGTAGAAGGAAAAGGGTTAAGCCCATAAGAATAAATGCCAAGAGCATTGAATTAAAGAACACTATGAATGAAAGGTCGTTAGACGCTCAAAAAGAAGCTGTATTAAAAGCTAACTATCCTAATGAAAAGTTGGGAGTAACTGCTGAGCAGTTATCTTATGGCAAGGACGGAATCCTGAGATTAAATGGACGAATATGGGTTCCAATCTATGGAGGAATTCGGGATGTTATCCTCCAAGAAGCCCACAGTTCTAAGTATTCCGTTCATCCTGGAAGTGAGAAGATGTACCAGGATTTGAAGGCAAATAATTGGTGGATAGGCTTGAAGAAGTCTATAGCCACTTATGTAGCAAAATGTTTGACGAGCGCACAAGTTAAAGCTGAACACCAGAAGCCGTCAGGTTTGTTGCAATAGCCTGAACTTCCCACCTGGAAGTGGGAGATGGTGACTATGGATTTTATCACCAAGTTACCAAAGACTAAGCGAGGAAATGATACTATTTGGGTGATAGTGGATAGACTGACTAAGTCAGCCCACTTCCTACCTATTAAGGAAACACACAGCTCAGATAAGTTAGTTCAGCTGTATGTGGATGAGATTGTATATCTCCATGGGGTGCCAGTGTCTATCATCTCTGATAGGGATACAAGGAATACATCGCATTTCTGGAAAAGCTTTTAGCAATCCCTAGGCACCCGACTAAACTTCAGCACTACATATCATCCACAAACGGATGGTCAAATCGAGTGAACAATTCAAACACTGGAAGATATGTTAAGGGCTTGTGTTATTGATCTAGGTGGAAGTTGGAATTATCATTTTCCATTGATCGAATTTTCATATAATAATAGTTATCATTCCAGTATTCAAGCTGCACCATTTGAAGCCTTGTATGGAAGGAAGTGCAGAACGCCCGTTTGCTGGGCAGAAGTTGGAGATGTCCAACTAACAGGACCTGATATAGTCCGAGAGACGACATATAAGATTGTACAAATAAGAGATCGTCTCAAAGCTGCCAGGGAATGGAAGAAAAGCTACGCGGACAAAAGGCGTAAACCTCTAAAATTCGAGGTAGGCGACAAAGTGTGACTAAAAGTATCACCCTGGAAAGGGGTGATGCGATTTGGTAAGAAAGGTAAGTTAAGCCCAAGGTATATAGGACCATTCGAGATCATCGAATGTGTCGGAACAGTGGCTTATAAGTTAAATTTGCCTTAAGAGCTCAGTGGTATTCATAATGTATTCCACATCTGCAATCTGAAGAAATGTCTAGCCGATGAATCGCTAGTCATACCACATACGGATGTGCATATAGACGAGAGCCTGAAATTTGTTGAAAAACCTTTGTCGATCAAGGATCGACAGGTTAAGAAGCTTCGAAGGAAACAGGTACCGATTGTAAAACTTAAATGGGATGCCCGTAGAGGTCGCGAGTACACGTGGGAGGTAGAGTCCACAATGAAAGAAAAGTACCCTCATTTATTTCAATAAATCTCGAGGTCGAGATTTCTTTTAAGGGGTGAGGATGTAACACCTCGTAAATTCATGTCCAATATAATATCGACACGTGTCATCGACTTTAAACGTGTAAAGAATTATTTTAGAGGGACTGAAGTTGACAAACAAAGAAACTATGTGTGTAAAAGGATTCAAAGTGTCAACATTGGATAATTATACCCTTCAACAACCCTACACGATGTTTATACCCTTAAACGAATGAATTATGAATCATATGAAGCCTTTTGTGGAAGAAAGTGAAAGTTTACAAACCGCAAGGGTTAAATGTGTCAACATGTTTAATTTATACCTCTGAGTGACCTTTTAACGAACCCGAAGCTTTGTAACAATTAATTATGCTCACTAGAATAAGTGACAAAAATTTTACAAGGTTTCGATAACGTATGAGAAAGTTACGCTAACATTCGTATATGAGCGGTTAAAAGCATCAACGTTGATATTTAAGACTTTTCGGTGATCATATAAATAACCGGGGACTTAACAAAGTTTGGTTACGACTTGGAGCCCTTAAAAGTCAAATTAGAGGGTTAAAAGTGCAAGAAATCATATTAAAACCACTATTAGAAGGACCAGGGACCTAAAGTGCAAATCCTGAAACTTTATAACCTGAGTTTGGGCCTCATACCGGCCGCGTAAGACGTTGCTGGTCTCTTACGCGGGCCGCCCAAACCTGCCAGCGACAGAAAATAAGGACAGGTGCCTGTGCAACCTGTTCCAGCGCCTTAGAAGCCTTGTTTTGCATTCCAGAGACTGCTCCAATGGTTTTTCATGCATAGGGGGCACTCTTACTCATCTAGGATCAATCCTAGACCTATGTGGGATGATCTTGTGAGCTCTCTTTGGCTATATAAGAAAATTATTTGCTAGTTCATGAACACACTTGCAACATTTATTCATAACTCTTATTCTGGAGCTCTCTGGACCTCAAGAATGATTCTCTAATCTTCATTTTCGTACTAAGGACTTCAGTAAGCTTCGTTAACCTCTCTTAATTCAGTTTGATTAGTTTAATGGCCTAACGTCAAACCCGTCGTAATTAAGGTTTGACTTAGTGATTAATCACTAATGGTCCAGTCAATTCTCGAATTAAAAGTAGCTTTGAGTTGGTAATTACATGGGTAATAAACCCTTAAAAGGGCACCTTCTGATTCCCACTCTAACTAGGTCAATTGTCGGGTCAAATTTGATTATAAAAAGTCAACAGAAAGCAAATTTTCAAATAAACACATAATTAATAATGTAGAAGCCATGCAACCTGTTTTATCACTCATATAACTTGCTAATTAATGTAAGAACATGTCTAAGCATGTTCAACCCGACAATTTTCAGTTTAAGACTCGGTTCGGAACCGAAAATCGCAAAAGCAGACTTTTGCTTTGACTTTCAGTTCTGGCCCAATGTAGCATATTTTAGAAATGCCTTAGAGCTCTTTTAGGACCAGGTTACATGTTAGTATAACCCGCTGTGATTATACAACTTGGTTCCTTAGTTATCCGAATCATATGCATGTTTCCGTTCTTTATTTGTTATATCTGTTTTGACTCAACATTTGTATCGGTTTTGTCTTAGTATTCGTCTTAGTGTTAGCTTCAATATCGACTTAGACTCAGATGTCGTGTCAAATGTTTAGTTTGTACCGGTCAGAAACTGGTTTTAGTATTCGTTTCAGTGTCTGTCTTGGGATTTATTTTTAGAACTGTTTGCTTTCATAACGAGTTACAAAATTTTCATAAAGATTTAATTATGTTACTTTTAAACTCAGGTTGTCTAAATTAGGTTGTTTATTAAATATAAATTCTCAAAGTTATGAAAATAGTTATTTTGATTAAATTATAACTTATGAAATTTAAATAACTAATAGATATTGATTTTGAACCTAAAAAATTATCTAAAGATAATAATTTGAACAAATCTAAATCTATTCTTTTAAAGATCGTGAGATTTTAAATGGTATTTAAAATGTTTCGATTTACGCATTGTCTTTGTTTCTATATCCGTTTCCCATATCGGTTTTCCAAATTTATAACAAGTATTTTGTTTAGAAATCTAGGTTATTCAACTTACTCTACTTTTATATATAAGATTTTCGACGTTAGAAAATTAGTTATCTTTGTGTAATAATGATTTGCTATTGAAGATGATGAACTATTATATCTTGATAAAATTCGAATGTTCGATATAGGAACGTAGTTTTTCTAAGTACCTCATATTAAAAGTATTAGTATTGTTAAATGATGTTTTAAAATAAGTCTTGTATATACACGAAAAATGGTTTTAGTCATGATGGTAAACAATGTATCAGTCTCTACATCGGGTTTGTGTTGGGTTCAGCATCAGTTATGTATATGACTGACTTTTGTTTCCATATCAGTGTCCATTACACTTTTCAGACCGGTCCGTGTGTCAGTTTTTGTATCAGTCTTGTGTCTGCATCTGTTTTCAATACCCATGTCAGTAATCATTTTGGTTCAGTTCCGTTAAGTTAAGTTATGTTTTGTTTTCCAATACTTTGACTTTACTTGTATAGTTGATTTCTCTGTTGCTGAGTTTTTGGCTCAGCCGTAGTTTTCTTTTTGTGTTTGTCGTATTTGTTTTTCAGAAATTCGGGGAAATCTGTGTGGAGTGTTAAAAGAAGTTGAAGATCATGATTTATTTGTTTATTTTTGTACTGTAATAAAATATAGTTAGGATCTTTTTATGGATTGATTTTGATTTTGATATATGTAAGAGTGACAGTCAGCCCTATTCGAGTTGGGGTGTTACATTTATACTTGATGTTTCAAAATCTTGCATAGTATGTCATTTAACCCTAAGTCAGTTAAATTTTTATGTTAAAGTAGACGATGCAAGGGCAATTTAGTCTTTTTACCTATATATATTTAAAAAACACATTAATAAATACAAATAAAACAATATGTATAAAACTATCACTCTCTATAGTGACCAAATTTAATAGAAAATTTAAGTAGGTTAGGGACAAAAGACGTTACTTACAAGATTTTAAAACCTTAAGTAAAAAAAATAATTTTAAAACAAAAGGACACAACCTAAAAATGGATTTAAAGATGAAATATGTAATTTACTGTTTCTCAAACATACCTAGCAAACTTGCAATATGGGCTTATCACATAATCCATATAAGTAATTAATTCAAACAAATATATCACTTTGCCAGAATAAAAACCGAAATGTTGAGTTAATTGTAGGTCGGAAATAAACACATAGAACTATTGAAACACAAGAATAAATATGGGAACAAGTATCTTTAGTTAGTAATTTTCGTTTTCATCAAATAACCTGAGGTTGGGGGATGTATACCATACTTCAATTCACATTTGTTTCAGCTTTATTAAGCTAGGTGCAGGAGCCTAACCAGAAATTTTTTCCTACGGTTCAAAAATATTCAGGTTCGATTTAAAGGATTTTACGGGTTCGATGACGAAAATTCTTTAGCTGCAATGTGAAAATGCACCCTCGATATAAACACAGGAACGATTTAGAGCTATAACAGGGGTGTCGCTTCTAAAGCTCCGAATTCTTGTAATGAAAATAATATTAGAAGACCTGAAACCACAATATGGTTTTTATAATAGCAAAACTTAAAAGTTAGTTTTTGAGTTTAAACATTTTCCAATTTTTTTATTTTAGGTTTTACAAGAAGCATCAATAAGTTACGTTCTTCATCCGTGAATTTGCCTATATATAGACTGTATCTAACGTTTGAAGCCCTAGATGTAGTATTATTGAATTTAATTTTAATGCTTAGCTTAACATGTACTTTGGTTGGTAAATATAATTATCAAGCATAATAATTTTATTGCTTAGGTAAAATTTACATTAGTTGATAAATATAATTATCAAGCACAATAATAGTGGAAACTCAATAGTCGATGTCTAAGATTAAATAGATTAGTGGTGGACCGGCCAAACTGTACAACGGCAACTAGATTAGTGTGTGCATTCTTTGAAATTTAATAAATTAAATGCTTAAAAATGGTATCACACAATTGGGTAACATTGTAAAATATTGGGGAAAGTTACTCTACAAATAAAGTTAACATAGTAAACGTATGAATACTGTGAAAAAGCAAAAAGCACATGGTGGCATTTTTATAATTATCTGCTTATAGGGTAATTAACAAAATTACTTTACAAATGATACTGTAGAATAATTTTGATATTGTAGAGTAATTTTATAAAATGTTTTTGTAGAGTAATTTTGATCTTGTCTGATAATTATCAAAATTACACTAACCCCCCACCCCCCAAAAACCTAAAAAATACCTAACCCCCCCCCCCCACCCAAACTAAAAGGTAAAAAGTAAACCATAAAGCTAAACCTCATAACTAAATAAATGCTAACAAAATTACTCTACAAGATCAAAATTAGTCTACAGGATCATTTTACAAAATTACTCTACAAGATCAAAATTACTCTACAGGATCATTTGTATATCAATTTTGAATTGTTTGTTATTTGATAAACTTGCAGGTTAATTTTGATTCACTTGTAAAGTAATTTTGATGCAGAGTAATTTTGATACACTTGTAGCGTAATTTTGATAATTACCATACAAGAACAAAATTACTCTACAAGAAAGTTTTACAAAATTACTCTACAAAAGATCAAAATTACTCTACAGGATCATTTGTAGAGTAATTTTGATAGTTACTGATAGTTACAAAAATGTCACCGCATTTTTTTGTCTTTTCCTTCAGTTCGTACATTTTGTACGTTAACTTTATTTGTATTTGATCTTTTACCGTAAAATATTAACTAAGTTTTTGGAGTTGTTTCACTAAAGTCACTCGTTCTTTTTTTTTTTCTCGCTAAAATCACTTAAATTTCCTATTATGACTTGTCAGGTTAAGTTAATTTTTATATTTTCACAAAAAATAAAAAATAAAAGAACCCATACTTTTCATTACATGTCATCAGACCCAACAACCCTTTCCTCTACTTCCACATCTTTATCTTCCCCACTGTCTTTTTTTTTTTAGTTATATCTGATTTTAATCTATTTGGTTTGAGTCATTTTCCTAATTTATTCCAAAGGTTTGAAACACTGTCATTATAGTTCAAATAGTTTGAAACGTTGCCATTTTAGTCAACTAACTTAATTTCATCCCTATTTTCTGTTAACAAGAAGGGCAATTCAGTCATTTTATATGGCCGAATTGCCCATCTAGTTAGTAGAATTACATAAAAAATAACTGAATTGTCCTTCTAGTTATTAGAAAAAATGGATGAATTTAACTCAGTGAACAAAAAATGGCAACATTTGAAATTATCAGGACTAAAATGCAACGTTTCAAACCTTTGGACTAAAGTGGAAAATGACCCAGACCATAGGATCTAAAATGGCATTTAACTCTTTTTTTGAAAGGTGTTAATTATTCGCAAATGTCAGTAGGTTAGCATACGTTGTCTTAACCGTATCCGTGATAGAGAGGTCCCGTGCACAATAGATCCCCCAATTTAAACACCTCAATGAGAAATTACTATCACGGAGACTCAAACTTAAGAACTGTAAGGGAAAACTCACTCAGACCCACCATGGGTGGAATTTAAATACCCGTGGCCACCACTAGAGCCCTACTGATAGTTATCTTTCCCACTATATGGTTGTTTCTGAAACTAGCACATCAGTTGTTCCCAACACATTGTGGAAGGTGAAGAAACAGTACAACAACTACCGAAACTAGACGATTTCCCCAAATCCCACCCAAACTTTGTCTTCCCCAACGAAGACCACCATTGTTGGCCACCCCACTATTTCAGGCCACCATCATCGGTCATAAGTCATTTCATTTTCTTCACTACAACCACTCCCCTTGCACCTCGATTGGATTTTTCTAATCTGCGAAGGGGATCCAAAGAAAAACAAACTCATGCACCACATCAGAAAAAATAAATCCACCCACCACACCGAAAAATGATCTTCTCATCATCTCCTTGTCAGATCTTTGTGTAATCCTACATATCCACCTATAAGAACCACGAGTACTTGATGTTAGTAAAACCAGTTAGTTTCCTTGTTCGTTTTTTTTCAGACGAGAGGGAGGTCCTGATTTGCAGATTTGATATATGTTTCTATGAGGATACGTCCTGAATCGGACCGAAGACTTAGTAAAGCACGAGGACGGACCGTTAGTACATAGGCCTGGACGGACCTAGTGCCCCAGGTCGGAACGGCCAGCCAATAGGATCTTCTCTAACTAACTGGGACCCACGACTTTAACTACTTAATAATGACTGGTCCGACCCTAACTAACTCGGCACGTTAGCATACCCCAAAAGTATAAATACCCCGCTAAGACTTCCCACAAGGGGTAATCGCTACTTTCTCTCTCTAAACTTCTCTCTCTCTCTCCCTGACTTATTTCTCATCACAAATACTTATTCTCACGCCCGAGCTTGGTCACAGAGAGGCCCCCCTCCCTGTGACGAGGCTAATGGTGTGTTTTCTTCCTTGTGATCTTGCAGGTTTCGTCAAGGTCATCTGAAGCTCTACTCTTACCAGCTCGAACAGACTGGTTTTTGAGTCTTCAGTGGCGCCATCCCTTCGAATTCACACAATCCACTTCGTTGATTCTTTTCATTCGAAATTATGGAATCCACAATAGCTGTCTCCATAAGTACTTTCCCGTCTTATAACGATATTTGGGAAGGAAGAGTTGCACCTGTAACAGCTGTCTCCACAACGGTTGCCACCTCGACGGTTTCAGTAGGATCGGCAATAGTACCTCCACCTGCAAATTCTGTAATCGCGAGCTCTGTTACCATGGTCTCGGTTACTACTCCAGTCTCCACGCCGCTGCCTAATTTTGACAACGCTTTCCTATTACGGAATGCTGATTTACTACAACAGCTCCAGCAGCAGCAGCGGGAGGAAATGTTACAGAGTCTCTGCACGAACTTGTTCAGCAGTGCTTATCAAGGGGCTAATCCGTCACCGCTGGAACTTTCGCCTCTAGATCTATAGTAAGTCCTATAACTTCCACTCCCATAACATGTGTTTCACAAATTTCCACCCTTACGTACGCCTCAATAAATAATGGTCTTTAAGACCTGTTTCGCCAGGGATCTATGGGTCTAAACCCTCAAGATCAAGAGTTAATCATGCCATATCATCCTACGTCCATGACTTCTCAGTCAAAGTTCACGTTAAGGATCGCTAATGCACCGCTCCCGGCAATGTCACACCCCGACCACGTAGAACATACAAAACGTGGCGGAAATGTCGGGGAGCGTTGTAACAGAATCAATTGTTTCAAATCCATGGCAATTGAAGTTTCGTTTTATTAATCAAACATGAAAGTTTACATTGTTTTAAACAAGAACCAAAGAGTACATAACATAATTTTAACTAGTTCTTGTCTCGTTTTAAGTCACTAAGGCACAAATCCGCCTAAGGATGTCTTGATAAGTCCTACGCATCATCTCCTGAAAACACATGTGAAAATAGGTACGTCAGCATAAAAATGCCTGTGAGATACATTGGTTTTGTGAAAACGGAATTCATGACTTATGTTTGAGAAAATGTTTAGTCATGAACCTTGTAATTTGCTTTGTCTTGTAAATCATTTGAAAAACGATAAGATCAGATGATATGTATAAATAAGAGAACACTGTATGGTTAAATGGATAACCATGTAAAATGAGTTTATATAAGATAAGTTGTTTGAAAATCGATGTCTCGTGAAAAGTGTGTTATTTGTATAAAATGTTATATGTCTCAAATTGAAATGATTCAAATAACGCTACGATATGTAATACCATACAAACACTTATATATAGGAAGTACCAGCGGCGTATCCACCATGCTTGTATCATATTACACACGCCTCGTTACTTAGATCACTTACTCAAACCAAACCATCAAGATGAAATGTTTAACAATTGTAGAAATGTTTATGTATAGTCAAATGTCTATTGTCAAATGTAAATCATGTCAACAGATACAACTGGTTCACACGGTTCAATGGTTACAAACGGTTCATATAATCAAAGGGTTAAGACAGTTCACATAGTCAAATGGTTACAACGGTTCAAAATGTAGTATAATGTGTTCATACGCTGGATGAGCATATGCAACAGAAATGCAATGTAAATCAATGTACTAAGTATGCACGCAATGGGCATACGTAGCATGAAATGTATTGTAATATGTACTAAGTATGCACACAATGGGCGTACGTAGCATGAGATGTATTGTAAAGTGATGTACTAAGTATGCACACAATGGGCGTACGTAGCATGAGATGTATTGTAAAGTGATGTACTAAGTATGCACACAATGGGCGTACGTAGCATGAGATGTATTGTAAAGTGATGTACTAAGTATGCACACAATGAGCGTACGTAGCATGAGATGTATTGTAAAGTGATGTACTAAGTATGCACACAATGGGCGTACGTATCATATAATGTTTTGAAATCATGTACTATAAATGTACTAATGAACATAGCAAGTATATGATGTGAAAACAAGAAAGCATGAAAGTACAAGTAGGCACATGTGTTTCACCCCTAAACAGTTTGGAAAACAGTAAAAGAGGGGTTCAATGTACTCACCTGAGATTGCCTTGTAGTTCTTGTATAACAACCAAATAATGCTAGAGATCACGGAATATCAAACGGCACCTAATAGGTAGCTATATTAATATACCGGACCAAATCGGAAGGATCAGATAGTATGCGGGTTCGTAAACCAAACGAGTATGGAGACTCGTGTAATATGGTTTAACAAAGCCTACATACTGAAATGAAACCTAACCTAAGTGCTTACGACCCGTTTAGGTAGCTTATGCTACTTTAACGCGTCGTTCGCGTAAAACGCGTTTGGAACGCCTAACATCGTGACCATAAGGTATAACCTCGGAAGGTTACAGCTATGGTCACCTAATGTGTTTGGTCGGATCCTAATGATCGACCAAATGGGTCGGGTTCGAAAGTATAAGTGATTGTTTAGATCGCTTACCTTACGACCCTATACAAGCACTATACTGAAAGTGACTAGCTAAGCATGTTAAAACATGCTTAACTAAGTTAAGAAAACAGGTTTGGTATCAAAATAAACGGTTTTGATACCCACGAGTAGTTTGGTTACAAAATACGCAAGAATGCGCATTTTGGCCGAAACTACGACTCGTCACTAAGCCTAGATAACGTGGGAATCAGTAGGTATAGTCACTACGGACTATAACCATCGTGATCACGCTCACGTTATGAAGTTCCAACGAACTTCGTGTTGACCATAAGCTGGTCAATGCAGAAAGTCAAACAAAGTTTGACTTTAGCACTAGAAAGCGATTAAAAGAACGAAAGAACACTTACGAAGGGTCCCCGAAAGCTAAACTTGATCCAGGAGCTCAGGTATGAAGCAATGCATCAACTTAGAGCTCTTTGATCAGTTTTGTGGGTTTTAACACAAATGGGGGGGTATTTATAGGAAAAACAAGACCGTTAGGATCGTTTCTTGAATATCGTGCCACGATCTCATGCGTACACTTGTCAAGATGTTGTGGTGGCTTATAATGACCTTAACTCCAGAGATTGTGAAAGGGCATTGGCCTTTGGAGTGTTTGAAAGGCCAAATTCAGCCAAAAAACGAGTTTCTGCATCTGCAGGGCTCACGCGGCCCGCGTCAGCATACAGGCAAAACCCAGGCGGGCCGCCTGGCCATGTCTGATCTGCACAAACTTTCATAAATGACAGTTTTAGTCCCTGTTGCATGTTTAAGCAATTTCCAACACTTCTAAGGCCCGTAAAGCCAACTTTAAGGCCCTAAAATGATGCCTAAACATTGTGGACATGAAACATGCTCAAAAATATGTCGGATGTTGGTTCGTTTGGCCGTACGATCGCGATGTTCGGTTAATTACGACGGAATGCGCATAAGCGCGAAAAATGATCCAAATTGCGCGACGAAGGGATTTTTCTTATGCCAAACACTAAGGCATAATATAAGGATGCTTAAATAAATTTTTGGATGTTCGGATGTATTCAGAACGTAAGTTATGCGCGAAAGTGCAAACTTGTGCCCTTTTTGACACTTTTAGCCCCTGAATGATCCAAAAGTTTGTTTTAGCATACCAAACCCCTCAAAGCCTATTTCTAAGCTATGTAAAGGATATTTATGGTATGTTTAACTTATGGACATGTTCCGGAATGTTCATTACAGTTCAAATTGGCATACTTTCGCAGTTTGTCAAGTTTAGTCCCTGTAAGCGAATTAACTTGTTTTTGCCATACCAAAGCCTTCAAAACTTATTTCTAAGTTATGTAAAGGATATTTAAGGTATGTTAAGTATATGTTGATGTTCCAGAGTATTTGTCGCATTTAAACTGAGTACGTTTACGCACCAGTTTGCGTATAATTCTCCAGAAAGCGATATAAAGTTTGAAATTGAGCAAGAATTGATATGTGTAAAAGATACACATATTTATACAAGATCCCAAGTATGAAATACAATATTTCATCGGCTTGGTATTTGTTTGATGGTCGTGGTGACACAGGTGTCACAGGCAAAGCTGAAGATACCCCCAACGTTAAAATTTTACGATGGTACGTCCGACCCGGACGATCATATGTTCGCTTTTGCCGGAGCAGCCAAGGTCGAACAATGGCCCATGCCAGCGTGGTTTCACATGTTCGCTCAGACTCTCACTGGGTCAGCACAGATATGGTTCGATGGGTTACCGGAAGGATCAATCGATCATTTTGAGGATTTCCGGCGTATGTTTTTGCAAAATTTCTGTCAGCAGCGACGCTGAAAGGAAGATATTACTTAAGTTCATCACATAAAAGGCCGCGATGGAGAATCCGTAGAAGATTTCATTAATCGCTTTAATCGAGAGAGCATGCAGATAAGTGGAGCAGTTGATCAACTCCGCGTTTCCGGGTTCTGTCACGGAGTTCGAAATAATCAGCTCGTAGAGAAACTCCAAAAAGATCTCCCAAAAACCATGGAGGTACTTATAGAACGAGCTCGAGCCTTTGTTCGGGGAAAAAGCGCCTGCGGACAACCGAACGAAACAGCAAAAAAGAACGCGAAGGCTCGAACCGCATCATGGAGACGGAATGCGTCACCACCAAAGGATAGAAACAGCAATTGGAATCGAAGTCGTGGGCCGTACCAAAAATCTGATTGAAGCAACTTCCGAACCGGTAACGTACGTTTAAATACGTTCTCCGAATAAACTAAGTAGCCCAGCAAGATCCTTAGTACGGAAACCACCCGGTTTCCTACACCTTCGAAGCAGCGGCCTACATCAGATAAGCATTCGAAAAAGTATTGTGAGTATCACCGAGACAAGGGGCATACGGCCAATGAATGTGGGCACTAAAATAAGAAATTGAGAAAGCCGTACGATCCGGAAAACTCTCCCACCTCGTGAAGGAAGTAAAAGATGGCAATAAGTCAACGACCGCAGCTGACAATCCAAACACCGAGGCCGGAATCAATATGATTCGGTCTACCGAATCAAGGGGGGTAAAGCGATCGAACCAGAACATGGAAACTTGGATGGACCAACCTACATACTTCCCTCCGATCGACCTAGAAGATGCTCGGGACGGAGCGATCACAATATCGGTCGTGATCGCGGGACATCTGGTCCGGCGAATATACGTAGACGGAGGAAGTGCCTTTGAGATAATGTATTTACCCTCCCGACCATGTTTAAAGATAATGATAGAAGCAGAACTGTTCAACTAACCTTTTTGGTTGTCGGTACTCATTCATCACACAACGTAATACTCGGACGACCTGGGTTAAGAGCTCTCGGAGCAATTAGCTCCACAATACACGGTGCCCTAAAATTCCCCACCGAGGCAGGGGTCGCCACTATCCTTTAGGAGTCGAATTCATTCATTGCGGAAGTAAGGCACGCAGCAGAAACGAGTTCCAAAAAATCTGAAGTACCCACGGAACTCTGGGCGATTAATCTGGAGTTCCCAGAACAACAAGTGGCAATCGGGGCTCAGCTCCCAAAACAAACTAAAAAGCTCCTATGGGAGTTGTTGAGTAACTCAATTGACGTTTTCGCCTAGAAGCATTCCGATATGCAAGGAGTTCCCAGATCCATGGCACAGCACCGTCTGAACGTGAAAGAATCAATCAAGTCGATAGCACAAAGGAAAAGACATATGGCACCAGATCGAGCCAAGGCAATTGCTAAGGACGTGAAGAGTCTCCTAGATGCTGGGATCATCCGAGAAGTCCGGTATCAAACTTGGGTGTCAAACCCAGTTATGGTACGAAAGAAGGACAACTCTTGGAGAATGTGTATTACTTTCACCGACTTGAACGACGCGTGCCCGAAAGATTGTTTTCCATTACCAGAACTCGACGAAAAGATCAACTCCGTCACCACATTCAGGCTGAAATGCTTTTTAGACGCTTACAAAGGGTACCATCAGATACAAATGGCAGTCGAAGATGAGGGCAAGACAACCTTTGTTACTAATGAGGGAATTTATTGTTTTACAAAGATGCCCTTCGGCCTGAAAAACGTCGGTGCCACGTACCAACGATTGGTGAACAAAGCTTTCAAGGACTGGATTGAGCGAAATTTGGAAGTGTACGTTGATGATATCGTGATCAAAAGTCCCGACGAAAAGGCCATGTTGAGAGGTATACTTGAAACATTCACCCGACTCCGAAGCATCAAATATGAAATTGAACCCTAAAAAATGTACGTTCGGGGTAGAGGAAGGGAAGTTCTTAGGCGTCATCCTTACCATGAATCCTCCAACTTCGGTTAAAGAAATTCAGTCCTTAAACGGACGACTTGCCGCTCTCCACCGTTTCTTGTCAAAAGCAGCAGACAGATCCCTCCCATTTATGGACGTACTTAGAAGAAGTTTCAGATCAGAATTTAAATGGAGCAATGAAGCTGCACTAGCTTTTGAAGAACTCAAAGTTTATCTGGGCACATTACCAACTCTCACCGTACCAGAAGAAGATGAGGTGCTAACAATATACTTGGCCGCATCACGTGGCGCCATCAGTGCGGTTCTGGTCGCCCATCGAACTGGAGCTCAGATCCCTATTTATTATGTAAGTCGAACGTTGAAGGATTATGAAATAAGGTATCCAATTTTGGAAAAATTAGCTCTCGCATAGGTCCATGCTTTAAGAAGGCGTCACCGATATTTTCAAGCCCACCCAATTGAGGTTCGAACAGATCAAAGAATAAAGCACGTTCTCCGGCGACCCGAAGTATCGAGTCGCATGGCAAAATGGGCGATCGATCTGGGTGCCTTCAACATCACCTTCAAAACCAAGGGTCCACTAAAAGGGCAGGTGATAGCCAATTTCTTAGTTGAAATGCCGGAAGACAAGGAAGTGGAAGAAACGGAGCAAGCTCCAAACAAACCTTGATCTTTGTGTAAGGATGGAGCTTCGAGCGCCGAGGGTGCGGGAGCTGGGTTAATACTCACTGATCCTAATGGCATGGATATGACATATGCACTCCGTCTAGAATTCAAGAGCTCCAATAACGAATCTGAATATGAGGCATTATTGGCTGGCTTGCGTTTAGCAGCCAAAGTCGGAGCAAAAAACGTCGTAGCCCATGTTGATTCGCTACTCGTAGCAAATCAAGTAAACAAAGAACATGAAGCAAGGGAAACCAACATGATCGAATACTTAGAGCAGGTGATGCAAGCGATGTCGTTGTTTGACTCATTGAAGGTCGAACACATTCCCCGCAGCAAAAACAAAAGGCCGACGCTTTAAGCAAGTTAGCATCTGTGTCATTCAGCCATCTTGCTAAAGAGGTACGGGTCGAAGTACTGACCGTACCTTCGATCGCCACTCCACAGGTCATGTAAGTGGAAGCTCCGTCACAAACCTGGATGACTCCGATAATCAACTACTTGGTACATGATGTTTTGCCAGTTGACAAGGCGGAGACCAGAAAAATCCAGATCAACTCGCTTCAATACCAAATGCAAGAAGGGGGATTGTACCGAAAGACTTTTCTCGGCCCTCTGTTAAAATGTCTCGATCCGGAACAAGCTAGCTACATCATCAAAGAAATACATTATGGCATTTGCAGTATCCATGCCGGACCAAAAATGATCTTAACAAAGGTAAAAAAACGCAGAGTATTATTGCCCCGGGATGCACGAAAGTGCAGTAAAGAGCTCCAACAATGTGATGAATGCCAGAAACATGCGCCGATAAGCCTCCGAGCGAAGAATGAGATGATCCCACTAACTGCCGCATGGCCTTTTCAAAAGTGGGTCGTTTACATAGTCGGACCCTTCCCACGATCAAGCGGAAGCGCTCAGTATCTGCTGGTGGCAGTAGATTATTTCACCAAGTGGGTGGAAGCTCGACCATTCACGGTTATCGCTGGCTATAATGTGACGAGATTCTTCTGGGAGCAGAACGTGTGTCCCTTCGGTCTTACGCTATACATAGTGAGCGATAATGCAAAACAATTTGCGGAGAATCCATTCAAGCGGTGGTGTGAGAATCTGAAAATTAACCAAGTCTTCTCGTCGGTCGCTCACCCACAGGGGAACGGACAGGTCGAGCAGATAAATCACCGAATCGTCGATGGTATAAAAAGAAGGCTTGGTTACGAAGGCAAAGGATGGGCAGACGAGTTGCCGAACGTACTATGGGCTCACCGAACCCTACAAAAGACAAGTAACGGAGAAACACCGTTTAGTCTTATGTACGGTACCGAAGCTGTGATTCCTGTAGAGATCGGACTCCCAAATCAAAGGTGCAAAAACTGGGAGGAAAATGAACAGGAGCTCCGATCCAATCTCGATTTATTGGAAGAACGTCGAAACATAGCTGCAATTAAAGAAGCACGGTATAAGAAGAAGATTGAAAAGTACTACAATGCCCGTGCCAAACTTTATAAATTTAAAGTTGGAGACTTTGTGCTCTGGAGCAATGATGCAAGTCGCGTCGAGGCTCATAGAAAGTTGACCCCAAAGTGGGAGGGACCGTATTGCATAAAAGAAGCTAGTGACAAAGGGTCCTACATGCTCGAAAAGATCGGTGGAACCCCCGTCCCAAGAACATGGAACGGGGTTCGTCTGAAGAAATGCTTCATGTAGACACCTGCCCACTACAGGCCAAAAAGATTGCTATTTTTATTATTTCCTTTTTCCATGTAAGTGTCGGGAGGGTAATGCCCCGAACATGTTTTCAAGTTTCCTGTAAAACCGGGAGGGTCTGCCCCGGAACTATGATTATCAAGTTATCAAATAAAGCGATCCGCATTTTTATAGTACAAACCATAGCATATCTATGTATAAGTTCGAACGATATAAAATGTGCACAAACGGGCCTCGACCCATGCCTCGCGCCGATCGAGAAGGCTTAAATAGTTCAAAAATAACAAAAATCTATTAAGCAAAAGGATCTGATTCGATCCAATCATAAAAAGCATAAAGGATTTAAGCAAAGGAAACAAACTTATAAAAGTTCATTGCTACGATCTGGCCGTCTAGATGACCTAGCAAAGATTTGGCTAAGTAGTAAAGGTTTGGACGCAAACTAAAACTAAAAGTCAAGCATAAATATCATAACCAAATTTATGATTCCCGAAAAGTTTAGAAAGCATGTCTGGTAAAATCATAACAGGCCCAAATTTTACGGTTACATGCCATAATCGAAATGAAAAATATTGTACGAGTACAAAAAGCACACACAAGGTTCTTCTTAATCTTCTTTGACAATAGGAAGTTCACTTTTCTGCTTTATGACCGATAGAGGCTCGTTCACCAGTTCTGAAACCTTATCGAGAACTGAGATGTGGAAATTATAGAAAGCCTTGATCGCAACATCTAAGGTGTCCTTGGCTCCTTCATTATATCCAAGAACTTCCTCAACAGATCGAGCCGAAGCTCTCGCAGCTTGAAAGCCTTGCTTAATGCCATCATTCACACCAACAGCATTAACAGTGTTTACCAGATCTGCAACCACCTTCTCCAACTCAGGGCTTTGATTGTCACACCCCAACCGATGGCGGAATCATCGGGGCATGGCACTGAGCGAAACAGATTGTCCAGAAGTTTCCACAACAACTATCATTACTATTTAGTTTAATTAATACGTCCCATACCGTATCCCAAATAGTAAAACAAATTATTATAGATAACAACTAGTCAAATGTTCTGTTCCGACAACTCAGATTCAAATATAAATAATATAATTGTTTAAATGCCTCTAGAGACTCGATCTGCAAGATCTACAGACAACTATGCTCTAGACGCTTATTCTAAGCTCGCCTTCCTAGCAGTTAAGCATCCAAATTGCCTATCACTTACGTTAAATTAAAGTCAATACATAAAATGTAAAGGTGAGCATACAAGTTTGATAACAGCATATAGAGTTCGAAATAGTTTACGCATAACCAGCACGTACACAGAGGAAAACGAAGCATGTTAATTATCGACATGGATCTATCGATACCAGTGACTGTGGGTTGACTGTCCGAGACAGTTCGCAATACATGATTACCACCGTAATCCATGCAAGTAATTGTCCTTAACAACCCCCGTGTGAACGGGTGCTGAGTCCAAACTATAGTACTACGTCGTTAAGGCAGGTAATACATGTAGAACGGTTAGCGTTTAAATAATTGAGTAGTGTGTTTGATTGTGATTTTAGATAAGTAACGTATGTAACACCCAAAAGTGCTAAAGCAAAAAAAGGGTTCGAGTATACTTACAGCGATTGATTGATGGATTGAAGGGAGCGCTTGAGAGTAGGGTTAGCCTGAATATAGTTTGGTAGTATAACGACGAGTAACGCGTTAAATGGAAACAAGTGATGATGGGTCGAACAGCCTGGTCGATCGAACTGTAGGTTCGATCGAACGGGTTGTTCGTTCGGTTAGACAGTCCGTTTGGACAGCCTGTTCGATCGGCCGGTAGGCTCGATCGGTTGGACTGTTCGAGTGGATTGTTTCTTCCTTTGAGTAGGATGTGTTTGTGTATGATGGCTTGTCCTTTTGAGGTTTTCGTTGTAGTATTTGAGAATATTGAAGTGTTCTTACCTTTCAGGTCGATCGATCAAACAGGCCGTTCGATCGGCCGGCTTAACCGATCGGTTAGACACTTCAGTAGTAAGTCCTCAGCAGGATGTCACCTGACCGGACAACATGTTCGATCGGTCAGCATTCTGACCTGGCCGGCGTGTTCGTCTAATACTTGGCTGTTCTGGTTGTTTGACGTTATATCGAGGTGTTTTGACAACGAGTTGAACCATGGCACCTTCGTTCTTACTTGTTTCCCCTGCTCGGACAGGAATCACCCAAGTCCGGCAGGTGAACGTTACGTTTAACCCGAAATCGGTGAACCTCGTAGGTAGAATCCGAATCTTGAACCACACAACCATTAGAATGAGTTGGCTCAAGCTCCGTTCCTACTGGTTTGAAGGCATTGAGTGTAAAAGAGTTTAAAGAAAGTTGGAAATCCTTCTTTCAATCCTTCACATCATGTAAATGTTCAGATCTGTGATAGATCTTAGTTTGTTTATGTGGAAATCGGCTAGATCCAAGTGATTCTTGGTGGATTGAAGCCAATACATGAAGTTCTTGAAGAACACCATGATGACATCATCCTAGAATACTTAGATCTTGATGATTTCACGGTTAGAAACCAAGATTTGAAAGATAGAAAGGTGTAGGAGTGTGCATAGATCAAGAAAGGACAAGATTTAGGATGAAATCTTACCGGGATTGAGAGAACTCTGAGAAATAGTGAAGAACACAAGCTTGTCGGTCAGAGGGTTTCCAAAAGTGGAAAGAATGACAATGACAGGCCTATTTATAGGCTTCCAAAAGGGGAAAGAGCTGGCCGATCGGCCAGGCATCCCGATCGGACAGTCCGTCCGATCGGCTGGGCTGTTCGATCGGCTAGGAGCCTGATCGATCAACAGCCTGCGTTGAGCATTCGGTGCGACGATTTCTGATATTTCGATTCCGATTGAAAACGATACGAATACGATAGAGTCTCCTATTCAAATTACTTTCAGTCCCAACTACTATATCTACATATAAGCATCTACATTTCACACTATCTTTTCGCTACCATTCATCATGATTCGATTTCGATTGAGTTTGATTGAGCTTCGAGTTTCGATTCGATTGATCACCACACATAACATAAAGTAAGCAAACACAGGTAACACGTAAGGCACACACACACGTAATATAACACCAAATTCGCATAGTTCGAGTTTCGAGTTCGATTGATGATTCGATTAGCTTGGTTATTGATTGATTAACTTTATCGCATTGTTACTTCCTACTATTCACAGTCGTAAAGCGTTTTGCGTCGATTAAACATTCGATTCGTTCGATTTTTTTGACTAACAACACTTACTCCACATAATACAAATAATAAAACATAGAATAGACTAATTACAGTCAAAGAAGTCAAACTTGACTTTGACTTTGACTTCGACTTTGACATTCGGTAACACGGGGTGTTACATTGATGAACCAATCTAACAACCAAAGCCACCCCGTCGGTCAAGAACCACTGTTTTGTAAGCATAAGTTCCGATACAAGGCTATACAACTTGACCATTTCACCATCGTATCGAGTCAGCATATCTTTCGCATCGGCAATCATGGTCTGGTGTGACTCAACGGCCATTCACCAGACGAATATAATCAACCAACAATTGATCATAGTTGGATTGCATCTCCTTCTGCTCCGTTTTATTTCTCTCCTCAACCTCAGATAATTTTTCCTCTAACTCTTCAAACTTCAATTTCACATTCTCCAAATCATGGACAGCTTTGTCACGAGCCTCGTAAGCAGCCGCAGCTGAGGCCTGAGAGGCTTTGCTAACTCCTTTAGCTTCAGAAACCTGTTCTTTCAAACGATCTGCTCGAGCTCGGAGCGATGAAATTCCTGCTTTGTCTTCAATCGAACATTCTCTTCGTTTTTCAGAAAAGCAACTTCATGCTCAGACTGACGACAGTTAGATTCGTCCTCGATCCGCCGTTTATATGTTTCAACCACCAAGGAATTGTATTGGGCTTGGTTCAGCATCAAAGCGTTTCCAAGTTCCGGACCACTCATTTTCCTATAATGTGCGTGTTCAGCAGGAGTTCCTATGTGGAACACCGACATCTTCGCAGAGAGAGCGTCCACGATCCTGTCCTTATTAGCCAATGACCAATCGGGGATATACTTCTCCAAAGCATGTGCAGAGTCCACATCCACAGCGTTGCCCGAACCTAGCTCCCGACATATAAAAACTGCTTCAGTTTCATACCACAAGGGAGACGAAGAGGCACTGTCCCCACCATCAATCTGCTGAGGACTTGGCCTTGAAACGTTAGAAGCAACCCCAGTTGTAGGCTTACCTGAAGGAGAAAGGTCAATCTTTTTAAAAGCCAACGGATCGGGCATGTTGGTGACGTCGATCACCTTGGTAGTTTGACCCCCAAAGGATAATGGACTTGAAGGAAGATTGACAGGTTGATCCCTCAGGGTCTTCCCACCATGAAGATGAGCGTCTAAATTTTCCAATAAACCCCCAGCTGTAGATAACCCGGTGACTTGATTGACCTCATCCTCTAAAACAACTGTTTTCATATCTCCTTTTGCTTTCTTCAACTTCTTGGGGTTCGGGTCGGCTTTAGAAGAAGTACTTCGCCTCCTCTTAAAACTGACTTGAGGACGAACCTCAGCATCATCTTCTCCACCTTCAGCATTCATCCCCTCATCTTCAACAGACATGTGTACCAAACCATACAAAACAACTTTCGAACCCGATTCTTTCGCCCCGCTTGAATCGGTCTTTTTTCCCTTCTCACCACTTGCAATTGAGACCACTCGAACCAGAACTACGTTCGCTAAAGGAGCCGAACTCGAACCTCCTTGACTAGTAGAAGCAACTGGATCCCTAATCGGGTAAAGATTTTCCTTCACAACAGTCAGGTACTGATGTAGCGCGTGAAACGGAAAAATGAAGATTACACGTTGATTCTGCGAATACCCGTGGAGTTCTTCCCCAACCCCCAAATTGTAACCCCAAAGGCCACGGAATTTGAAGTGAAAAAACTGTTTTCTCAAAATTCAATTCTGATTGATCAAATGACTAGGGCAATACATAAATAGAGACAGAAATTCGAAACGTGCCTAAAAAAGACAACGGGCCAAACACAAGCCCAAAAACAAAATGCCCAAAATACTTGAAAAAACATAAAAATGGAAAAAACTAATAGAAATAAGCGTTTTTTCGGCCCGGACGATGACCCAAACCGCCTTAGGCGTTTACAGCAAGATAGAGCTCGTTCTCCCGTTCGTTTTGACTGGTCACACGCCCAAAACGGACCCCCGTAGCCCAAGTTAGAGCCATTTCAGTGAAGCCCCTTTTGTGACGCGATCTTAGGCCTCCAAATACAGGATGGCCCGCTCTTCCACGCTTGGGCCCGCATCAGGTACGGAGGATCCCCCTTCGGCGTCCTCATAGCTCGGATATCAAGTTCGGTAGAATCAAAGGATTTCAACCTTATAGCCTCCTTCAAACCCATAAATGCAAAAGACCAAGCAATTCACAATATAAATATACTTACATAAGGAAAACAGGCAAATAAAAAAACATAGCAATACACGAAAAGCGGCGTTCGAGCAAAGGACATAACTAACCCTTTCCGTTCCATTTAAGAGTAGGATAATACTTCGGTTCGGACCAGATCGTGCTTATCCTCCCCATGACAAGAATGTGTTTCGGAAATTTCTGAACACGGCCTGCCTCCTTTATCAGAGCAGCATACAAAGCCTTATTAAATACAAAATCCTCAGGAAGGGGGGGGGGGACTAGATCTTTTTAACCTCCAAGTCATTTCAGAAGGAACGCACCGATCATCCACCAAAAAGAAACGGTCTTTCCAATCCTTCAGACTCGTAGTAATCCATGATAGCAGCATGCGTTCTTCTTATGAACCTCAAAAGTGTACCAATCACCGGACCGGTTCAGCTTATAAAGGGCACGAAACACATCCAAATCTAGATCGGAATCTAAGCTACGACAGGCAAGTTCGAACTGACATACCTTGGTCAAACCGAAGGGGTTCATCTGGGAAAGATGAACCTCATGAAACAACAAAACCCTAATTAAAAACTTCGTCAAGGGAAGACGATAGTTACAATAATCGAATATCCGGGTGTAAACACCTATCTTCCCCGGAACGAAGGGATAGATAACTTTATCTTTTTCAGGGAGGATGGGATGTAAAGAAGTAGGAATCGCGTATTGCTCCACAAACCACACCAGGCCATTCCGGTTCAAAATATTGAAACAGCCGGACAGGTTACTTTTGTTAGCCATGACTTATAAAGAAGAAGGTACTAACCTGCCTGCAAAAGCAATAATCCGAAGGAAGATGAGGAGTTGGGGAAGAAGAAGACAGAATGGGTAAAAAGTAAAAAAGTAAAATGGCTTTTTCTCTTGTATTTATAAAGGTTTTTTCCACCGCCTTAAGGCTGGCAATGAAGGGGCGACACGTCATATTGGATGACGCAAGTCAAGCATCACATCAATTAAAGGAAAAGATAAAGTGACCGCCAATCACCTAGTCAAAATCACCGCCGAAATTCAAAATTCAAAAACAAAACCGCCATGAGAAAAAGCGCCGAATCCAAGAAGGCCCCGACCTTTTAGTTCGAAGCTTTTACTAAACAAACGCTACAAACTAGGGGGACTTGATGAGGATACGTCCTGGATCGGACCGAAGACATAGTAAAGCACGAGGACGGACCGTTAGTACATAGGCCTGGACGGACCTAGTGCCCCCGGTCGGAACGACTAGCCAATAGAATCTTCTCTAACTAACTGGGACCCACTGCTTTAACTACTTGATAATGACTGCTCTGTCCCTAACTAACTCGCCACGTTAGCATACCCCAAAAGTATAAATACCCCGCCAAGACTTCCCACAAGGGGTAATCGCTACTTTCTCTCTCTAAACTTCTCTCTCTCTCTCTCTCTCTCTCTCCCTGACTTATTTCTCCTCACAAATACTTATTCTCACGCCCGAGCTTGGTCACAGAGAGGACCCCTCCTTGTGACGAGGCTAACGGTGTGTTTTCTTCCTTGTGATCTTACAGGTTTCGTCAAGGTCATCTGAACCAGCTCAAACAGACTGGTTTTTGAGTCCTTAGTTTCCATCTGCAACTTGTGTGTCAAGTGAAGATGGTTGGTTGCGACTATATGATGGTTCTCAATTGGTTGGGGAGTGGTTAGGACGTTGCCGGAGAAGTTGGTCGGGAAACTTGTAACCTCCGAATGAGGTTGGAGAGATGAAGAAGACAGTCGAGCCATTGGTTATAATATAATATATTAGCATTAAACTATAAAAAATAAAAGAAAAAAAATTAGTAAGCTAATAAGCTGGTAATTTCTCGCTATTCTAACACCAAATTAAAGTTTAGTTAGTTTATACAAACAAAAAAAGTTTGATGATTTAATTGAAACATAAGGTATATGGTAAACTTGATTACATTTGTATTTTCCCCACGGAATAATAATTGAAACTTCAATAAGTGGTTCAACCTGCTTTTTTTCTATGGTTCTTCGATTTTAGACAATTTTATCGATATTTTAATCCACTATCAGACCATGTGTAGTGGTTTAGTAAATAACGCCCCTGCCATTGGGCGTTTTGCACCACGTGGCAGTCCAGTTAGCATGGGGGCATTATTGGGCGTTATTGCAAAAGTGGCTTAGTGGGAATAATGCCCAATAACACCCCTTCAAATCATTAAACAATTATCTTTTTAATTAAAAACTTAAAATACTTCATTAAATTTAAAAAAAAAATACAATACTAGAAATTAAAAAAAAAATAAAATCCGACTAAATTAAAAAAATACATTAGTTTTCGTCTTCTCTTTCTTCACCCTCGCCAACTTCGTCTTCCTCGTCCTCTGTTTCTTCTTCACCCTCAGATGGTACATACCGAACCGACCATGCGTGTTGTACCAAATCAACCGTTAACGCGGCGGCGACAATGCTTCACATATCTCACCGTTAGTTGACAAGCACTCGTAACCGCCTCTTGCTCGACCTCCTCATCGGTGGAATCATCGACATCCGCAAAAAACTCTTTGTAGTAAAAATTTACCATGGATGAAGAACTAGGGGAATCCATCAATTTTTTTAAAATGGTAGTGTTTTTGAGAGAGTTTTTGAGAGTGTTTTGATTAAATTTGAAGGAGTTTATATGTATATAGGTAAAAGGTTTAAAAAAAATAAGAAAAATCAAAGTAGCCGTTATACTAGCCGTTGCTAGTTTGTGATTGGCCAGTCAACCCCCATCGAAGCGTGATTCAAAAAACGCCAAATACAAATTTGCCCAAAATAACGCCCAAACACGCCGGGCTGTGGTGGCATGTAGGCATGATTCGGCGTTTTGCTCGAAAATTTTTTATAAAACACACCCTATTACGGGCGGTCTCATAGTGACGTACATAGTTTCGTGCTTACCACAAGAACAGTACTGTAAGATCGAATCATTAGAAGTGTAAAGTTTGATGGTGTCTAAATATACAAATATTGTTCTTCTAAAAAACTAAGTATTTATATGCCAATAAAATTCTCATTATTCTTTCTAAATGGAAATAATAAATTATTAATATTAATATAATTCAAGCATAGTACAGCCAAAATTAGGTACCTAAACCATAGTGTATTAATTTAACATTAAAGTTACACTAGTCGTATCAATATAGGTGTCGGTTCTACTGTTTAGCAACTTCTTCAGATTCTGTTTAGCAACTTTGGATTTTGAAGATCAGTATTCCTTCATCGGCACTCGAAAAATAAGATGAAATAAAAACTTTTTGAATTTTCCAAAGTTTTTGCTAAAACACATTGAAAATCTTTTTGGTCTTCTGAAATGAAATAGCTATGTACAAACATATTTACAGACATATTTTTTTGAGTTTGTGTAAGAGGATCATATCAGTTTTGAGACTTATCACTAACACAGTTGATCTGAGTAAACATTAAGCCTTAAACAAGTTCACTTAGATTGTCAGTATGTTTGTCCCTTTAAACCTCTACACAAAGTTCAATTTTTTTTCAAGATACGATAATTAGATGTATTAGAACTTGACTTAATAGTGTTCCTCACCTCAGAATATACTCCTGTATCAAGATTCCCTAGATTTTATCTTACAGGTGAATATACCTAATTGATATATGTATCTTGTATCTGGGTTATGCGAGGCCTTGAGAGCTCAAGTTAGTACCACCGTACAGACAAAGAGATGAAGGCTCGACTTAAAAGTGGTGTTCCATATTTTGGAATCTTTTGACATCAGTTGTCAGATCTTTGATACATTCAATTTTGATGCAGTTTATGTTGATGCACGGAATGTCTGTTGACTGCGTCTACAAAAAGTCTGAAGTCAAGATTGGTCTATAGAGGGTCAAAGTGTAAATATTGTGTAATATAGACTTAGGACCGCTTATGTGTCAATGTAATGATGTAGAACCGCTTTTGTGTCATGGTTTAGTCTAGGACCGCTTTTAGGACATAAGGGAGGATCGCTTATGTGACAAGGTGCTGCTGGATCGCTTATTGGACTGTCACATAAGCGACCCATGATCACTATAAATAGGGTGGAGCGGTTCTTCATTTGTAATAGTGATGTATGTGCTAAGGTGCCGAAACTCTGCTGAAATTTTATCAGAAAGCAATACAAACACAAGGAATTGAAAGGATTAGCTGTTGTTACTTTACTTACGTTGATTCCGCCTTCGTATGTGAAGATGAACTACTTCGACTGACTTTTCGGGTCATAGAACGGTCCAACAAGTGGTATCAGAGCTCAGGACGAGGAGTTCATACTACGACAGCATAGATCTGCAGAAATCTCTCATTTCTTCTCACTTTCTCTCATACTTTTTCGGTTTTCAGTGGTTCCAACGGTCAAAATTGTCTAAAATTTGAATATAACGTGTAAAACACACTTTTAACAAACCCTAGAAAGAATTAGGTGAAAATACGGACTAAAAATGGTAAAAACTTGTTAAAATCTGTCGATCGCTTTTTCGGACGTAGGATCGCTTTTCTGGACCAAACATACTTGGACCGCTCATACGATCACATTAGGACCGCTTTTTTGGACAACTTTGTTCTCAGGATCGCTCGAACGGATATAGTAGAACCGCTCGAACGACCATAGTTGAACCGCTTATACGATCTGACTTGAACCGCTCGAACGGACGTACCTAGGACCGCTCGAACGGACAGTTTTGGAACCGCTCGAAAGATCATACTCTGGTTCGCTCGAAAGATCATACTCTGGTTCGCTCGAACGAACATTCTCTCGGTCGCTTATTTGACATATTGTGGATCGTTCGAGAGGACTTAGTCATTATTGTCTGGTCCGCTTTTACGAACATATTCTGGACCGCTTTTCTGTCAAACTGTTAAGACAGGATCGCTTTTGTGAACTGATATTTTACAAAACCAAAATTTTTCTAAGTGTTGTTTGATTTTGCAGGTACAATCAAAATGGATGATATTTTCCTAAATCCATTCAGCGATATGTACGCATTCTCAGGTAGTACGGATAACAACGATACATCATCAAGCAATAAAGATAAAAGTCCGCCGAAAGAAAGAAAGAAGCATGGGAGTCCGAGAGCGCATTCGGAACATTCAACAAACCCCCAAAGCTTATGGCTATAGAGGATTATAGTAGGTGGGCAACAAAGTTTGAAGACTGGATGATGGCATTTGCATTTCCAAGCTGGAAAAGCATGAAAAATGGCTATGCAAATGGCAAGAAGAATGGTGAAGCTTTGAGATCAACTGAAGAAATTGATGCTTTTGTGGCAGAACAAAAGTGTGTAGCATTGCTTTTCCAATCCGTCCGAGAAGACATCATTTCCTTGACCGATTACACAAATGCACAAGATTTGTGGAATAAACTAAAAGCAAAATGTATAGGAAGCGAGGAAATTGTAAAGAATAAGAAGAAACTTCTTCGGAAAGAATTTGATATGTTTGGGTGTATGAAAAATGAATCAGTGGGTAAAATGATTGAACGGTTTGGTCATCTTAAGCTGGAACTTGTTCGACATGAGATCAATTATCCTGATGATGAGATAGTTGATAAATTGTTTGATTCACTACCTGATGAGATGGATTGGAGATATTATGCATTGATGTTAAAGAACACTATTGCTCCTGACAAATTGAAACCAGATTTGGTGATTGAGAAACTTGAAAGTCATGAGCTAGAGTTGAAGAAAACATACAAAGTTAATCACTCATCCTATCAGCAGAATCTGGATCTGTATTATCCAAAAAGCTTGATGCCGAAAGCTTCTTCTCCGAAAACGGCATTTTCTGCTGAGAATGTTTCTTCAACAAACAAAGAAAGTCAAAGCAGTTCAAGCAGTGGAAGTCACAGTGGGTATCACAGTGGATCTACGTCTTCTACAAATCGTTCTGATGCGAAGTTTTCGTGCAACATTGCAATCGATTTGAAGAATGCACAAAACTTTGACGAAGAATCGGCCAAGCAACAGATGGTTTTTCTAGCGTCTGTTTTGGAGTCCTATGAAGGTTTGGTAGCCGGGAAGATCGGAAATACTAATCTGACCAAAGAAGACTACGATCAGATAGATCCTGAGGAAATGGAGCTTATTGACATTCGTTGGGCAATGGCAAGTGCTGTTAGACGTGCGCAACGTTTTATGGAAATTACCGGGAGGAAATCAATTGGTGGTCCGTCAACAAAGCTTGGGTTTGATAAGTCAAAAGTGACGTGTTTTAAGTGCAAACAAAAGGGCCATTTCAAGCGAGAATGTCGGAATGCATACGTTGATGAATCTGAAAATCCGTTTCGTGACGATTATTACAAGAAGGCAATCTACCATCAAAATAAATCGGAGCCGCCCAGACTAAAGCAGGCTGAAGAGCAAAGAGAAAAGTCAAGGGCTTTAGCTGTGATCTATGATGATGAGGGTTACGATTGGAGCAAAGAGGTTTTGCCGGAAGATGATGCCATTGGTTATGCTTTCATGGCAAGTCATGATGAACCGATTCCTTGGAAGGATGATCGTACAGAGGAACAGAAGTACCAATACAGGAAGTTGATTGCTGAAACAAAGATTATCAGACTTTCTGGTGTATACTTGGAAGCAAGAAGAGCAAATCGTTGGGATCCAGACAGAGAGTGTTATCTTGATCGGTATGGCAATGTGGCGGTTGATGACAAAACGCTAGATATTGAAGCCATCATTCAGGAATACAAAGAAGATGATGAATACTGGCAGCATAAGTGGTGGGGAACACCAACTTCGAAGATGATTGAGGAGGAGAAAGAAAAAGAGAGAAAGGAAAAAGAAGAGAGAGAGAAGAAAGAAAACGCAGAGACTGAGAGATCAAAGATGGTTGATACGGAGAATTCAGAGAAAGTGGCTGACCAAGTGCTAGCTGCGAAAGCACTTGAGGTAGATTCTATTTCTGTTTCTGAGTCAAAAGAGAAGGTCAGTCAAAGTGTGTCAACATCCAGGTCAGGTAATAAAGTCGATGGAAATGTTGACTGCAAAAATTGCAACAAACAATGCAATTTTTGTAGTACAGTCACGTATTTGAATGATGAGAAATTGAAAAATCTGAAATCAAAAGTTAAAACTTTTGAAGATCAGATTCTCGATCGTGACACAGAGTTAAAAGTTTCAACTGAACGGTTTAATGAATTAACCACTAAATGTGACAAAATTACAACTGAAAATGAAAAGTTAATTCTGGAAAACCGTCAGATCTCCGAAAAATTTGAGAAACTTAAAAGTGTTGTGAAAGACAGTGATGATCGAAACGGAAAAACATTCAAAGAAAACGAACATCTAAGAGCTGTGTTGCAATTAAAAGAAAAATCAATTAATGAACATCTGGATGAGATTGCAAAATTAAAACTTAGGGTTAAAGAAATTGAGATTGAAAATGAAAGAATTCAGTTGAAATTAAACAGTTATAGCTCAGCTAGCTTTGTTTTGCAGCACATCGTTCCCAAACCTATAGGAAAAAACAAAGCTGGTGAGGACGTGTTTTCTGATGGAACGGGTGTAGGGTTTCACAAAGTTCCACCGCCAATTTTAGACAACTACACGAAAAAGCAGTCTAGTTTGGTGGAAATTGAGGAAGAAAGTGATGTTACACTTCCTGAGAACATTGATGTCACGTTCACGTCTTCCAATGAAGAGGGTGTCCAAAATGATGTGGTGAAAAGTGTGATAGACAAAGTGCTTAAACCGGATTGTGACACTTCTGAGGAGGATGGGTGTTTTCTAGATAAATACATTCCGAAGCAAAAGTCCAAAAACAACTTATATGATGAATCTGATCTTGTCATGTACAAGATGTCGGGATCGGATAAGTTGTTTTCGGATTCTGAGTTTCCATTAGAGAATGTTAATCTGAACAAATTGACAAATGTTTTCAAACTGGTCGAAGTCGAGTTGTCAGCAGTGAACAATCTGAGTCGAAAGAAAGAGAGGGTTTACAACAAGAAAGCTGTTTATCCACCACGTTTTTACAATAACAACAGAAACAATTGGTCGGGTGGTTATCAGGGGGGTAAACCATTTCATAAAAGAAATGTTTCAAACAAAAGGTATGTCGAAAAGAAAAAGTTTGTGAATAGTTCAAGTTCACTTGCTGATGAAGAAAAAGAAATTTTTACAAAAACAAACAAAGAATTTTTTGAGAAGAGAGCTTCACAGGCTCAGTCTGAAGGCACGAGTAGGGTAGTTGATACTCGTACTTGTTTTAGATGTGACCAGGTTGGTCATATTGCACGAAAGTGTACTTATGTGAAGCCTAAGACTGAAGCTGTGAAGGTTCAACAAAAGAAAGTTGATGTGAAGGGTAAAACACCGATGTATGTTGAGAAGAAAGTTGTTGGAAAGAAAAACGTTAAAATTGACAACGTAAAAGTAAAAACTGAACCCGTAAATAAGTTGGTAACTCAAAATGATAAATTTTTATAAAAGGGTTGCAGTAACTCAACAGGTGTGGAAACCAAAAATTGAATCAAAAGTTGAGAAGAAAGTTTCAAATTCTGAGGAGAAAAAGGCTGAAGAGCCAATTATTGTTGATTATGATGCAAATTTTCCGCCTCTCAAGGCTGAAAATTTCAAAATTCAAATTGCAAGAGTCAAGGTTGCACCTAAGGCTGATGAGGCCTGGGTGGACTCTATGTTTGACTAAACAGTTTGAATTGCCGGAGCTTCCTGGATTGCGAAGCATGGATCGGCATCTTTCTTGAAGTTGTTTAAATGATGATTTGTTATGTGCAGGATCTTCCAAAACTTGTATCCAGGTGGATAATGTATAGTGGAGCTTCAAGGCATATGACAGGGAAGACCGCATTGCTGTATGATGTGAATGACATTAATGGTGGTTATGTGGGTTTTGCGGGTAATCAAGGAGGCAGGATCATAGGTGAAGGAACATTATCAAATGGCATTATAACGTTTGAGAGAGTTAACTACATCGCTGAGCTGGAGAACAACCTGCTGAGTATCTCCCAGATCTGTGACAGGATGTATACTACTCATTTCACCGACAAAGAATGTTTGATCTTGAAACCGGGATTTGTGATACCTGAAGAGTGGATCATCATGAGGGCACCAAGAGTCAACGATCTGTACGTGTTGGACATGAGCGTTGCTACTACAACCACGGGTCAGGCTCATTGTTTTGTGTCTAGAGCAACGGAAAAGGAGTCAAGGTTATGGCACAGAAAGATGGGGCATATTCACCTAAGGAAAATGAATCACTTAGTGCATAACGACTTGGTCACAGGAGTGAATATTAAAGGTTTTCATCTGGAAGGGGAGTGCATAAGCTGTGTCAGAGGTAAACAGAAGAAAAAGTCACACCCTACAAAACAAGTCAATTCAGTTTCGAGGCCTTTGGAAAGACTTCACATGGATTTGTTCGGTCCAGTGAATGTTAAGAGTATAACAGGAGATTCCTACTGTTTGGTCGTGACTGATGACTACTCCAGATTTTCGTGGGTCATGTTCTTGAAAACGAAAGACGAAACCTTTGATAGTTTGGTAGTTTTGTTTAAGAAAATTGAGAATCTGTACCAGAGACCAATTTGTAGAATTCGAAGTGATAATGGTACTGAATTCAAAAACAGTAAGATGGAGGAATACTGTGATGAAAGAGGTATACTGCATGAGTTTAGTGCTCCGTACACTCCTCAGCAAAATGGAGTTGCAGAACGCAAGAACCGGACGCTAATCGAGACAGCCAGAACGATGCTTGCAGATTCCAAGTTACCAATCAATTTCTGGGCTGAAGCTGTTTCTGCTGCATGCTATACTATCAACAGAGTTCTTACTGTGAAGAAGTTCAACAAGACGTGTTTTGAGCTAATCAATAAACGCAAGCCAAATTTGAAGTATCTAGAACCGTTTGGGTCACCCTGTACGGTAATAGAGCCGAATGGCAAGCTTGGTCCGAAGAACTTTGAAGGAATATTTGTTGGATATTCAGGTCCTACACGGCGTGTCTTTGTTCCAAGTGAAAAGCGTATTATTGAAGCAGCAAATGTTGAATGTCAGGGTTATACTATGCCGCCTCAGAATCCTGGTGATTCTTGGCGTTTTAATTATGACAAACTTTGGGAATCGTTTGACATGAGAGAAGAATCAGAGGAAGAGGAAGATTTCTTTGATGAGCTGGATATTTTACGAGAATATGAATCGTCGCTCAGGTTTCCAGCAGAGTATTCTAGTAGATCTCGGGAGACTTCAAATGATGATGAAGCAGGTCCTAGTAACGCTGGTGAACATGATGATGAAGTTGCTCCTGGTAATCAGTCGGAGGTGAATGATGATCAAGAAGCTGAACATATGCCAGTTTTTGACCATGGTGATTCAGATCTTGAGGGGGAGCAGATCCAGTTGTCAGGTCAAACAAATCAAGTTGGTGAACAAGATGCAGAGCAGAATGTTACTAATCTGGAGGGAAATGTAGAAGTTCCAAGCAAAGTGATGCCGCGAACTCTTTCTTATCATCCAGAGGAGTTGATAATAGGAGAATTGCAATCAGGCGTTCGGACGAGACGTCAAATTGACCAGGGCTTAACATGTTTTTATTCTACAGTAGCACCTTTACAAACTGAATTTTCATTAAGTTGTTTTATCTCACAGGTCGAACCGCGGACTTACAAAGAGGCGCTTACTGAAGACTCTTGGGTCATAGCGAGGCAAGAAGAATTAAGTCAGTTTGAGAAGTTAGGTGTGTGGAAGTTAGTTGATTTACCGGATGGTCAGAGAAAAATCAATACAAAATGGGTTTTCAAATGTAAGAGGGACGACAGAGGAGTGGTTGTAAGGAACAAAGCTCGACTCGTTGTTCAGGGCTTTAGTCAACAAGAGGGGATTGATTTTACCGAAGTCTATGCTCCTGTCGCACGACTAGAGGCTATCAGAATTTTCCTAGCATTTGCGTCTTGGAAAAATTTCAAAGTATTTCAGTTGGATGTTAAATCAGCGTTTCTTTATGGGAAGGTCAAAGAGGAGGTTTATGTTGGTCAGCCGCCGGGCTTTACTGACCCAATCCACAAGAACAAAGTTTATCTGCTGGATAAAGCGTTGTACGGTCTACATCAGGCGCCGAGAGCCTGGTACGAGACTTTGTCTCAACATCTACTCGCTAACCAGTTCATACGTGGAAAAGTGGATGCCACTCTCTTCACTAAAGTCGTTGATGGTCATCTTCTGATAGTACAAATTTATGTAGACGATATTATTTTTGGGTCGACGAATGAGAAATTATGCAAAGATTTCGAACAGGTGATGAAGCAGAAATTTGAAATGTCTTCAATGGGGGAGATGAAATTCTTTCTGGGATTACAAGTTGAACAACTTCCTGAAGGGATTTTCATTCATCAAACGAAGTACGTGCATGATATTCTGGAGAAATTTGGAATGTCAAGTTCTACTCCAGCTGCTACCCCACTTGCGACAAATCATGGTATTCACCCAGATCTCACCGGAGACAGGGTTGATGAGACACTTTATCGATCCATGATAGGTTCTTTGATGTACCTAACTGCTTCACGTCCTGACATCATGTACCCAACGTGCCTCGCAGCAAGATTTCAGTCTAACCCGAGAGAATCGCACATGATTATTGTGAAGAGGATTTTACGTTACTTGAAAGGCACACCCACATTGGGGTTGTGATATCCTCGCAATGGCGATTTTACACTCGAAGGGTTTTCCGATTCAGATTTCGGATGCTGCAAAGTTAACGCGAAATCAACAACTGCAGGATGCCAGTTTTTTGGTTCGAGATTGGTTACTTGGCAGTGTAAGAAACAGACATCTGTGGTGCTATCTACATGTGAAGCAGAGTATGTTTCTGCTAGCAGTTGCTGCTCTCAGATCCTGTGGATACAGCAACAGATGCGCGACTACGGTTTGCAGTTTCTTAACACACCTCTGTTTGTTAATAATGAGGCCGCAATTAATATAACTAAAAATCCAGTACATCACGCTAAAACTAAACATATTGAGATTCGTCATCACTTTATTCGCGATTGCTTCGAGAAAAAGTTGATACGAATTGAGAAAATCCACACTGACGAACAAAAAGCTGATTTGCATACCAAAGCTTTTGATAAAAATAGGTTTCAATATTTGTTAAAACTTAATGGTATGAAACTGCTTTCGGTGGGGTTGTGAGCGTTGATGAGAGTACTGTTGCGGATGAAGATGAGAAACAATCTGCGATGGTTTGTCGATTTTTTACGTGTTTTGGTATTTAGGGGGAGATAGATAGTTGTACATATTTTATTTTCAGAAAAATACAAAAACAGTAAAAAATGCAAAAATCCAAAAACATGATAAAATTGAAAAAGAGCTTGTGTATATAGGGAAAATGTTAGTACATCAGCTAGACAATTACAGTATGCTAAAGATTTGGAAAGATAAAATGAGTTAAACAGTCTCACTAATGATGTGTCGATAGGTTTTCGTACATTTAGTAGATTTATTCGGGATATAAACCTAAAATTTCAAACTGGTGAAATTCGTGGGGAACACTACTTGGATATATAGGTAACCCCTGAAATCTCGTTTGAAAGGTCTCGTATTCTGATATACTAGGTGGTTATACTCTATGATGTCTGGGGTATTATTCCGGGACTTCTGCTGAACGGTGGTTCTGACCTAGTCCCTGGCTAATACTTTCACCAAAATGCTTGAAATATAGCATTATAGCCCTCAGCTGATTAGACAATAAAATTGATAATCAGTTGTTGTAGCTAAAAGATTCTCTAAAGGGAACACATTGCAAAGTCGAAGCTGATATCTCTCTGCTGAACGGAAGTTCTGACCTGAGATCCCTCAGTTCTCGCATACCCTAATTTATGTACAGATATCATTGTAGTATCTTTGCCTGTAAGACTGAATATTGGGATTCTGGATACGGGAGTATATTCAAGAGGTGGGACACATGAATCGATCTATGTTCTTAAAACACTTAAATAGTATCCTGAATAGATTGAAGTTTGTATGAAAATTTAAGATGGATCAGTATATCGACAATCGAGGTGAATTGTTTAAATCTGAGTATGTAATATAGCTTAACGGTACTTGTAATCTGTCTGAAAAGCTGATATGATTCCCTAACACGCTCACCAAAAACAAATTTGTAAATAGTTTGTTTTCTGCAATTTAAGTTTTCTGTTATTTCATTTCTTAGTTTAGATCAGCCTAAAATCCAAAAAGATATTATTTCTGCTTTATTTTAGACAAACCAGAGTGGAAAGTTGATTGTCGGATTCTAGCAAAATGAAGCAGATGCAGGAGATTCTGAGCTGAAGATCGAGGAGAGCTTACATTGTTGGAAAATGTTTGTTTTCAAAGTTTTAAACAAGTTCATTAAGTTGATACTTGTTATTTTTCAGAAAATTGGAAAATTGTTTCACTAAATCAGTCTGTTTCGTCAACAGATCAACCAGGGTCATTAAATTGAACTTGGTAGTTTAATCAAGTATTCAGGGTCATTAATTTAAACTTGAAAACTTGAGTGGATTTTTAAAACTGATTGAAGTTGTGTTTATTGTTTGATAAGATAGAATGTAATGTTATCGGTTGAGTAACAGGTTTGGACGATATTTCCCAACGGAGGCAAATTGCAAAAGCTTGAACCAGATATCTCAAGATTCCAGCATAATGAGAGGGGGAGTCTGGATCAACAGCTATTGGGAAGTTGGTAGATAAAGCTAGAAGTCAGTCTGAGAACCTGTGAAGAATGCTTAAAGATAGACAGAGTTAGTAAAAAGACAAAGACTAAAGACTACGGATCTGAAGATGCTAAAAAGACTACGTCAACATCCAAGGGGGAGTCTGTTGATGCACGGAATGTCTGTTGACTGCGTCTACAAAAAGTCTGAAGTCAAGATTGGTCTATAGAGGGTCAAAGTGTAAATATTGTGTAATATAGACTTAGGACCGCTTATGTGTCAATGTAATGATGTAGAACCGCTTTTGTGTCATGGTTTAGTCTAGGACCGCTTTTAGGACATAAGGGAGGATCGCTTATGTGACAAGGTGCTGGATCGCTTATTGGACTGTCACATAAGCGACCCATGATCACTATAAATAGGGTGGAGCGGTTCTTCATTTGTAATAGTGATGTATGTGCTAAGGTGCCGAAACTCTGCTGAAATTTTATCAGAAAGCAATACAAACACAAGGAATTGAAAGGATTAGCTGTTGTTACTTTACTTACGTTGATTCCGCCTTCGTATGTGAAGATGAACTACTTCGACTGACTTTTCGGGTCATAGAACGGTCCAACAGTTTAGGGTTTTAAAAGCAAAAGTATTCTACAGGTTCTAGGTCGTTGCTGACGCAAAATCAGAAGAACTTGTATAATACCCAGATACCAACTAGTTATAAAGACCTAGTATCTCAGAATCTGGCAATCTCTCAAACGAAATTTCGGTGTACTAATACCATATACCTGAGAGATGTTAAACCACTAATTAAGAAGTTTCGTTATGTTTATATCTTGAAAACAATTTACTGAATGTGCGAAGTCTACTGGCACATCATCAATGAGACTGTTTGAAAATCTTTTTGACACTACATTTCTTTAGCGTGTTATGATCGTCCATTGATGTACTATTATTTACTCTTTTATACACGAAAATTCGAATTTTTGTCTTTCTCTATGTTTTTGTATTTTTCAAATTTTATATGTTTTTGTTTTTTTTCTTCACAACATATTTCTCGCCCTAAAATCAAAAACAAATTTTTGGATTTTTGGTTTTAAAGAAAGAACTTGAAAACAAAAACTTTGACAAACCGATGAGGATTACTTCAAATCGCCATCCGTCACGGCTTCACATTCTTTATTCCCCCATGACAAATCTTTCATCCAATTTAATTTTAAAAGATATTGAAACTTTGTTCGATCAAATGGTTTTGTATAAAAATCAGTTTTTTTGTTCATCGGTGCCAATTTTCTCAATACAAATCAATTTTTTCTTGTAGCAGTCATGGATAAAGTGATGTCGTATCTCGATATGCTTTGTTTTAGAGTGTTGAACCGGATTTTTAGTTATGTTAATAGCAGCCTTGTTATTTACATATATTGGCATGTTAAGAAACTGCAATCCATAGTCGCTCATCTGTTGTTGTATTCATAGGATTTGCGAACAACAACTGCATTTGAAACGTATTCTGCCTCACAAATCTAGAGAGCGACTGTGGTTTGCTTCTTACACTGCCACGTTACCAAACGTGTGCCAAAGAATTGGAGTACTCTAGGACTCGACTAGTAGCGTGCGCAGAGGCATGTTGGATACATGATATCCGGATATGATGCAGTCAGATACATCAAAGAGCCAATCATCTAACGGTAGGGAGTTTCGTCAATTTTCTCTCCGGTTGAATCTGGTCCGATGCCGTGATTCTGAGCTAATGGGGTAGACATCGGGGATGCTTCAGACATCTTGAATTTTTCGAAACATCGTTCACATACTTCGTCTTATGTATGAAGATCCCATCAGGGAATTGGTCGATTTGAAGTCCAAGAAAGAACTTCATCTCCCCCGTAGAACTCATTTCAAACTTTTTCTTCATTACCCTTTCAAACTGTTTGCACAACGCATCATTTGTCGAACCGAATATGACATCATCCTCGTTGATTTATACAATTAAGATGTGTTCGTCCACTTCTCGCGTAAAGAGGGTACTATCTACTGTTCCTCTGATAAAGCCATTGTCGAGGAGAGCTGAGAAAGCGTCTCATACCAGGCTCTTGGGGCCTCATGTAACTCGTACAATGCCTTGTCCAGTAGGAATACTTTATCTTTGTGTATCAGATCGACGAACCCCAGTGGTTAGCCGACGTACACCTCCTCTTTCACCTTACCGTACAGGAATGCGGACTTTACATTTAATTGATAGACTTTAATTCCTTTCCAAGATGCAAACGCCATAAAGATTTGAATCGCTTCTAATCTGGCGACGAGAGCATAGACTTCGGTGAAATCTATTCCCTCTTGTTGACAAAAACCCAGAACAACGAGTTGAGCTTTATTACGTACAATCATACCTCTATCGTCTTTTTTGCACTTGAAGACCCATTTCGTGTTTATCTTCTTTTGGGCTTCAGGCAGATCGACAAGTTTCCACAGACCCAATTTTTCAAATTGTAAGAGTTCTTCCTGCATGGCGTTTACCCAGCTTTCCTCCATCAGTGCTTCCTTATATGTTTTCGGCTCTACCTGCGAAATAAAACATTTGAATGTGAACCGATTTTGCAATGGAACCATTTTTGAATAAAAACAACTAAAACCCTAATTAACTTGATGTCGGATTTTAACACCACTTTGTAATTCCCCAATAATGAACTCGGTGGGTGGTAAAACAGTGCTCTTGGCATAACTTCATTGGATACGCTCACTTCTGGTTTGTAGGTTTGTAACATTCTGTTCGACATCTTGGTTAACAACGGAAATTTCATTATGAGCACTCGTTCCTTCATTTTGATTGTCGAGTAAACTATCAAGCTGAATTTCACCATCATCAAAAGTAGATCCATATTCATCGTATGTTGGTTCAGCTTCAGATTCAGAGTCGTCAGATTGATCAAAACTAGGAGGTGATGCATTCACCTTTGGATCGACTTCGGGTTCATTTGTTCTAGTAGTCTGTGATTCAGGATGTTGAGTACTTGGACCTGCTTCAGCATCATGTGTGCTAACGTGTGTCTATGTCACAACGATTGGTCATGGGACTTGATCTTGTGAATAAGATTGTTTATGCTGATAGTGTCACACCCCTTTCTGTGGCGGAAGCACGAGGCGTGATTATGAACGGTTCTCATTGCATACGAAAGGTAAACATACTATATGCTCGAAAATAACTTCAAACATTACATTACCAAAAACATAAGTCAAGTGTTTACAACACATGATAGCATATTGTCTTAAAGGTTACAACTTTATTTAACGATAAACAAAGCGACATCCACGAGCATAAGTAAGACCACGCACACATCCATCCTAGTTACCTGAAATACATGTGAGTTTTGGAAAAACGTCAACATAATGTTGGTATGAATTCATGCAGTTTTTGTATTTCACGTTTGTATACTTTATTTGAAAACATAGTTTGTGTCATGTATAAATCAAGTTTTCATATGTTTAAATCAAGTATTTAGGTGTACTCCACGTACTTATGTATGACTCACGTCTCTCTTGAGTACCCCACGTACTCGAGTATAATTCTCATCTTCTTGAGTACCCCACGTACTCAAGTTTAATTCCCATCTTCTTGAGTACCCCACGTACTCAAGTTTAAGTCAAGTTTTAGTATGGTATGAAATTTTATGTAAGTAAAGTATTCCTGTAAATATCAGGATTGTTAATGGGTTGCAAAGCCATTAACATGTGACACGACATATGAAGTCACCAAACCTTAGGCATTTAATTGGTATATTCTGAGACACAAAAGCACTACTTGATTCTCGCCCTCACCAAGAGTGTGGCTGCCCGGCACCCGTTAGATCTAACCTTTTGTTCTACGGTCTAGGTATATTGTTGATTAATGGTGCTTATATACCCTATTCGTGACACGATCTCTCGTATCAACTCTCATAACGCATCATACTTGGTTCTCGTTCTCACCAAGTGCGCTTCTTGTACTATTATATCACATCACGCTTGGTACTCGTTTCTCACCAAGTGTGTTTCTTGTATTCTTATATCACAACACACTTGGTACTCGTTCTCACCAAGTGTGCTTTTTATTATCATACCATTTGTTAAACATAGGAATATTTGTAACATGTATTTCACCCCCCAAGTTATAAAACTGAAAACAGTTAAGAGAAAAGGGGGAGCATGAACTCACAACTTTGCGTTCCTTGCGTCGTAAACTTCACTAGGTTTGCTTAATTAACGTCGTAACCTATACGCGTTTTCTCAACGTTAGTTTCTAGACTTGCGTCGCACAAGTACAGTCACTCTCTTTGGTGTATATATTCTTGTGTTAAAAATATTTTATATTTTTAACTAAGTATCTTACTTATATTATTTTCTCTAAAATTAATATAAGTATCTCGTGTTTTGCACTTTGCACCCGAATTATATATCTTGTATGTTGTATGTGTATTTTTATGTTTATACTCCTCATGAGTATCTAGTGTATTTTTAAATCTTAATACGCTAGCACGTATAACACATACTATATACACTTAGCACAAAGTTGGTGATAAAATAATATATATTTTTCTCTCAAAAATACATACTTATATCCATTTTTATTCTTGAAGAAATCCTCATTTCTTATCGCTAAAAATTAGAGAAACCTTGGTAATACTCTTAAATACATTTTAGGGAATAAGTTTCTCAAAAAACTTATATTTTTCCTAAGTGTCAAAATTTATAAAAATTTTGACAGAGTTTCCCCTAAAAATGGAGGTTTCCCATGTTTTCAAAACATGGGTTTATTTTCTTTTAAATTGTCAACAATCATCAACAACAATTATCAACAATAATCATCAACAACAATCACTAATTTCTCCATTTCATGAACTTGAATATTTACAAAAATGTGTAGTAACTTACTAGCACATTTAGTAAGTCTTGTTATTTTTAAAAATAAGTTTAATTTCTTAAAAACTTTATTTTTAAAGAATATGAAGTTTCACAACTTCTAGTCGGTTTTTACGAAAATTATTTCTTTGTTAAAACTTTTGTTACACAAGTGTCCACACACTTGTTTGTTCACAAAAACACCTCTAGTTCATGAAAGATCCGGTTTAAAAACATGGTTTCGTCTTACAGTTGGTTTTTCGAAAATACCACTTGTAGATCTTTAGATCTACTAGTTTAGAACTCCATTTCATAAGAAAAATTATTTTTACACAAGTTCATGTCACCATGTAGTAGTGTTCTTCATCTAACCACTTTCACACTTTAACATACTCTAGGTCATGTTTTATGAACATAACCTAGCCGGGTTAGATGACGATCCGAACTACTGCTAGCATTAAACAACACAAAATAATCATCACAGAACAAGTTCCATAAGTTTTACACTAACATTCATTCATTAACCACCAAGTTTATTATTTTTAGTAGACTTTTAGTTTTGGTTTCTAGTGTTCATAATTTTTATCCGACAAATCTCTTATTAACCACTTTAGACAAGATCAATAGGATGTTTTAGAACACTTACTACTAGCTCAAGGCTAGGGAAGAAACTAGACGAAAAATAGGTGGTTAATGGCGTTGTGGTGAGGTCCTTGCGATCCCGTGTGCACCGAGCCTCTTCGTATAAACTCTAACACACTTGCATATAGGTGGTTTGCATGAGAGTGATCAAATGATGGTAGTGGTGAGGCTTCTTGGTCTCGGCCGAAGGTAGCAAGAGAGAGGGAGAGAACATAATTTTGTTTGAGTGTTATGCAAATGAATTGGTTAATCTCTAACTCTTCTTATAAACCATCCAAGACTTTTATCCACTAAACAAAATGTCCCCGTGATACTTGACAATCCTAATTAAATAATCAAAGTTTGTAAGCGTATGTCCCCATATGGGGACCAATCGATCAAAGGGAGTGGAGTAATATGGTTCCCATTCAACTAATACTTAGCAATTAATTTTGAGTTTAGTTAGTTAGGTTTTAGAAAAAAAAACATAACTAAGTTATTAGTGTGTTATTTAATATAACGGGTGTTAGGGTATTCGGGGACCCTAACTAGCTCAAAAAAAAAAAAGAAAAATAATGTCAATGACAATATTTTTATGTTCCGGGTATAGTTCGGTTGGATATTAATCCGTTAAGGTGCTAAATCACACCTTTTTAGTGTCTTTTAAGTACCCTTTCAATTCCCAACACTTACGGAAATATTCTGGATGATAAAACGAAATTTCTGCATAATATTCGTATGTTTAAATGCTGAATTATTGCTGAATTATATAAATTCTGCACTTAAAGTGCGTTTCGGGTGCTTTTTAGTGCTTATTTTTGCTTTCGCAATGTCTATAAATTAAACCCTTATATGTACTCTTGGGTTTTAATGTACTTTTGTCGTTGGACCTACACCTAGGCCTCAATTCTAATGTCTGACTGCTTTCTGCAGTTCTGTTGACACATTGTGTCCTACCGGTGAGTTTACTAATATTTCTGACGCAACGCTCTCGTTTATGCATAAAGCAATATTTTATAGTACACAACGTGCATGAATTCACTTGTTTAATCATGTGTTCAGACATTTCTGACAATTAAGCACATAATTGCAGTCATTAAATAATAATTAAAGTGTACAGAAATTACCGGTTTGGTGCCAGTTATCACAGTCTCCCCCCGTTAAAAGAATTTCGTCCCGAAATTCAGGTTGAACTAACTCTCGCAGGAGTCTTGTTGAATAGGTGGGGATACTTTTCTTTGAACTGGTCTTCACGTTCCCATGTGTACTCGGGTCCGTGCTTAGAGCTCCAACGTAATTTGACAAGTTTCACACTGCTCCTCCTGGTCTTGCTGACTTTCCAGTCGGTAACCTCAACGGGTTATTCTGTAACTCGGAGGGCGTCATCAATATGCACTTCATCCATCGGGATGATCACATTTTCTTGTGTTGGACTCTTCTTGAGGTTGGATACATGGAACGTATCATGTACTCCGTTAAGCTCTTCCAGTAATTCCAACTTGTATGCCACGGTACCAATTCTCTTCAAGATTCTGAATGGTCCGATGTATCGTGGATTCAGCTTCCCACGCTTTCCGAATTTGGCTACACCCTTCCAAGGTGAGACCTTTAACAACACTTTGTCTCCCACTTCGAATTCTAATGGTTTTCGTCTTTGATCAGCGTAGCTCTTCTGTCGATCTCGAGCCGCCCTAATGCGCTCTCGGATCTGCGCAATCTTGTCGGTTGTTTCTTGTACAAGTTCAGGACCAACCATGCGTTTATCTCCGGCGTCTGCCCAACATAAGGGCGATCGGCACTTGCGGCCATACAGAGCTTCGAACGGCGCGGCCTTTATGCTTGTATGATAACTGTTATTGTAGGAAAACTCAACTAAAGGTAGGTGAGTATCCCAGTTGCCGCCTAGATCCATGACGCATGCGCGAAGCATATCTTCTAACGTTTGTATAGTCCGTTCGCTCTGGCCGTCTGTTTGTGGATGGAATGTCGTGCTCAGATCTAGCTGAGACCCAAAGGCTTCTTGGAATGATTGCCAGATTCTTGAGACAAAGCATCCATCTCTGTCTGAAATAATGGAGATTGGCACTCCATGACGCGTGACAATTTCTTTTAGGTATATCTCTGCAAGCTTTCCGGTGCTATCCTTCTCCCGGATTGGTAGTAAATGCGCAGATTTCGTTAGCCGATCGACTATCACCCATATCATATCATGCCCTCTAGGGGTCCTAGGTAACTTTGTTATGAAGTCCACTGTTCCCACTTCCATACGGGAATCTCTGGTTGTTGTAGTAGGCCAGACGGTTTCTGATATTCAGCTTTAACCTTAGCACAGGTCAGGCACTTTCCAACATAGACAGCAACGTCGCTTTTGAGTCTTGGCCACCAATAATATTCTTTCAAGTCTTGATACATCTTGTCCGATCCTGGATGGATCGAGTATCTTGACTTGTGCACTTCATCAAGGATGACTTCTCGTAAGCCACCATAGAGCGGAACCTATATACGTTTCTTAAAGTATAAGGCTCCTTCTTCATTTGGCACCATATATATCAATGCACCCTGGAGGTATTCAGTTCTACGGTTCTCTCCTTTAAGAGCTTTTTGTTGTGCATCTCGAATGCGTGCAGTGAGGTTCGTTCGAATGGTCATTTCTAATGCTCGAACCCTTAGGGTCTTAGCCCTTTCTTTTCGGCTCAACGCGTCCGCTACAACGTTTGCCTTTCCAGGATGGTACTTGATCTCACAGTCGTAATCATTTAGCAGCTTGACCCATCGCCGCTCGCGCATATTCAATTCCTTCTGATCAAATATGTGTTGTAAGCTTTTGTGATCTGTGAAGATTGTACATCGAGTACCATATAAATAGTGTCGCCAGATCTTCAAGGCAAATACCACTACGCCCAGCTCCAGGTCGTGAGTAGTATAGTTTCTTTCGTGCACCTTCAGTTGCCTTGAAGCGTAAGCGATGACCTTTTGGCGTTGCATGAGCACGCAACCCAGTCCTTGTCGCGAGGCGTCGCAGTATACCACGAAGTCTTCCGTGCCTTCAGGTAGTGATAATATTGGTGCATCGCATAGCTTGTTTTTGAGTAGCTGAAAAGCTTCTTCTTGCTTAACACCCCAGTCGTACTTCTTGTCTTTCTGCGTAAGGGCAGTTAGCGGCTGAGCTATTTTTGAGAAATTCTCGATGAATCGCCTATAGTAGCCTGCTAAGCCCAAAAATTGCCGAACTTCAGTCGGGGTTTTGGGAGCTTCCCAATTCTTTATGGCTTCAATCTTGGACGGGTCTACATGAATTCCCTTCTCATTCACCACGTGACCAAGAAATTGTACTTCGCGAATCCAGAATTCGCACTTTGAGAACTTTGCATACAGTTTCTCTTTCTTCAGTAGTTCTAGGATGGTTCTGAGGTGTTGCTCATGCTCATCTTTCGTCCGAGAGTAGATCAGGATATCGTCGATAAATACAATCACGAATTTATCGAGATATGGTTTGCATACACGGTTCATCAGATCCATAAAGACCGCTGGTGCGTTCGTCAGCCCGAATGGCATCACAAGAAACTCGTAATGTCCATAGCGTGTTCTGAATGCCGTCTTTGGTACGCTTTCCTCTTGTATCCTTAACTGATGATATCCAGATCGAAGGTCGATCTTGGAATAGTAGCTTGATCCTTGCAACTGATCAAATAAGTCATCAATCCTCGGTAGTGGGTACCGATTTTTGATAGTGAGCTTGTTCAGTTCTCTGTAATCGATGCACATTCGCAGAGTTCCATCCTTCTTCTTCACGAACAATACTGGAGCTCCCCAGGGCGAGAAGCTTGGCCTTATGAATCCTTTATCCAACAACTCCTGGAGTTGTGTGGATAATTCTTGCATTTCGGCTGGTGCAAGTCGATAGGGTGCCTTGGCTACAGGAGCGGCTCCTGGAACCAAGTCTATACGGAATTCGACTTGTCGTTGCGGAGGTAGTCCTGGCAGGTCTTTGGGAAAAACATCAGGGAATTCCTTCACCACAGGAATATCTTCGAGTTTCGGCTCCTCAGCCTTCTTATCTACAACGTGTGCTAGGAAGGCAACACATCCTTTCCTTAAGCACTTTTGTGCCTTCATGCAACTGATGATTCGAAGAGGCACGTCTCGTTTTTCTCCATGCACGATGAGAGTTTCATCATTCGCTAAAGGGATGCGAATAATTTTCTCATGACAAATAACTTCAGCTTTGTTCTAGGACAGCCAGTCCATTCCGACCACTACGTCGAAGCTACCCAATTGAATAGGCAAGATGTCGATGCTAAATCTTCGTTCACCAAGTTCTAGTGTGCAGCCTCTAACGACTTCGCTTGATTCAATAAGTTTACCATTGGCTAATTCTATGGAGTATGGAATATCCCATCTACTAGACTCTATCCCAAGCGTACGTTTAAATTCCACAGACATGAAACTATAATCGGCACCAGTGTCAAATAATATGGATGCAAAGTGATTGTTAACGAGAAACGTACCGGTGACCACGTTAGGGTCCTTGCGTGCGTCCTTTGCTCCAATCACAAATGCTCGAGCCTGAGCATTGTCTTTCTTTGGGCAGTCTTTCATGAAATGATCATTGCTTCCACAACGGAAGCATCCTTGGTTCCGCCCTTTCCCGTTACCATTCTTGTTACCAGCACCGTTTCCATTCCGGTTCTTTCCTTTTCCCCAACAGTCTTCTGTTTGATGACCCAATTTACCACATTGTCGCACCTTGGAATGCGACAAGCTCCATCATGATGATACCTACATTTTTGGCACTTAGGCATGGAGCCTTGGTATGCTTTAACTGCAGCATTTGCCTCCTTAGAGGGGTTGGTGTCACGTTTCTTGTTGGAACCCTTGTTGTTGCGAGTTGCTTGATTCAGGTTTGCATGCTTCCTTTTCTTGTCACCGGACGACTCAGCATGCGTCACGGTGTTTTCTGTCAGGTTCAGAGATAGCTTCTCCATGCGAACACAGTCTTCAGTAAGGCTGACAGCCAGAGTTACAGCCTCAGTGATTGTCTGGGGTTTGGCTGAAGTCACCATACCGCGAAATTCCAGGGCCAGTCCCCAAATGTAGCGTTCAACGCGCTTAAATTCCGGGGTCACCATATAAGGAATCACCCTGGACAAATCATGGAACCTTCGAGTATACCCAATGATGTCAGCACCTACCATAGTCAAGTGCCAGAACTCTGTCTCCAACCTTTGGAGTTCGGCACGAGAGCAGTACTTCTCTCGCATTTTCTCGTTCAGTTCATCCCAAGTCATGCCGTACGCGGCTTCATCACCCAGCGTTTGAACATGCAAATTCCACCATGTTAGTGCTTCATCGACAAACAGTCCAGTAGCGAAAGTGACTTGCTGATCCGCGGTACACTTGCTCATGCGGATAGTGGCCTCATTCTTCTCTGTCCAACGCACAAATGCTACCGCTCCTCCAGTGCCATCGTAGTTCATTGGTTTGCAGTCGAGGAACTGCTTGAAGGTGTAGCCTGTAATTAACCCAACCAATTCACTTATCAGCAATCGAAGAAATAATGAAACAAGGACCGTTCATAAATTTCTTCGTGCTTAGTAAATTGTTTTAAGGTTACCTTGAGCTGCGTTTCCTCCAGATAAATCTCCATACCCGTCACGTCTAGCATTGCTTGGTCCTCCACTGTCTTGGGTACGGTTCGCCTCGTACTGGGCGATAGCAGCAGAGATCCTCTCTTTTAGTAGAGCGTTCAGCTCTTTAGCAGTCTTTGGTAGTGGGGGAGGAGGAGGTTGATCACCATTCCGAGCATTCACAGCTTTCCTGGGTGCCATGTTCTGACAGAACATAACACAACAGGGTTAAACGTTTGTTTAATGTCGTCGAACTAAACAGTAGTAGCATATATATTCACAGGGATATACCACATAAGTGACATCAAACAATTATTACTCTAGCAGAGTACTTAGTAGGCTTGCACTGAGGGAATCTACACGTGACAAGACTTGTTGTGGTTCCTGTGCACTGAATTCCATAATAATGTATGCATCCATAATTACGTAATTCCTTGCACAGTCCGCACAGTTCGTTTCATCCTCGTATTTCTTCCTTCAGATGGGCCATCGCTTTCAGATAAAGTCACGTATACTTATGACATTCTACTTCTAGTATATGCTAATTATCACACATAATTGCAATTAACTCTCAATCACAGACGAGTGCTACTCTCGTGCACCCTAAGTCTCGTAGTGTCTTTTCTAGACTCATGTAGACAGTTTCAGGTAGTGGATGTCGCGAGAGGTTTTATGCAATGAAAACTCTTTGAAAAAATTGTTTTCGTGAAAGGATCCTAGAGATTGTAGACTAGGCTCGAGAAGGAATCCTGGTTCACTACAATCGCAGCTCTGATACCAATCTGTCACACCCCTTTCTGCGGCGGCAGCACGAGGCGTGATCATGAAAGGTTCTCATTGCATACGAAAGGTAAACATACTATATGCTCGAAAATAACTTCAAACATTACATTACCAAAAACATAAGTCTAGTGTTTACAACACATGATAGCATATTGTCTTAAAGGTTACAACTTTATTTAACGATAAACAAAGCGACATCCACGAGCATAAGTAAGACCACGCACACATCCATCCTAGTTACCTGAAATACATGTGAGTTTTGGAAAAACGTCAACATAATGTTGGTGTGAATTCATGCAGTTTTTGTATGTGGCCTCTTAGCTTTGTGGGTGATATCGTATGGTTGGTATCTCACCGCATAAGTGTCAGGGATGGCGTAGTTCATTAGTGCTTTCCGAGGATGTCTGTGCGTGCTCTCCTGTCTTTAGTCTTTCTCGGCGTCCACCCCAAATACAAAAAGAATTTGAGCATTACCCGCTCTATCAGATAGGACGACCTACTCCTTAGTTGAACCAAACTTTGCCACGACCGCACGAAAGCAGTTTTTCCTAAACGGTGATACCGCCTGGTTTGAAAATTCAATCTTTTAACAGCTTGCGGGGCCTGAAGGTGATATTAATACCACTCCAGCCCCTGCAGCCCCAAAGTGCTAGATCCATCGAAGTAGAGAGTCCATGGAACCACCTCTGCAAAGGCGAGGACTTCTTTATCGAGCTCGAAAAAATTCATGGTATGATCTGCCAAGAAGTCTGCAAATACCTGTCCTTTGACCGCCTTTATAGGAACGTACCAAAAAGTGAACTCGGATTGCCCTAGGATCCACTTCTCCCCTTCAACACGGGTCAGCATATACTTAATCAGGTCCAACATAGTTTGTGTCATGTATAAATCAAGTTTTCATATGTTTAAATCAAGTATTTAGGTGTACTCCACGTACTTATGTATGACTCACGTCTCTCTTGAGTACCCCACGTACTCAAGTATAATTCTCATCTTCTTGAGTACCCCACGTACTCAAGTTTAATTCCCATCTTCTTGAGTACCCCACGTACTCAAGTTTAAGTCAAGTTTTATTATGGTATGAAATTTTATGTAAGTAAAGTATTCCTCTAAATATCAGGATTGTTAATGGGTTGCAAAGCCATTAACATGTGACACGACATAGGAAGTCACCAAACCTTAGGCATTTAATTGGTATATTCTGAGACACAAAAGCACTACTCGATTCTCGCCCTCACCGAGAGTGTGGCTGCCCGGCACCCGTTAGATCTAACCTTTTGTTCTGCGGTCTAGGTATATTGTTGATTAATGGTGCTTATGTACCCTATTCGTGACACGATCTCTCGTATCAACTCTCATAACGCATCATACTTGGTTCTCGTTCTCACCAAGTGCGCTTCTTGTACTATTATATCACATCACGCTTGGTACTCGTTTCTCACCAAGTGTGTTTCTTGTATTCTTATATCACAACACACTTGGTACTCGTTCTCACCAAGTGTGCTTTTTATTATCATACCATTTGTTAAACATAGAAATATTTGTAACATGTATTTCACCCCCAAAGTTATAAAACTGAAAACAGTTAAGAGAAAAGAGGGAGCATGAACTCACAACTTTGCGTTCCCTGCGTCGTAAACTTCACTGGGTTTGCTTAATTAACGTCGTAACCTATACGCGTTTTCTCAACGTTAGTTTCTAGACTTGCGTCGCACAAGTACAGTCACTCTCTTTGGTGTATATATTCTTGTGTTAAAAATATTTTATATTTTTAACTAAGCATCTTACTTATATTATTTCTCTAAAATTAATATAAGTATCTCGTGTTTTGCACTTTGCACCCGAATTATGTATCTTGTATGTTGTATGTGTATTTTTATGTTTATACTCCTCATGAGTATCTAGTGTATTTTTAAGTCTTAATACGCTAGCACGTATAACACATACTATATACACTTAGCACAAAAGTTGGTGATAAAATAATATATATTTTTCTCTCAAAAATACATACTTATATCCATTTTTATTCTTGAAGAAATCCTCATTTCTTATCGCCAAAAATTAGGGAAACCTTGGTAATACTCTTAAATACACTTTTAGGGAATAAGTTTCTCAAAAACTTATATTTTTCCTAAGTGTCAAAATTTATAAAAATTTTGACAGAGTTTCCCCTAAAAATGGAGGTTTCCCATGTTTTCAAAACATGTGTTTATTTTCTTTTAAATTGTCAACAATCATCAACAACAATAATCATCAACAACAATCACTAATTTCTCCATTTCATGAACTTGAATATTTACAAAAATGTGTAGTAACTTATTAGCACATTTAGTAAGTCTTGTTATTTTTAAAAATAAGTTTAATTTCTTAAAAACTTTATTTTTAAAGAATATGAAGTTTCATAACTTCTAGTCGGTTTTTACGAAAATTATTTCTTTGATCCGGTTTAAAAACATGGTTTCGTCTTACAGTTGGTTTTTCGAAAATACCACTTGTAGATCTTTAGATCTACTAGTTCAGAACTCCATTTCATAAGAAAAATTATTTTTACACAAGTTCATGTCACCATGTAGTAGTGTTCTTCATCTAACCACTTTCACACTTTAACATACTCTAGGTCATGTTTTATGAACATAACCTAGCCAGGTTAGATGACGATCCGAACTACTGCTAGCATTAAACAACACAAAATAATCATCACAGAACAAGTGCCATAAGTTTTACACTAACATTCATTCATTAACCACCAAGTTTATTATTGTTAGTAGACTTTTAGTTTTGGTTTCTAGTGTTCATAATTTTTATCCGACAAATCTCTTATTAACCACTTTAGACAAGATCAATAGGATGTTTTAGAACACTTACTACTAGCTCGAGGCTAGGGAAGAAACTAGATGAAAAATAGGTGGTTAATGGCGTTGTGGTGAGGTCCTTGCGATCCCGTGTGCACCGAGCCTCTTCGTATAAACTCTAACACACTTGCATATAGGTGGTTTGCATGAGAGTGATCAAATGATGGTAGTGGTGGGGCTTCTTGGTCTCGGCCGAAGGTAGCAAGAGAGAGGGAGAGAACATAATTTTGTTTTAGTGTTATGCAAATGAATTGGTTAATCTCTAACTCTTCTTATAAACCATCCAAGACTTTTATCCACTAAACAAAATGTCCCCATGATACTTGACAATCCTAATTAAATAATCAAAGTTTGTAAGCGTATGTCCCCATATGGGGACCAATCGATCAAAGGGAGTGGAGTAATATGGTTCCCATTCAACTAATACTTAGCAATTAATTTTGAGTTTAGTTAGTTAGGTTTTAGAAAAAAAAAATAACTAAGTTATTAGTGTGTTATTTAATATAACGGGTGTTAGGGTATTCGGGGACCCTAACTAGCTCAAAAAAAAAAAATAATGTCAATGACAATATTTTTATGTTCCGGGTATAGTTCGGTTGGATACTAATCCGTTAAAGTGCTAAATCACACCTTTTTAGTGTCTTTTAAGTACCCTTTCAATTCCCAACTGTAACACCTCGAAAAATTTCGTCCAATAATGTCTTGACACGTGTCATAAGGTTCCGGTATGTGAAAACAAACTTTAGAGGGACTAAAAGTGACAAACAGTGAAAACTATGGAACGTAAGGGTCCAAAGTGTCAACAATGGATAAATAGACTCTATGATAACCCTACATAATGTTTATAACCTTAAACGGATGGATCATGGATCATACGAAGCAGAAAATGCACAAAAGTGAGGAATTACAAACTATAGGGGCCAAAAGTGTCAACATGTTGAATTTATACCTCTGAGTGAACTTTTGGCAGACCCGAAGCATTGTAATGCTAAAATATACTCACTAGAATATGTGGTAAAAATTTCATGAAGTTTCGTTAACGTATGAGAAAGTTATGGCCAAAACCGTACTTGAGGGGTTAAAAGCGTCAACGTCGAATTTCATGGCTTTTCGGTTGAGCGCAAAGTTATCCGAGGACACTACCATGTTGGTAAATGTCCCAAGGTTCTGAGAAACCAAGTTTGGGGGTTTACGAGTCAAAATAAGTAGCCGAAACATCGCGTGCAAGGACAGGGACCAAAACTGGCAAGTTTGAAAGAAGTTTGACAGCAGCAGACCTCAGGCGACCCACCTGGACATGCCCAAGCGGGCCGCGTGACCCTATCAGATGCAGAAATTCGCGAAATGGGCATTTTGGGTCCGAAATTTGAATGGGAAACAGCTAATACCACCTCCTAAATGCACCAATGGATGGTCTTGCATGCCTAGGCTACTGGGAGCTCTCTATAACATCTGAATTTCACCATAAAACAGATCATTCCTTCATTCTTGAGCACTTGTGTTAGTAACAAGAACTCTCTCAACTTGCAATAACTCTCAAGGCAACTTCTGGAGCATCTCTGAACGACAAGGCAGCTTCCTAGTGTTAACTAAGCTTCATTAGGACCTTTGTAAGCTTTTATATCAGTTTATAATTCGTTCTTGCTTTGATTATTAGTTAAAAGTCAAACCGTTGTTCATGTAGTTTGACTTTTCGATTAAACGAGTTTGGCTCTGTCATTTCTCAAATTGAAACCACTGATATGTTGGTATTAATGTGGGAAACAAACCCTCAAAAGGGTATTCTCTGATTCCCACTCTAAGCATGCTATTTGTCGAGTCAAAGTTGTTTCTAAAAAGTCAACAGGAATCGTTTTTGCGAAATATGGCATAAATGGTATTGTAGATGACATGCAATCAGTTTGATCATCATAAATAACTTATAATGAATATAAGAATGTGTTTTATCCTAATCGACTCGACAATCCTTAGTATAAATACGAATCGGAACCGAAAGTCTTATAAAACGACTTTTTCGTAGACTATCGATTCGGATCCGTGCATGCATGTTTGAGATCTGTATTGGAGCTTATTTTTGACCACTTTTATTTTGGTTAAACTTTCTGGAATTTTTTATATCTCGAGTCTATACTTAGCCGATTCATTTGCATGTTTCCGATTTATGCTTAAAGTTGACTATTTTGCCCTTTTTAATATAAAACGTGATTTTTGGATAAGTGAAAGAGTAGAAATCTTTATTTCTAATATATAAACTTGCACCGAAAATTTGAGATCAGTTAGTGGTCCAGATTTTGAGTTATGGCCGATATCGTAAAACTATATCTTAAAGTTACATAAACGGCACATTTAGCGTATAACCTATTTCAGGCCACGTTTTGATATAAAACTTTTTACCCACTGATGTTATATAATATTTTGGGATTTTTGATGATTTTTATTTAATTTTTGGCTGATCGGATCATACGTCGCTAAGTCGATTCGGTTTATGCCGGTTTTGACTGTTTAAGCCATAAAATGAGTTTTATACATTCTTTTGACCCCAAACCTTTTTCTACTGATTTTATATGTTAAATAAATTATTTTGAGCATTCTGGAAATATAAAAACCTCAGCTTTCTTTTGAAAACCTGGAAACGGCTCTAGATCGCATTTTTAGCATTTTTAACGCATAGTAAGCGTTATACTCATTTTAAACATATAAGACTCATACCTACTGATGTATTTAGTATATTTTCATATAATAACAGTAAGTATAAGTATATGAACTCAGATTTCCAGTTTTAGCATTTTTAGCCCTTGTGAAATTACGAAAATACCCATGCGGTGCATAGTTTGATTTTAAATGATAAGTTTTGTATACGGGTCATACCCTACTGTTATAATATGTTAAATGAAGTATATTTACTGTATAAATCAGACCCGAGACTCAGATTTCCAAATTAATCCTTTTATAATCTTTTAAATGACCAAAATGCCCTTCTAAGGCATAAATTGAGTTTAAAATTATTCGGGGCATAATAGAACATAACTTACTGATATTATATCATATTTTAAGCATATTATCTCAGGGAACTTGAATACGACTCAGTTGGCTACCCGTAACGCCCTTTTTGCGTTCGGTTCGGTTTACGTAACTAGTTTGCGTAAATTAACCGAAACGGGTCAAACATTATCATTTTTATCTCAAAATCCAGAATGTATTTAGTATACCCATATTATACAAGTATCCAAACTTGTCGGGTCTAAATCATATTCTATCTGGTCTTTCGCTTAATCGTGCGCTTGTACCGTATCGTCCTTAAAACTAACCGGTCAAAGCTTAGGCTTAAATAAAAGACCCGTTAGGAATCTAATAGGTTATTATAAACCTTTGTTCCAGATTAGGAGACCCAGTAAAAGCTATCTACACTTACCAATTGTGATTCATACTTGCTCAGGTAAATACATTTTGACTTATTTTCACTATACGGGCTTGGGGTACGGTATATAGAATACTGCTTGATCGAGCGCACAAATCCTGCGCCTTGGGTGTACAGTCTTGAATAGTTTGTGCGACTCGTTTAAACAGTCTTGTCTTACTTTAGGCTTTGGGGGGTTATTGACCGTGTCCCGGATATCCTTGGCATTATCTTACGAGATGGCCACGACCAGAGCACGGGGTGTAGGCGTACACCCGACGTGTATAACTCTTTAATGTGGTGTGTCATTTAATCTTTAGCCCGGACAGCAGATCCCGGGCCACCAAAAGTACGAGTACATGTAATTCGTTCACAAGTTTATATTGCATAATTATCCCAAGTTAATAAAAATATTTATGCTTTGTGCATTTAAATCATTTTTCAATCATTTTCAAAATGAGTCAGTTGATTTGTATTTACCAGTGTAAACTGACGTATTTTTCCCAAAAGGTTAAGTGCAGGTACTAAACGAACTAGGCTGGCTGTTTCCTAAGAGCGTCCACTATAGTCTCGCAAGCTCGGACGACAAATAAACTGTTGAACAATTTATCTTATTTTATTGATCCGCCTGTGGATCCGTTTCAACTACTTATGATGTTTATTATTACATTTTAATTAAAGTTGAAATGAATCTATTTCTGCTTCAGCTGTGCATTATTATATTGTGTTGTTCGTCTATGACGATGCCAACCACGTCACTGTACCCCACACCGGGCCCACCGGTGACACGTGGAGATCGGGGTGTGACAGGTTGGTATCAGAGCCAACGCTGAGTGAATTAAACACTAGTCTTTTGCGTTTAATCTCAGTTACACAATTGCACATTCCTCGATTTTCGAGTCTAGACAAAGAACTTAGGAAATGTTCAAAATTTCGTTTATTTTTATTTTCATTTTCTAACTTTGTCTCATATATATATTTTTGTTGTGCAACTTGTTTGATTTTTGACAGGTTCAACATGCCGCCACGAGTTCGAGGAAGGGGACGAGGAGGATTCGCCACATCACATGACCACGAGGCAGGGCCTTCGCACAGGCGAGCCCCATCAGCATCGCACAACACTGCAGCCCACGATCTTTGGAGATCATTTGCTGAACCAGCCAGGCACTCGGTATCACTGAGTACCTCACCATCCCTACCTCACTCCTTTGGGCCACATTCTGAAAATGGGCCCCATGACTCCCATGGATCTTTCATACCCCTACACCAGTCACCTCACCACTACCCAGCACCAGTTTATCAGGGCCTGTACAACCCTGATGCCTACTTGGATGAACCAGTGGGTCATAACCCACTAGGACCTGAAGACCACTTCTCTGGTGGCAACGAGATGGAGGTCGACGAGGACACCGATCCCTCCATGCCACCGTCCGGCACTCCCAACCTTTCAATGGTGTTGACAGCTACGAAGAGAGGTTTAAGCAGCACGACTGGGTCTATACCCCCAGCTACCATAACTCCCCCATGCACCAGTCTTACCACGGTTCTCCCGTGCACTCTCAGCACCACTCCCAGCAGCAGCAGCTTCAGCAGCAGCCTCAGCAGCAGGACCCATCTGAGGCCTTCTGGCGCGACGTGGTCACTCCGTCGCCACCACCACCACCGGTTTTGCCTCCTCCGCCTCAGAGGCCAAGGAGGAACGCGCGTATGTCTACGCGAGGAGGGATTCGCATTGGCACCCCTCGACATTCAGGTAGCGGCCGCTGCTCGCCGCTCCACGAGGAGTCAGAGATGGGAGAATCTCAGCATCCCGTCTCAGAGGTTTCTTCTGCGCCTATTGCGCCACCGCCACCACAGAACTTTGGAGAGCCAATCCCTGCGTATGCTAGCGCAGCACAGTTCAACCCTTTCGAGCCGACTTTTCCTCCCGGTTATGATTATACGGGAGATCCCTACTGGTTAGCTTCAGGCTACAACCCTCTCAACCAGGAGAATGCTTTTGGAGGTCCCTGGGCTACGGGACAATCAGCTTTTGGGTACTTACCGCAAGGGTACCAGCAGCCGCAGCCTCTACAGCCACCGCAGTATCAGCCACCGCCGCCGGCGCCAATGATGTCGCCACCGCAAGTCCAAGAAATCCTGCAAGGGATACACGACGTGCGACGGGAATTGCAACATGATCGCCGACACAACCGCGGTATGTTCAAGAAGATGGTTGACTTGATTAAGGGTAAGAGTAAGAAGGATTATTAAATCCTTTGGTTGTTAGCTCATTTACACATGTCCCTGCGTGGACATTTATTCCTGTATTCTACCCCTGCGTGGGTATATTTCTCTTATTCTACCCCTGCGTGGGTATGTTATTCCTGTTTAACCCCTGCGTGGGTTTGTTTTGCTTGTTTGTTGTTTGTTTTTGGTTTAGCCCCTGCGTGGGCATGCTATTTGAGAAAAGTCCCGTTTAGGGCAAAAGTTGTACTAGTTTACTTTAATTAAAATGGTTAATTTAAATTTTTTCTTCATTTTATTTATGTGCATGAATATAATATTCAAATAAATGGAAAATATCAATTTTTATTTGATTTGCCATTTTAATAAGAATCTTAGTAAGGTAGAACCTAGCTTGAATGTCTTATTAAAAGGCCTAGCCAATATGGTAAAACCTGGTTGAAAAGATTCAAATCTCTGTTAACATCTAAAAACATGTTAACATTCTTGACTAAGCGTGATTCGTAAAATCACACATGTCACCCTTTTTAATAAATTATCTACAGACTATATCTGTATACAAGTCTGATTATGACTTGATACCTACGGGTTATCACTATATATAAAGCAAAAAGGCAGTTGTGGTCTATGACTCCCTGCCAAGTAAAGGATTATTTGTTTAATTATACAATGCTAATCCTATAAAAATCTAAATTTATAATTTAGAAGTTGTCCGAAGTGACTAGGCCTTTGTGCCAATATATATATTTCATTCCATAATATAGTTGCTAATAAAAGCCCTGAATGAAATTAAATAAATTAACTATTATGGTTCTTAATACCATGGTTAATAAATCGTCTAGAACGATAATACTGTTAGGTTTCTAAATAAGACCTTGTCCTTTTATGTAGCTTAAAGCTACATGGCCAAATCGGAGGAAACCAACAGTCATTCTGGGGAGCACCCAGATGATACAAAGATTCACGTCACTGGTGCGGAACTGCAAGCACTGGTTGAAAACGCTGTTGCCAAAGCTATGGATAGGCAATTCAGAGAATCTAGCGGGACTCGGAGTAGGACCCGAACCGTATCGCATGTCAAGCCCAAGACTCATTCAGAGGCTCATAGTAAGCCACCTTCTAAGAAGAATGAGCCGAAGAAGGATGAGGGGGATAATCACTCCTCCAACCACAGCAGTATTCCTAAGCAAGAAATCAAGCTGAAGCATGATACGCACAGCAAGTCCTGTACGTACAAGTATTTCGTTTCATGCAAACCCAGGGATTTTACTGGGGAAAAAGGAGCAGTTGACTGCATGACATGGATTGATGAGATGGATACAGTTGTTGACATCAGCGGGTGTGCTGATAGGGACGTTGTGAAGTACGTGTCCCAGTCATTCAAGGGAGATGCTCTAGCATGGTGGAAGTCTCTCCTACAAGCTGCCGGTAAGGCCGCTCTGTACAGCTTGACATGGGATCAGTTTGTAGCCCTAATCAAAGAGAATTTCTGCCCGCAGCACGAGGTCGAAAGGATTGAGTCGGATTTCGTATCCCTGGTAATGAAGAACCTCGATTGTCAGGCATATCTCACCACGTTCAACACCTTATCTCGATTAGTGCCGTATTTGGTGACCCCGGAACCGCGAAGGATTGCTCGATTTATTGGGGGTCTGGCGCCAGAGATCAAAGCGAGCGTTAAGGCATCAAGGCCTACGACATTCAGATCCGTAGCTGATCTATCCCTCTCCCTCACTCAAGATGTAGTCAGATTGAGAGCTATGAAGAGCTCAGAGGAAAACAAGAGGAAACGTGAGGATGACACCTCACGAAGATCGGAGAAACGACACAGAGGGAACAACGACCATAAGAAAGGGTCGGGATTTAAGAAGGGAGATCATCAGTCGGGTGAGAAACCCAGATGCAAGACCTGCAAGAGACACCATTTTGGGAAATGTCGTTTGGAAGCGAAATCCCAGTCTCACGAGAAACGATGTGGAATCTGCAAGTCCACAGACCATAAAGCCTTAGATTGCAAGGAGATTAAGGATGCAACTTGTTTTGGTTGCAACGAGAAAGGGCACATCCGGCCAAATTGCCCAAAGAATGCGAAGAAAGCCGATGAAGGAAAGAAGACTAATGCGAGAGTCTTCAGAATGGACGCCAAGGAGGCAATTCTTGACGACAACGTCATTACAGGTACGTTTCTTGTAAATGATGTTTTTGCTAGAGTCCTGTTTGATTCAGGAGCTGATAAGTCATTTGTAGATGATAAGTTTTGTACGTTGTTAAACCTTCCTGTTAAAACCTTAAGTGTGAAATATGAGGTGGTATTAGCCGATGGAACCATAGAAACCGCCTCGACTGTTCTAGATGGATGTGTTATATCCATTAGGAATCATTCTTTCCCGTTATCCTTGCTTCCCTTTAAGCTAGCTGGATTCGATATAGTGATAGGCATGGATTGGTTAGCGCAAAACCAAGCCCAGATTCTGTGCAACAGAAAGCAAGTAGTAGTGAAGACTCCGTCTGGTGAGTCACTCACTATTCAAGGAGATACCCAGCATGGACTGCCTAAGCAAGTGTCCATGCTCAAGGCATCCAGATGCATGCAGAAGGGATGTGTCATTTATATGGCACAAGTTACCATTGATGAGCCGAAGCCGAAGATTGAAGATATCCCTGTTATCTCAGAATACCCTGAAGTATTCCCTGAAGAACTACCCGGTTTGCCACCGGATAGGCAAGTGGAGTTTCAGATAGGCATCATTCCAGGCGCTGCGCCTGTAGCAAGAGCACCATATAGATTGGCACCAACGGAGATGAAGGAGTTGAGGACGCAGTTGGATGATCTGTTAGCTAAAGGTTTTATTAGACCTAGCTCGTCTCCTTGGGGAGCGCCAATCTTGTTCGTTAAAAAGAAGGATGGGTCGATGCGTCTGTGCATCGATTACCGTGAGCTTAACAAGGTCACTATCAAGAATAGGTATCCGTTACCCAGGATCGACGATCTGTTCGATCAGTTGCAAGGAGCAAGCTATTTCTCCAAGATTGACCTGAGATCAGGTTATCATCAGCTAAAGGTCAAAGACGAAGATGTGCACAAGACAGCGTTTAGGACTCGTTATGGACATTACGAGTTCCTAGTGATGCCGTTTGGGCTCACCAACGCACCAGCCGCATTCATGGATCTCATGAATCGTGTCTGCAAGCCCTATCTAGATAAATTCGTTATCGTCTTTATTGACGACATCCTTATCTACTCGAAGAGCCAAGCTGACCATGAGAAACACCTTCGTTGTATTCTCAAACTTCTGCATCAAGAGAAGCTTTATGCCAAATTTTCGAAGTGTGAATTTTGGCTTCGAGAAGTCCAATTCCTTGGACATGTAGTAAGCGAGCGTGGTATCCAAGTAGATCCCGCTAAAATAGAAGCAGTCATGAACTGGCAGGAGCCGAAGACTCCTACCGAGATTCGCAGTTTCCTCGGATTGGCAGGATATTATAGGCGATTTATCGAGAACTTTTCAAGAATTGCTGCGCCCCTAACTTCGTTGACTAGTAAGAAGATTAAGTTTGATTGGGGCCCTAAGCAGCAGGAATCCTTCAACATTTTGAAGAAGAAGTTGAGCAACGCGCCAGTATTGACATTGCCCGATGGCATAGAAGAATTTGTGGTGTACTGTGATGCGTCACACACTGGCATGGGCTGTGTACTCATGCAGAAAGGCAAAGTCATTGCCTACGCTTCTCGACAGCTAAAGGTGCACGAGAAGAACTACACCACCCACGATTTGGAATTGGGTGCGGTTGTATTTGCTTTGAAGCTATGGAGACATTACTTGTATGGAACCAAGTGTATAATATATTCAGATCACAAGAGTCTTCAGCATCTGTTCAATCAGAAGGAATTGAACATGCGTCAAAGGCGATGGATGGAAACTTTAAATGATTATGACTGCGAGATAAGATACCATCCAGGCAAGGCAAATGTAGTTGCCGACGCCTTAAACAGAAAGGAAAGGGTGAAACCAATCAGAATCAATGCCAAGCGCATTGAAATAAGAAATAATTTGAATGAAAGGGTGTTAGCTGCACAGAAGGAAGCTGTGTTGGAAGCTAACTATCCTGCAGAGAAGTTAGGAGTAACTGAGGAGCAGTTATCCTACGACAAAGATGGAATGCTACGACTAAACGGACGAATATGGGTTCCAGTTTATGGAGGACTTCGGGATGTTATCCTCCAGGAAGCCCACAGCTCTTAAATACACTTTTAGGGAATAAGTTTCTCAAAAACTTATATTTTTCCTAAGTGTCAAAATTTATAAAAATTTTGACAGAGTTTCCCCTAAAAATGGAGGTTTCTCATGTTTTCAAAACATGTGTTTATTTTCTTTTAAATTGTCAACAATCATCAACAACAATTATCAACAATAATCATCAACAACAATCACTAATTTCTCCATTTCATGAACTTGAATATTTACAAAAATGTGTAGTAACTTATTAGCACATTTAGTAAGTCTTGTTATTTTTAAAAATAAGTTTAATTTCTTAAAAACTTTATTTTTAAAGAATATGAAGTTTCATAACTTCTAGTCGGTTTTTACGAAAATTATTTCTTTGATCCGGTTTAAAAACATGGTTTCGTCTTACAGTTGGTTTTTCGAAAATACCACTTGTAGATCTTTAGATCTACTAGTTTAGAACTCCATTTCATAAGAAAAATTATTTTTACACAAGTTCATGTCACCATGTAGTAGTGTTCTTCATCTAACCACTTTCACACTTTAACATACTCTAGGTCATGTTTTATGAACATAACCTAGCCAGGTTAGATGACGATCCGAACTACTGCTAGCATTAAACAACACAAAATAATCATCACAGAACAAGTGCCATAAGTTTTACACTAACATTCATTCATTAACCACCAAGTTTATTATTGTTAGTAGACTTTTAGTTTTGGTTTCTAGTGTTCATAATTTTTATCCGACAAATCTCTTATTAACCACTTTAGACAAGATCAATAGGATGTTTTAGAACACTTACTACTAGCTCGAGGCTAGGGAAGAAACTAGATGAAAAATAGGTGGTTAATGGCGTTGTGGTGAGGTCCTTGCGATCCCGTGTGCACCGAGCCTCTCCGTATAAACTCTAACACACTTGCATATAGGTGGTTTGCATGAGAGTGATCAAATGATGGTAGTGGTGGGGCTTCTTGGTCCCGGCCGAAGGTAGCAAGAGAGAGGGAGAGAACATAATTTTGTTTGAGTGTTATGCAAATGAATTGGTTAATCTCTAACTCTTCTTATAAACCATCCAAGACTTTTATCCACTAAACAAAATGTCCCCATGATACTTGACAATCCTAATTAAATAATCAAAGTTTGTAAGCGTATGTCCCCATATGGGGACCAATCGATCAAAGGGAGTGGAGTAATATGGTTCCCATTCAACTAATACTTAGCAATTAATTTTGAGTTTAGTTAGTTAGGTTTTAGAAAAAAAAATAACTAAGTTATTAGTGTGTTATTTAATATAACGGGTGTTAGGGTATTCGGGGACCCTAACTAGCTCAAAAAAAAAAAAATGTCAATGACAATATTTTTATGTTCCGGGTATAGTTCGGTTGGATATTAATCCGTTAAAGTGCTAAATCACACCTTTTTAGTGTCTTTTAAGTACCCTTTCAATTCCCAACTGTAACACCTCGAAAAATTTCGTCCAATAATGTCTTGACACGTGTCATAAGGTTCCGGTATGTGAAAACAAACTTTAGAGGGACTAAAAGTGACAAACAGTGAAAACTATGGAACGTAAGGGTCCAAAGTGTCAACAATGGATAAATAGACTCTATGATAACCCTACATAATGTTTATAACCTTAAACGGATGGATCATGGATCATACGAAGCAGAAAATGCACAAAAGTGAGGAATTACAAACTATAGGGGCCAAAAGTGTCAACATGTTGAATTTATACCTCTGAGTGAACTTTTGGCAGACCCGAAGCATTGTATTGCTAAAATATACTCACTAGAATATGTGGTAAAAATTTCATGAAGTTTCGTTAACGTATGAGAAAGTTATGGCCAAAACCGTACTTGAGGGGTTAAAAGCGTCAACGTCGAATTTCATGGCTTTTCGGTTGAGCGCAAAGTTATCCGAGGACATTACCATGTTGGTAAATGTCCCAAGGTTCTTAGAAACCAAGTTTGGGGGTTTACGAGTCAAAATAAGTAGCCGAAACATCGCGTGCGAGGACATGGACCAAAACTGCCAAGTTTGAAAGAAGTTTGACAGCAGCAGACCTCAGGCGACCCGCCTGGACATGCCCAAGCGGGCCGCGTGACCCTATCAGATGCAGAAATTCGCGAAATGGGCATTTTGGGTCCGAAATTTGAATGGGAAACAGCTAATACCACCTCCTAAATGCACCAATGGATGGTCTTGCATGCCTAGGCTACTAGGAGCTCTCTATAACATCTGAATTTCACCATAAAACAGATCATTCCTTCATTCTTGAGCACTTGTGTTAGTAACAAGAACTCTCTCAACTTGCAAGAACTCTCAAGGCAACTTTTGGAGCATCTCTGAACGACAAGGCAGCTTCCTAGTGTTAACTAAGCTTCATTAGGACCTTTGTAAGCTTTTATATCAGTTTATAATTCGTTCTTGCTTTGATAATTAGTTAAAAGTCAAACCGTTGTTCATGTAGTTTGACTTTTCGATTAAACGAGTTTGGCTCTGTCATTTCTCAAATTGAAACCACTGATATGTTGGTATTAATGTGGGAAACAAACCCTGAAAAGGGTATTCTCTGATTCCCAATCTAAGCATGCTATTTGTCGAGTCAAAGTTGTTTCTAAAAAGTCAAGAGGAATCGTTTTTGCGAAATATGGCATAAATGGTAATGTAGATGACATGCAATCAGTTTGATCATCATAAATAACTTATAATGAATATAAGAATGTGTTTTATCCTAATCGACTCGACAATCCTTAGTATAAATACGAATCGGAACCGAAAGTCTTATAAAACGACTTTTTCGTAGACTATCGATTCGGATCCGTGCACGCATGTTTGAGATCTGTATTGGAGCTTATTTTTGAACACTTTTATTTTGGTTAAACTTTCTGGAATTTTTTATATCTCGAGTCTATACTTAGCCGATTCATTTGCATGTTTCCGATTTATGCTTAAAGTTGACTATTTTGCCCTTTTTAATATAAAACGTGATTTTTGAAAAAGTGAAAGAGTAGAAATCTTTATTTCTAATATATAAACTTGCACCGAAAATTTGAGATCAGTTAGTGGTCCAGATTTTGAGTTATGGCCGATATCGTAAAACTATATCTTAAAGTTACATAAACGGCGCATTTAGCGTATAACCTATTTCAGGCCACGTTTTGATATAAAACTTTTTACCCACTGATGTTATATAATATTTTGGGATTTTTGATGATTTTTATTTAATTTTTGGCTGATCGGATCATACGTCGCTAAGTCGATTCGGTTTATGCCGGTTTTGACCGTTTAAGCCATAAAATGAGTTTTATACATTATTTTGACCCCAAACCTTTTTCTACTGATTTTATATGTTAAATAAATTATTTTGAGCATTCTGGAAATATAAAAACCTCAGCTTTCTTTGAAAACCCGGAAACGGCTCTAGATCTCATTTTTAGCATTTTTAACGCATAGTAAGCGTTATACTCATTTTAAACATATAAGACTCATACCTACTGATGTATTTAGTATATTTTCATATAATAACAGTAAGTATAAGTATATGAACTCAGATTTCCAGTTTTAGCATTTTTAGCCCTTGTGAAATTACTAAAATACCCCTACGGTGCATAGTTTGATTTTAAATGATAAGTTTTGTATACGGGTCATACCCTACTGTTATAATATGTTAAATGACGTATATTTACTGTATAAATCAGACCCGAGACTCAGTTTTCCAAATTAACCCTTTTATAATCTTTTAAATGACCAAAATGCCCTTCTAAGGCATAAATTGAGTTTAAAATTATTCGGGGCATAATAGAACATAACTTACTGATATTATATCATATTTTAAGCATATTATCTCAGGGAACTTGAATACGACTCAGTTGGCTACCCGTAACGCCCTTTTTGCGTTCGGTTCGGTTTACGTAACTAGTTTGCGTAAATTGACCGAAACGGGTCAAACGTTATCATTTTATCTCAAAATCCAGAATGTATTTAGTATACCCATATTATACAAGTATCCAAACTTGTCGGGTCTAAATCACATTCTATCCGGTCTTTCGCTTAATCGTGCGCTTGTACCGTATCGTCCTTAAAACTAACCGGTCAAAGCTTCGGCTTAAATAAAAGACCCGTTAGGAATCTAATAGGTTATTACAAACCTTTGTTCCAGATTAGGAGGCCCAGTAAAAGCTATCTACACTTACCAATTGTGATCCATACTTGCTCAGGTAAATACATTTTGACTTATTTTCCCTATACGGGCTTGGGTACGGTATATAGAATACCGCTTGATCGAGCGCACAAATCATGCGCCTTGGGTGTACAGTCTTGAATAGTTTGTGCGACTCGTTTAAACAGTCTTGTCTTACTTTAGGCTTTGGGGGGTTATTGACCGTGTCCCGGATATCCTTGGCATTATCTTACGAGATGGCCACGACCAGAGTACGGGGTGTAGGCGTACACCCGACGTGTATAACTCTTTAATGTGGTGTGTCATTTAATCTTTAGCCCGGACAGCAGATCCCGGGCCACCAAAAGTACGAGTACATGTAATTCGTTCACAAGTTTATGTTGCATAATTATCCCAAGTTAATAAAAATATTTATGCCTTGTGCATTTAAATCAATTTTCAATCATTTTCAAAATGAGTCAGTTGATTTGTATTTACCAGTGTAAACTGACGTATTTTTCCCATAAGGTTAAGTGCAGGTACTAAACGAACTAGGCTGGCTGTTTCCTAAGAGCGTCCACTATAGTCTCGCAAGCTCGGACGACAAATAAACTGTTGAACAATTTATCTTATTTTATTGATCCGCCTGTGGATCCGTTTCAACTACTTATGATGTTTATTATTACATTTTAATTAAAGTTGAAATGAATCTATTTCTGCTTCCGCTGTGCATTATTATATTGTGTTGTTTGTCTATGACGATGCCAACCACGTCACTGTACCCCACACCGGGCCCACCGGTGACACGTGGAGATCGGGGTGTGACACCAACACTTAGGGAAATATTCTGGATGATAAAACGAAATTTCTGCATAATATTCATATGTTTAAATGCTGAATTATTGCTGAATTATATAAATTCTGCACTTAAAGTGCGTTTCGGGTGCTTTTTAGTGCTTATTTTTGCTTTCGCAATGTCTATAAATTAAACCCTTATATGTACTCTTGGGTTTTAATGTACTTTTGTCGTCGGACCTACACCTAGGCCTCAATTCTAATGTCTGACTGCTTTCTGCAGTTCTGTTGACACATTGTGTCCTACCGGTGAGTTTACTAATATTTCTGACGCAACGCTCTCGTTTATGCATAAAGCAATATTTTATAGTATACAACGTGCATGAATTCACTTGTTTAATCATGTGTTCAGACATTTCTGACAATTAAGCACATAATTGCAGTCATTAAATAATAATTAAAGTGTACGGAAATTACCGGTTTGGTGCCAGTTGTCACAGATAGAGCTTAGCAAGTTCATCCTCTGATGGTTCAGCTGGCTGATCGAAAGAATTCTAGAGACCTTCATAATCGAACAACCAAGGATCTCCCGGTTTCTGTGTTGAAGATGTGTATCTTTGACAATCTACATGTTGAGCCTGAATAACCCGGTTGATGCTCTGAAGATAAACTCTCTTTAGCAGACTAGCATATCCCACAAAGAACCCTTCTAACGATTTAGCTCCAAATTTGCCATCCGAGTCAATTACCGTACACGGAGACTAAAAGGTTCTAACCATTTCAGATTCGGTTTTTGTTGGTCAAGCAACTCAAAACACGTCTTCTTATGCGCCTTGACCATCAATACTCTGTTTAGTGTGTAACACAAAGAGGCAACGACATCGCTCCAGAAACTAACTGGCAATTTTGAATCGGCGAGCATGGTGCGTGCAATATCTATCAGCATTTTGTTCTTTCTCTCAGCTACACCGTTTTGTTGTGGGGTGTATAGTGCACTTAATTCATACGAAATTCCTTTCTCGTTGCAGAACTCTAACATCTTGTTATTCTTAAATTCAGTTCCATTGTCGCTTCGAATACGTCTAATCGGCAAATGGTACATATTTTCTAGCTTTTTGAACAAAATCATTAGACTGTCAAACGTTTCATCCTTACTCTCTAGGAACATCACCCAAGAGAACCTCGAATAGTCGTCGGTAACAAATAGGCAGTACAGATCTCCTAATATACTTCTTACATTTACCGTGCCAAAGAGATCCATTGAAGCCTTTCTAGTGGAAGCTTTATCGAATTCACAAGCTTTCATGGATGCGACTTCTTTGATTGCTTTCCTTTCTTGCAGCTGATGCAGTCATCATTCAAGTGAAAGTTCTTCAGGTTGACACCATCCTAGCTGGTTATGTACCAAAAAGTTCATTTTTCGAAGATGAATGTGCCCCATCTTTCTATGCCACAATATAGACTCCTTCTCCATATCTTTTGAGACAAAACAATGTGTTGTTTTCGATATTGTAGTTGCACGCTCATGTCTAAGACATATAGATCATTTTCACGAGGAGCGTGCATTAAGATCCATTCTTTCGGTATTCTGAACCCTGGCTTCAGAATCAAACACTCTTAGTGTGTGAAGCGTGTGGTGAACTTTTTGTCCCAAATCTGAGAGATACTAAGCGGATTGTTCTCCAAATCAGCTATGTAGTTCACTTTTTCAAACGATACCATCCCGTTGGTTAAAGTTCTTTCTCCTACAATTCTATCTTCCTGATTACCCGCAAACCTGACCTAGCCTTGTAACACCCCAGTGTTTCGAAGGTCAAAGTCAAAGTCAAGATTGAAGTCAAAAGAAGAAAAGATTGCTAATTGCAATCTGTCTCTCCTTGCTCAATTCCTGTTTTGACTTCTTTGACTTGTATTTAGTCTATTTTATGTCTTACGTTAGTTGTATTATGTGGAGTAATTGTCAAGAATCGCAGTAATCGACGAATATTATCGATACTAATCGCTTTACGACTGTGAATAATAGGGAGTATCAATGCGATAAAGTTATTTTAATGCTAATCGAACTAATCTAATCAGCATCGCGCTCGCAACTCGAACATCGCATTTTGGTGATTGTTATACGTGTGTGTGTGTGTGCCTTATGTGTTACTTGTGCGTGTTTACTTATGTTATGTGTGGTGATCAATCGAATCGCAATCGAACTCAATCGCAATCGAATCGCAAACGCAAAACGAATACGAAATAAGGATGATTGTATGTCGATATAGTATGATAATTAGTGGAGAAGAGATAGCGCGAGATATGAGTAGTTAGGATTAAAAGTAATTTGACTAGGAAACTCTATCGCGTCGCAACGCTCACAATCAAAATCGAAACATCAAAAACTCGTCGCACCGAACACTCGAAACAGGCGACCGGCCGATCAGGCAACCAGCCGATCGACCAGCCGTCCGTTCGGACTCCCGTCCGATTGGACAAGCTATCCAATCAAGCTGCCTGAATGATCGGCCATCTATTTCCTCTTTTGGAACTCTATAAATACCCATGTGACTTTCATTCTTTCCACTTTTGGAAACCTCTTGTCCGACCAGCCCGTGCTCCTCGCTTTTTCTCCGATTTCTCTCAAATCCGGTAAGATCTCGACCTAAATCTTGTACTTTCATAACCTACACGCACTCCTACACCTTTCTATCTTTTAAATCTTAACTTTTAACCGTGAAATCACCAAGATTCAAGGTGTTCTAGGATGACGTCATTATGTGTTCTTGAAGAACTTCATGTTTTGACCTCAATCCACCAAGAACAACTTAGATCTAACCGATTTCCACATAAACAACAAAGATCTTTCATAGATCTAAACATATTCATGGTGAAAAATGATTGAGAGAATGCTTTCCAACCATCTTTCAACTCTTTTACACTCAATGCACTCAAAACCGATAGGATCGGAGCTTGTACCGACTTTCTACTCATTCTTGTGGTTGCGTTGGTCCAAGATCCGGATCCTATCGACGAGGGTTACCGACTACGTGTTAAACTCGGAACACCGTCTTGAACAGTTAACTGACTGGATTTGGGTGATTCCTGTCCGATCAGGAATACCAAGTATTGACGAGGTTTCAACTGTTTAGTACGTTATCAAAAACATCTCGATAAAACATCAGACAATCAAAACCACCAAGTGAGAGACGAACGGGACCACCAGGAAGGCGTGCCGTCCGAACGGACAGCCACCCGAACGACCGGTCAGCCGAACGGCTACACCTTGGGTCCCACACTTAACCAACCGTATCTGAAGTTTTAGTATTGAACGAATTGCTAACCGATCGGACTACCATCTGATCGGATTACCCTTCGGATCATGAGATACTTGGGCTTTAACACTTAATCGATTTTCAACATGTTCAATGCACTAGGAATGCCACCCGATCGAACTGCTGTCCGATCGAGTGACATTCTGCTGAGAGCTTGTATACTCGCCTTTACACAATGTGTATTGACTTTATTTTAATGTATGTGACAGGTGTTTAGGATGCTTATCTTCTAGGAAAGCGAGGCTAGAATAAGGTCCTAGAGGCCAACAAATAGTTGTCTGTACAATTTGAATCTGAGTTGTCAGAACAGAATTAATTGCCTAGATATTGTCTGTAATAATTTATTTGCCTTTTGAGACATGGTATGGGACATGTTATTTTAAATTGATTGGTAATGATAATTGTTATGGAAACTTCTGGACAATCTGTTTCGCTCAGTGCCACGCCTCGATGTTTCCGCCATCGGTTGGGGTGTGACAGATTGGTAACAGAGCCATAACTATAGGGAATTAGGCAAGACTCGACCTAGTCCGGGTCCATGTCTTAGAGATCTAGTCTATAGTTAGGAACCAACAGACCGACTCAAGCATCTCCAGTAGGGATTATGTATGAGCTTACTTGTTATTCCTCGCCATTCTCGCCTACGCCACACTATAACTGCACTCGAAATATCATTTCTAGAAAGGCGATTAAGTCGAGATTAGGTGTGAAAACGCAAACTTTTGATTAAATTGCTTGTTTGATCTGTATTTACCTATAAAACGTGACAATTCGCGTTGAACCAGGAGTGAAATCCATACTTTAGCGTGGATTTTCGTAGCTATTTTATTAAAATAAGAAGGAAGTTGTTAAGCCAGGGGTGAAACCCTAACCTTGACGACTTGTCCTTGGTTTTACACAACTCTCACTAAAGTCTCGACGGACTCCAACGACCTGAAGATACACAGAATGACTAACGGGACGCGTGCCGAATGCCCAAGAATCGAGGTAGAAGCACGATCCCGAGGGTCAAGTGCAACAAGTCTTTGAGAATAGTCGAATCGCTTTGGATAGTCAAAATTCTGAGCCCGCAACTGCTGACTCTGATGACTCGTTGATTTTATGTGTTGTGTGTATTTATCTGTTTACGTGTTTTAATTTTTGAGATTTATTCGATTTTTGCTTTCACTTCGATCGACACGCACGACTCGCATTGCTTATCTATCTCAGAACGCTAACAAGTCGTTACTACCATAAGGAAAACGCCATACGCTATGATGCTCTCTATAATATACGCTTATACTATACTAATCGCTATGTTAAATGCGATCGCTATATTCAAACACTCACGAACTTTGAATAATAGGTTTCTGTATTCTGACTGCCTCTGTGATTACATACGTACGTGCTTCTGTGTTTCTGTGCCCTACATGACTATGTGTTTATGTGCTTATCTGAATCTGTGATTTCGTGCCTACGCATTACTGAGCTTTAGCAGTATTAGCCGTGTGAGGTGAGAATCGATTAACTATGCCTGAGACCTATGACGATGTCTGTTGCAGACAATGTCGTCATCTGCACACCGTCACCCACGACTCACTCGCCAAGAACAACGGGACACACGCCTTGCTGCCATCCTTGCTAAACAAGTGGCCAAGGTTGTGCCCCAGATCGTGAGTGAAATTTACGAGAATGTTAGCAAATCATCTGAGGAGTCTAGAACCGAAGCTCCTAAAGTCACTACCAAGACTGCTTTTAGCTTCAAGCAATTCAAGGCATGCGGTCCGAAGGAATTCACTGGAGAAGATGGCCCAACAGCTATGTTCCAATGGTTCAATTCCATAGAAGTCACCCTCCGCCAGAGCGGATGTCCTGAAAATCTCCGTACCCTGAACGCTACCGGCGTCTTCCAGTCCCGCGCACTCGACTGGTGGACGGTCGAACGAAACAAACGCGGGAATGATGCAGCTTATGAGCTGACCTGGGAAGAGCTGAAAGCCATGATGATGGATGAATTCTGCCCTCCCCATGAACGCCAAAAGCTGGAGGATGAGTTTTGGAACATTAAGCAGAAGGATGGAGACAACGCTGCCCTGACTGCTCGCTTTAAGCAGCTCAGCATCATCTGCCCCGATCAAGTCAAGACGTCTGATATGGCAATCAAGAAGTACATCCGAGCTCTACCCGACTGTGTTGCTGATTTTGTTCATGCCGCAATGACATCAACAATTGAAGAAACTTATCTGCTTGCCGCTGAGATCAACGACAAGCGAGTAAAAGCTGGTTTCTGGGATAAGCCTTTAAAGTCTCTGCATCAAGCCACCACCGCATCAACCGCTGACACCACCGCCGCTCCTCAATCATCAAAGTCCTCACGCCGTAGGAAGAAGAATAACAACAGCAGCTCCAGCAACAAGAACTGTGCTGTCACTACCACTACTGCTCCTCACCAAGCCGTACCGGCTCAGCAGCAGTCCCACCACCGCCCAGCTCCAATCACTCATGCACCGCCTGCAAAGCGTGCATACACAGGCCCCCACCGGCTTGCCCGACATGCTCATACCATCATCCGGTGGGTCTTGCCTGTCGTTTCTTCGCCCGACATGCTCATACTGGTCCCCGCAACGCCGCAGCTCCTGCCATTGCTCATCAAGCTCTGCTCCCAGCCCCGCAAGGCCATCAAGCGGCTCAGGCACCCGCGATCAACGCCCGAGTCTGCTTCACATGTGGTGATCCCAACCACTTTGCGAACATGTGCCCGAACAAGGTGGTGAAACAAGAGCCCCAGCAGCAGCCTCACCAGCAGCAGCAGCCTCAGCAACAACAACAAGCCGCACGCACCAGAACGTTCAACATCAATGTGCGCCAAGCCCAGGCTGACAACAGCGTGGTCAATGGTACGTTCCTTGTGAATGGTATTTATGCATCGTGTTTGTTTGATACTGGAGCCGATAATTGCTTTGTGTTGTTTGAATTCGAGAAGCTCCTTAGTCGTAAGCGCACCCATCTCCCCTCGACATTTGATGTTGAAGTCGCTACTGGAAGAACGGTTACCGTAAACTCTGTTCTTCGTGATTGTACCCTTGAGCTCAACAATCACGTCTTCCCAATCGACCTTATCCAATGCAACTCGGTAGTTTCGACGTCATATTAGGCATGGACTTTCTTCGTGAAAACCATGCTGAAGTTGTATGCTTTGACAAGATGATACGATTCTTGCTCGCGAATGGTGATTTATTGTGTGTTTATGGTGAAACTGTTTCGAAAGGCCTCAAACTCATGTCATGTGTCTAAGCTAGCAAGTATCTCCGCAAGGAATACAGAGCTTTCTTGGCTACCATTGTAGTAGCGGAGAAGGAAAAGAAAAGTAGTCCGGGAGTAAACGATGTCCCCGTTGTGTGTGAATTTTCGAATGTGTTTCCTGATGATCTTCCAGGTTTACCGCCAAGTCGTGATATCGACTTTCGTATCGACCTCATTCCTGGAGCCAACCCTGTTGCCAAAGCTCCTTACCGACTCGCGCCGTCCGAAATGCGTGAACTCTCAAACCAACTCCAGGAATTACTTGAGAAAGGCTTCATTCGCTCGAGCTCCTCTCCTTCGGGCGCGCCAGTCCTTTTCGTCAAAAAGAAGGATGGGTCGTTCAGGATGTGCATCGACTATCGGGAATTGAATAAGCTAACCATCAAGAACCGCTATCCCCTGCCCTCATTGACGATTTGTTTGATCAGCTACAAGGTGCTACGTGTTTCTCAAAGATCGATCTACGCTCAGGCTATCACCAGCTACGCATTCAGGAGGAAGATATACCCAAAACCGCTTTTCGTACTCGTTACGGACACTATGAGTTCGTTGTTATGCCCTTTGTTTTAACCAATGCACCCGCGGTTTTCATGGATCTGATGAATCGCGTGTGTAAGCCATTTCTAGACCGTTTCGTCATCGTGTTCATCGACGATGTCTTGATCTATTCCAAATCAAAAACCGAACACGCGCAACATCTACGTTTGGTTGTCGAACTACTCCAGGGGAATCAACTCTATGTTATGTTCTCCAAGTGTGAATTCTGGCTAGAGGAGGTTCAGTTTCTGGGTCACATTGTCAATAGTCAGGGTATCCATGTCGACCCCGTGAAAATTGAAGCTGTCAAGAGTTGGATTACGCCAAAGAACCCGTCTGAGGTCCGTTCTTTTCTCGGACTAGCGGGCTATTATCGACGATTTATCGAAGGATTCTCAAAGATCGTTGTGCCTCTTACCGCTCTTACGGACAAAGACAAGCCTTTTGTTTGGGGAACCGAACAAGAGTCAGCCTTCCAAGCCCTCAAGCACATGCTCTACAATGCTCCTGTTCTCACATTGCCCGACGGAAACGATGGTTACATTGTCTATTGTGATGCTTCCAACCTTGGTCTTGGTTGCGTTCTAATGCAATGGGACAAGGTTATAGCTTACGCATCTCGTCAGCTCAAAATCCACGAGAAGAACTATACAACCCATGATCTCGAGCTAGGCGCCGTTGTTTTTGTGTTAAAGATTTGGCGACACTACCTATATGGTACCAAGTGTACGATCTCCACCGATCATAGGAGTCTACAACATATCTTTGATCAGAAAGAACTTAATATACGTCAACCCCGATGGGTAGAACTTCTCAATGATTACGACTGTGAGATTCGTTATCACCCAGGCAAAGCAAACGTCGTTGCCGACGCTCTTAGCAGACAAAGTTATTTGCTCAGCACTCATAATACTCAAGCCCAATACGATCTCGAAACTCTCATCCGCGAAGCCCAGCATGCCTGTTTCAATGAACGCACTCTGAAGAAGGAAAGAATCTATCACGATGGAGCTCAGTTAGTGAGTAAATCGAATGGGATCTTTCATTTTCTGGACCGAATCTGGATCCCTAAGCGGACAGAATTACGACAGATTTTGATGGATGAAGCCCACAAATCCCGATATTCTATTCATCCCGGTGCTGAAAAAATGTACCAGGATCTTCGCTACAAGTACTGGTGGTCGGGCATGAAAAATGATATTGCCCTCTACGTTGGGAAATGCCTGACTTGTGCTAGGGTCAAGGATGAACACCAAAGACCCTCTGGCTTACTCGAACAACCACCAATCCCTATGTGGAAGTGGGAGAGTATAGCTATGGATTTCATAACCAAACTTCCGCACACGTCATCAGGTCTTTACAGTATTTGGGTTGTTGTTGACCGTTTGACCAAATCAGCCCACTTTTTGCCGATACGAGAAGACTACAAGGTAGAACGATTAGCCCGAATCTACACCGATGAGATCATTTGTAATCATGGGATGCCTTGCGACATCATCTCTGACAGTGATGCTCGGTTTACCTCGCGACTGTGGGAAACGTTTCAAGCTGCTCTTGGAACTACGTTTAATCTGAGTACCGCATTCAACCCTCAAACCGACGGTCAGACTGAGAGAACGATCCGTACTCTTGAAGACATGCTTCGTTCGTGTGTTATAGATTTCGGTGGTAATTGCGATAAATACATGTCGTTAGTCGAATTCTCGTATAACAATTGTTATCATACCAGCATACAAATGGCACCATTCGAGGCCTTATATGGAAGAAGATGTCGATCGCCTATTGTATGGCACGAGATCGGTCACTCGCAACTAACCGGCCCTGAGCTATTGCAAGAAACGACTAACAAGGTCTTCCAAATTCGAGACAACTTGTTGAAAGCTCGAAGTCGACAGAAAAGTTACGCCGATAGACGACGCAAGCCCCTTGAATTTGACGTTGGCGACTACGTACTCCTAAAGGTATCACCTTGGAAGGGTGTGGTCAGATTCGGCAAGAAAGGGAAACTAGCGCCTTGATACGTTGGACCTTTTAAGATTCTTGAAAGGACTGGAAAAGTCGCCTACAAACTCGAACTGTCGGAGGAACTTAGTAATGTCTACCCGACTTTCCGTGTGTCAAACCTCCGAAAGTGCCTGGCTGAGCATGATTTAATTGTACCTCTCGACGACCTCCAAGTAAACGAAACACTACACTTCGTGGAGAAGCCAGTCGAAATCATGGATCATCAAACCAAGCAGCTCCGACGCTCGCGCATTCCTATTGTGAAAGTACGATGGGAAGGCAAACGAGGCGCAAAGTTTACTTGGGAACTTGAAAGCGACATGAAGGCGAAGTACCTGTAGTTGTTTGTTACGGCTTCGACCTAATTTCGGGATGAAATTCCCTAAACAAGGGGAGGCTGTAACACCCCAGTGTTTCGAAGGTCAAAGTCAAAGTCAAGACTGAAGTCAAAGGAAGAAAAGATTGCTAATTGCAATCTGTCTCTCCTTGCTCAATTCCTGTTTTGACTTCTTTGACTTGTAGTTAGTCTATTTTATGTCTTACGTTAGTTGTATTATGTGGAGTAATTGTCAAGAATCGCAGTAATGGACCAATATTATCGATACGAATCGCTTTACGACTATGAATAATAGGGAGTATCAATGCGATAAAGTTATTTTAACGCTAATCGAACTAATCTAATCAGCATCGCGCTCGCAACTCGAACATCGCATTTTGGTGGTTGTTAAACGTGTGTGTGTGCCTTATGTGTTACCTGTGTGTGTTTACTTATCTTATGTGTGGTGATCAATCGAATTGCAATCGAACTCAATCACAATCGAATCGCAAATGCAAAACGAATACGAAATAAGGATGATTGTATGTCGATATAGTATGATAATTAGCGGAGAAGAGATAGCGCGAGATATGAGTAGTTGGGATTAAAAGAAATTTGACTAGGAAACACTATCTCATCGCAACGCTCGCAATCGAAATCGAAACAACAAAAACTCGTCGCACAGAACACTCGAAACAGGCGACCGTCCGATCAGGCAACCAGCCGATCGACCAGCCGTCCGATTGGACTGCTGTCCGATCGAGCTGCCTGAACTATCGGCCAACCATTTCCTCTTTTGGAACTCTATAAATACCCATGTCACTTTCATTCTTTCCACTTTTGGAAACATCCTGTCCGACCAGCACGTGCTCCTCGCTTTTTCACCGATTTCTCTCAAATCCGGTAAGATCTCGACCTAAATCTTGTACTTTCTTAACCTACACGCACTCCTACACCTTTCTATCTTTTAAATCTTAACTTTTAACCGTGAAATCACAAAGATTCAAGGTGTTCTAGGATGACGTCATCATGTGTTCTTGAAGAACTTCATGTTTTGACCTTAATCCACCAAGAATAACTTAGATCTAACCGATTTCCACATAAACAACAAAGATCTTTTATAGATCTAAACATATTCACAGTGAAAAAGGATTGAGAGAATGCTTTCCAACCATATTTCAACTCTTTTACCCTTAATGCACTCAAAACCGATAGGATCGGAGCTTGTACCGACTTTCTACTCATTCTTGTGGTTGCGTTGGTCCAAGATCCGGATCCTATCGACGAGGGTTACCGACTACGGGTTAAACTCGGAACACCATCTTGAACAGTTAACTGACTGGATTTGGGTCATTCCTGTCCGATCAAGAATACCAAGTATTGACGAGGTTTCAGCGGCTTAGCACGTTATCAAAAACATCTCGATAAAACGACAGACAATCAAAACCACCAAGTGAGAGACGAACGGGACGACCAGGACGGGGTGCCGTCCGAACGGACAGCCACCCGAACGACTGCTCAGCCGAACGGCTACACCTTGGGTCCCTCACTTAACCAACTGTATCTGAAGTTTGAGTATTTAATGAATTGCTAACCGATCGGACTACCATCCGATCGGATTACCCTTCGGATCATGAGATACTTGGGCTTTAACACTTAATCGATTTTCAACATGTTCAATGCACTTGGAATGCCACCCGATCGAACTGCTGTCCGATCGAGTGACATTCTGCTGAGAGCTTGTTCTCGCTGAAGTGCCAGCCGATCGGGCTGCCGGCCGATCGAACGACCGTCCGGTCGACCGACCTGAAAGGTAGAGATACTTCAATATTTGCAAATGCTACAACAAAAACTTCAAAAGTTAATCCATCATACACTCGAACGGCCATCCGACCGGTCAGCCGTCCGAACGGATTGTCACACGCACGGCCAGCCGACCGATCGGATACCATCTGATCGACCAGTTGACCGACCCATCAACACTTGTTTCCGTCTTAGGCGTTACTTATCGTTATACTATCAAACTATTCAGGCTAACCTTACTCCCAAGCGCTCCCTTCAATCCATCCACCGCTGTGAGTATACTCGATCCCTTTTTGCTTTACGCACTATTGGGTGTTGCATACGCTACTTATACAAAATCACAATACATTACGCAATAATTTAAACGCTAACCGTTATCGCTTGTTATACGTGACTTAATGAATGCTTGTTTGTTATGTTTACACATGGAATGCTGTCTACCTGCCTTAACGACGATAGTACTATAGTTTGGACTCAGCACCCGTTCACACGGGGGTTGTTAAGGACAATTATTTGCATAGATTACAGTGGTGATCATGTATTATGAACTGCCTTGGGCAGTCAACCCGCAGTCATTGGTATTGATAGGTTCATGTCGATAACTAACATGCTTCGTTTTCCTCTGTGTACGTGCTGGTTATGCGTAAACTATTTCGAACTCTATATGCTATTATCAAACTTGTATACTCACCTTTACACAATGTGTATTGACTTTATTTTAACGTATGTGACAGGTGTTTAGGATGCTTATCTGCTAGGAAAGCGAGGCTAGAATAAGGTCCTAGAGGCCAACAAATAGTTGTCTGTACAATTTGAATCTGAGTTGTCGGAACACAATTAATTGCCTAGATATTGTCTGTAATAATTTATTTACCTTTTGAGACTTGGTATGGGACATGTTATTTTAAATTGATTGGTAATGATAATTGTTATGGAAACTTCTAGACAATCTGTTTCGCTCAGTGCCACGCCTCGATGTTTCCGCCATCAGTTGGGGTGTGAGAAGCCTCCTCTAATAGTTTTGACATTGTAAAGGAGTGCTAACATTCCCGTCATGTGCCTGGATGCTCTGCTATCCATAATCCATTTCGATATGATGGATCTTGGAAGCCCCCGCACATGCACTCAAATAATTACTTAAAGAGTGAGACCCAAACCTTGCCGGTCTTGGGTGGGTTTACAATTTTGGTTTCACACATACTTTCACACTTTTGTTCAACTTTTTCGCCATTCACCATTGAATCAGATTGTTTTATTTAGTAAAAAGATTTCTTTTTCTTGATTACCCATGTTTGATTTTCAAAGTTGATTTCTTAGTGTAAAATTTCGAATCTTTTTGTTCCACTTTGTTTGAAGATTCACCAGTTTTGTTAGTTGAAACTTTGATGTATATTGGTTTCACTTCTTTTGTAGATTCATTGTTTCGTTTTAAAATTTTAGTTAGAATAAACATTGGTGATTTTTATTTCAAATATTCTGAATTCTTTTTAACACCATGAACAGGTTTAGGATTCTTTTGTGGACACCAATTAGTTATATGCCAAACTTGAATACATCTAAAGCAAGTTCTACTGTCTCTTACAACAGTATATCCATCAACCTGTTCATGTTGTTTTTTCTGATCAAAGAACTCTTTATTTGATTGTTTGCTGAATTCACTTTTCTTTTCACTTTCTGAACTCGTTCCAGACACAAAAGCCATTTTCTTTGCAAAAATTGATTTTCCAAACTTTCTGTAATTTTTCTTAACGTATCCCGAATCGTTCCTTCCGTAGTAATAATTTTTTTGTTGGTAGTTAGAGTAGAAACTTTTTGGTTTATAATAGTAGAACTTACCCCTTTTAAAGTTTGAAAATCCTTGATCATTTGACGAATTTTCAATCTCAGACATTTCTACCTTAACTAATTTGAAAACCTTTTCGACTTTGTTCATGTTCACATTCTGAATCGGAAACTCTGTATCAAAATATAGTTTGTCAGATCCATTCATTTTATACATAATGACATTTGGATCATCACTCGAACTATAGCCTGATTTTTTAATATAATTTTTAAGAAAAATGTCGTCACTTTCAGAATGCAAACTAGAACTCGTTTTGTCAAATTTTGATTGAGCACTTTCAAAATCAGTGTTATCACTATCACTTGCTAAAACCTTCTCAACGACATCCTTAACCAATTTTGATTCAGATTTTGATTCAGAAAGATCAGCTGCCTGATAATCTCCATGTGATCGTGATAACACTGATCTTTCTGTTCTGTTTTTTATTTTAGATTCAGCGCCTTTTCCACCCCATCTGGTTTCGTTTTCCGATAGCTATTCCACATAGGGGGTGGAACTCGATCATAACCTAATCCTTGCTTATGATAACCGTACACATCTTCCCCTGATTTGTCTTTTCCTGTCGGTTTGGGGAGAATGTGATCCAAAACATAAGATGTTGTAGAGTAACTAATCAGCTTCTTATCAACCCGTTCCATTTCTATCCTAACGGTTTTTAGCTCTCGTTTTAATTTTGCAATTATGTCAATATGATTATTAATTGCAATTTGTTTATCAATGACAGTGCTTTTGAGCATAGAAATCCTTGCTTCATTTTCTCTGTTTGCATCACAAAACTGATTGATAGCTTTGTTTAATTTATCATAAACTTCTTTTGTTTCTTTTAAACAAATCGTTAGATTATCTGTATGCCTTTTCAACTCTTTATATTTCTCATATTTTTCAATGCAAGATTTACACGGTTCTATGCATTTCGTGCATTGAAATTGAGTTTCTGTTTTCTTACTTTTAACCTCTTTTACCACTGACTCGCTGTTCTTCCTCAGAGGTTTTGACTACCTCTTTTAGTTAAGCCATCATGGCTTTATCAGCAATCTCGGATAAGTTTTTAGCGTTCAATTCCTTCGTCACGTCTATGATCTCTTCTACAGGTTGTTTCTTTTCTTCTTCACGTTGAAGGTTACAATAATTTTCATCATTGCCGAAGAAACCTGCAAAAGAATTAAAAACATCAGGAGGCATAATAGATTTGAATACATTACTAATTACCTATTGTGATGCTTCAGAATCGTAATAATCTTCTAAAGTTTCATCGAATGTAATCTCAGCACAAACTTCATCACAAGTTTCTTCAACTATCACTTCCTCCACAATCTGTTCTGCTTCATCAATAATCTCAGCCAAGAGAGCAAGGCTTTCAGTCTCGGGAATATAATTGTTCCAGTTAAAACTTTCATCTTCCTAAGTTACGACCAATGCCTTATCTTTCGAGTTCGGTGACCCATCCTCAATCAGAATTGGCCTTCACATGTCTGGCGAATGTTGGGAAGTTTTGTGATAAATCACATTTCTGTAATAATCGTCACTAAAAGGCTCTGACATTCTCGCTTGAAATGGCATTTTTCTTTACATTTGAAACATGTCACTTTGTATTTATCGAAACCTAGCCTCGCCCTCCAAGACTGTTCCTTCATGTGATTTCCATGAATTGCTACGCTCTTCGAATTATACTCGCCTTACACCATTTGATATTGATTAGTTCCAGCTCTTCCGGATCTATTTGATCATAATCTTCTTTTATCACATTAGGATTCCCAATCATTCCTGCTATCCGACTCTCATAAGATTCTAGGACAGAAGCAAGAAACACCATGTGCTCCTTAGTTGTCGATTCGTCAAAACCTTGAGTGTTTTGTAAATATACAGCAATATTGCACTGCAAGATGTGAGGATTAGAACTGTTCTGGTTTGAGTAGTAGTTTGAGCTTTGTGAGGATTAGGATTCTGCATCGGAGTATTCGGCTCAAAACTTGGATAGGATGAAAAACCACCACCAGTGCTTGAATTGTTAGATCAAGATCCAGATGATATTTCTGCGCTAAAAGCTGTCTGAATCTTTAGGCTTTGAAGATTTGCTGAACCCTTGTAATTAAAATCAACGTCTTGTTGAACATTTAAGCTTTTCATTTTGGCCATTTTGCGTAGCTCGAGTTCATGCCCTTCCAGTTTCTTGATAAACTTTCCAAATTTTAAATCGTTGTATTCTTTATTATTCTACAGAATCATCAAATATCTTGACCATTCACCTTGTGGTAAAGCGTCGGCTAGCTTATCCACCCATTCTTCATCTTCTTTTTCAATACCCAATCGTTTCATTTCAGCAACGAGATAACAATATCTCTTAATAAGCTGCTTTAATGATTCTCCTTTCAAGGCTATGAAAATGTCAAATTCTTTCTTGAGCAAAGCTTTCTTGGTTTTCAGCATGGACATACTCCCTTGATATTTCACTTTCAAAGTAGTCCAAATAGATTGTGCACTTCTCTGATGTTGGAGTAATGTGAATAAATCTTCCTTTATAGCTTGTTGAAGAAGATTCAACATCTTTTTCTCTCTTATGAACTTTTCCTTTTTCACCTTGAGTAATCTGGGTTAAGCTTTTCTTTTGACCATTCCCTGCGACCGGAGCGGTATATTCTTCTTCTATTGAATACCAGCAATCCAGCTAGTTGGCATTTACCCAATTTTCGAACCTTTCATGCCAACCATTATAATCATCCATACTCATAAGTTTTGGTGGCTTGGTCATTGTTCCCATTTCGTTGTCAAAGTTTAGATTTTGAACCAACGTCGTGGGGGTTATGGCAAACATATTATAAAATTTGTTTTCCATCGTAACAGCTCCTTCGCACGGATGTAAGGATTTTGGTGCAAAAGTAGTTTGTGCGGATGTACTCGAAACAGATTGAAATGATCCATTTGGTGCGGATGTATAAGTTCATGCAAACCTGACACAAAATTTAAACAAATTGATTACGTTCGTGCGAAGGTAATATTTTCAAACAAACAAAGTTTACCTCCGTGCAAACCTACTATGTTCGTGCGGACGTAGTTCCTTTGTGAAAATGGAAAAAATCATGTTTTCTCGTTTTTTGGCATTTTGATCATGTTTCTGATTGAATTTTAGTCTGAATTTTCAGAGGCTTTGTTAAAAACGTGTTTTTTATAACCCTAAAAAAACAGTCCATTATGACGGTTAAATTTTTGGGAAATGAAGAAAATGAGTAGAAAAAGAGTAGAAAGAAGTCTTCAATGTCTGAATCTCGTTGAATGTCTCAAATATTAGCCTCCAATCTGATACCACTTGTGAGGACCGTTTTCCATATACGTTTAGCTGAGGTAATATCCATAACCTAGTCAAATTGTGCGGAGTCCAGTTTAATTAGGCGACATAAAAAGATTAGTGTTATGAATGTATCATTTATATGGTGACTTTCCACATGTATAACTCCTATAACTCCTATCTCTTGGATTTCTTTTGTATTAATGCATGTGCCTATATATAGTGGCATTTGTATATGGTGTAGAGATATCAATCAATAATATTTACATTCCATCATTCTCTTATTCTTCTCTTTATATTGCTAATAGGTTTAGTTGTTTTATAACACGTTATCAGCACGAGTTGCTGCAAGATGTTCATATCCATGATTTGGTTTTCCTTCATCCACTTAGATCGTCACGGCATGTAACAGCCCTTGCAGGCGATACCAACTAGTCATCATGGCTGTCATCCTCCAACTAGCCGCACCACATTCACTATTGTAACTGTTCTTCGCACGTGGCCATCGTGTTTGATATTGATTTTAATTCACTAACAACCACCGTAGATCGCACAGTGTACAGGTGGGGCTGCCTTGCTTTATTCTGTTTGGCTAGCGAGGTACGATCTCGAACATGTTCGTCTTAATCATTCTATATAAGCCTATGATCATTTCAAGAAAATATAAATAAATAAATAAATAACTCCTAAAAAAATCATATAACGATTCTGTAAGCTAATATATATCTTCTTTTATGCTTAATATGAAAACATAGGATATGTGATAAGTTTTTGATGGAAAAATGGGAAATTATGTAATAGTGAAGTTGTTTGGGATGGTGATGATATGGTTACTCTCATTGGATAACAAATATTCAATATAAAGCAATAGGAAATGGCAAAACTGTTGAAGTATGAGTTTATAAAAAATAAATGATTTAGTGATGTTAGTAAAAACTTATGGGTCGATAGTTTGTTATGACTAAACTGTTAATTGTAAAATTTAATCTTTGTAGTGTCACAAAATATAATCTTAGAAATAAGATTGATTATAAGCGTGGTTGCAAATAAATTATATTAATAGCATTACATCTTAAGAAGAGCTGAGATTTCTGCTAAGAAAGAGGCCCCTGTGAATTTCCTCACGGACCCTATGGAAGGGAGATCTACTCTGCGACCAGCGGATCTGCTCGTCTTTGGCTGGGCTGGGGGTAAACATGCTTGTGTAGACCTCACGGGGGTTTCCCCTTGGGTTGGTTTAAGGGAAAATGGGTTTGTAGCTGGACTAGCAGCAAGAAAGGCAGAATCAAAGAAAGTGGATAAGCACGCTAAAGCTTGCGCAGAGAACCAACATGTCTTTATCCCTTTTGCCTTTGATACTTTTGGCTCCCTAGCGCCAGAAGCCATCAACTTCTTAACGAGGGTTCAACGGGTTATCCACAGCAATTGTTCGATCCCAAGGGGGCAGGGGTTTGTGTTCGGGAGGTTGGGGTTTGCAATTCAGAAAGGGTTGGCGGCGCAGCTTGTTGCCCGTCTACCTTCTGTTTTGATGTAACTTAACAATTTTTCTGGTTATATCAATCGTTTGTTTAAGTAAAAAAAAAATATAAGTTTTTTTTTTATTTTGTAAATGAGTCATTTGCATGTTCGTACATATTTATGTACAGCTAATCCATATTAAAACACTATCATCTAAATAAATCCAACTTAAATAATTTATATGTTTTAGATTTATAAAAAAAGTGTTAAATGACTAACATATTATATATAAGTTAACCAATTATGAGTATGTAGATACGTTCAGTACTTATTTTTATTCAAGTTAACCAATTATGTGTATGTTGAATCGAAATTACTACTGTTACTATAGACATTTATCCTTTTATCTACAAACGACGATGATGATATTTTATCTAATAAATACTTGTACCTTATTTTCATGAATTCATGACGTGTTACTATTAACTAAAAATTATTTATTATAAATAAATAAATAATAACTACTAATTTCATATTTGTAACTTCCTTAATGTGTATTAATTTCATTAATTGAATATAAAAGGGCTATAGGTTTTAATACTTCCCGACCGTTTCTAGTTTATCACTAAATGTCAATTGTTATGTTTTCTTTAATATCCTAATAATCTTGGGGAAGATGATTTGTGGGTGATGACGTTTGATCCGCCCACCTCTTAATTAGGCAACTACTCGATGAGAAAATACAAGGGAAGCAAGACACGTATATTTTGTATTTAATTTTTAAAAGAACATACTTACATCACTGAGGAAATACAAAAATGTCCACATCTTGTTTCTAATTAAAAGCAAATTAGTTATCTTATTAATATAAATTAATTTAGTCATCAAACGCAAGTTTGTTTTCAATTTAGTTTTATAATCCTTACAAATGGGTTTGAAATGTTAGTAAATGATTTTCAAGAAAGTTATATTTCTTAAATGGTAATTATTGTTTTTACATCATTTTAAAGATTTATAAGTCTTGATAAATAATGGAATTGAAATTCAAATGCTATTTAAAGGATCTTGAAATTGTAAGCGTTACCGTGAAATATTTAGTTGTTTAATGTAGTACTAAAATACCTTTTATGTTTCTACTTAAATTATATAAATATGCATTTATGTTCTAAAGAATACTATGAAGTATCTTAGATACATGCTCCAATGTGTGGTTTGTATGATTATAAATACTACACAAAATTTAAGTAATACAAAAGGTTTTTACGGTGTAGTACTTTAAAAATACGGTATTACTACAAGATCAAGATTAACAAGTAATGTTACTAATATTGTGATTCAACATATGAATTGTATTTCATACAAATTTTATTTTGTACAAACGTTTTTGGTCTTGTGGCCGATTTCGATGGAGATGATTGAATCATGGATACAATAGAATTAATGAATTTTCTATCTTAAATGATGTTATCAAAAGTGAAAATTTTAATTGGTTACATGTAATACATATGATCTAAATATTTGCTTTTAAGTGTGATAAAAACGCATATTTCATAAAGTTTTCATACCAACTTTTTTTGTGGTCACATATTGTGATAATAATAAATTGTTTTATGTGGTCACATATTATATTATGATGCCATGTATTATATAATTCAACTTTATTTTATATTGTGTATTTCATATGTTATCATATACTCATTTGTAGTATTCAATCGATCATCTAAATTGATTTAATATCTCTCATGAAAGGGAATCAAAAGTTTAGACATGACACCCGAGATGTCATACTCCCTAAATCTCATATTGAGTTTGTAGAAGGTCATAAGATGTTAGACCCTATATGATTCGGACATGTAATTACTTCTCTATGGTGTAATGCAAAGAGAAGATTCTTTACAAGGTAAAATCGGATAAAACAATTTTCATTTGTCGTTCTCAAATATGCTAAAGTAGCAATATTATGTAACAAGGATAACAACTTTGAAACGATTTCATATCCGTTTGTCCGAACCATGAAACTTGGTTGATTTACATTATTCCTTGAAGTGAATATAATTATAAGATCTTTGAAAATGTTGGGATGATGGATGAATTTGAGAAACTTGTAATGTTGATCATGTTACTAATGAGATCCTGCTATCAAAAGTTATAAGATAGCCAAGTTAATAATGAGACCGACTATCAAAATCGTAATAATGGTCACAATGAGATTGATCACTTGTAGTGACGAATTATGGGAGTGATTATAAGAACACATTGTTATCTCACATCTTATGATATTGATCATAAATTAAAATTTTATGAATAATGATTATTTGATTAATTGGCATGATCGCTTAGACCACACTGAGTCAATAATGATGTGAAATTTGATGAAGAATTGCAAGATTATTCTTGTTAAGTGCATGCAATATTTGCTCTCAAGGGAAGTTAATGATATACCAACTATGTAGGGTTTAGATCCCTAAATATTTTGGAAATAATAAGGGAATATGTGTATCCCGACATGATACCATTTAGTATTTTGAAATCGATGCATCGTCTAAATGGTTATCAAATCCACAACCTGAAGCTTGTGTGATTGTGGCTTAGCTAATGTGATAACAAGCATATTAATCCAGATTACTATTGGTTACAAAGCCAATGATCATGAGAGGAGCAAAAGTTCATTTAGGTATATGTAATTTTATATATAGTATCATCAATTCACATCAAGCCAATAAGTTATAATTCTCCCCATACAGTTGGTTTTTGGTCAGGAACCAAAAATGTCTCATCAAAGATTTTGGTTGTGCGACATATATTGAAACTCATCCACCAAACCGCACAAAGATGAGACTTCTAAAAAGTTTAAGAATATGTTGGGTATAATAATCATCTATGATTGAATACTTAAAGCCATTTGTTAGAAATTTGTTTATGGCTCATTGGTTTTTCACTATAGTGAATGAATGTTCCCAACATTAGGGGGAGATAACAAGCAGTTGGAAAGTGAAAAGTGACATGAGTTATCATGTCATCTTGATCCTCAGACTATAAACTATGAACTAGAAATTTAAAGTATAATTCATTTACCAATATTAAAGAACAAATTACCAGACAAGTTCACTGACCTAAATAGAGTGACTAAGTAAGTCACATAATCAACTGCTTGTGCTCCAGTTATATTTGTGTCCAAGAGGACAACCACATATTTCGTAATAAGTCTATTGCATGCCTGAAGCATGGTAGACTAGTCGATTCCAATAATAAAATTCCTAGAAAATTGGAGCAAATAATTAATATGGTCAAGTCGAGGTTATAATAATAGGATCTCCTGCAGAGACACTAGACATGATGGTTCAATAAGAACCTCAGGTACTGAAAATAAAGAGATCTCAATAAGTTGTATCATGTCTAAGATATGTATGGAATCGAATAAAAAGCGACGTCGTTATACTTTTGTATATAATGTAGCGCTTAAAATGATTAAATGACGAGGATCAAGAGTTAAGATATGCCTATGAGTGAATATTTAAAAATGATTGGCCAAAATAGCAAGACGCAAATAAGGCAGAGTTTAGTTCTCTAATGAAATGGAAAGTTTCTGGACCAACAATCCATACAACTGAAGTTGTAAAATATGTTGGATACAAATGTGTCTTTTACGCGAATCATGTGAAAATCAAATTAAGTGATATAAGTCAAAATTAGTGGCACAAGAATTTTTACAAAGGCTTATAGCTGATTATGAGGAGACGTCTTCTCCCGTGGTGGATGTTTTGACTTTCCAATATCTTATTAGTCTGGTAATATATAAAAGAGAATTGACATGCGTCTTATGAAAGTTATGTATCACTTGATACTAAGTCATATAAAATAAGTTCTCGAGAATATTATGATTATTATATAAATTCAGATCTGAATACATATACATGTTGTATATGTTATTGAATTGAATATGATTGGAACTCCCCATGAGTATCCTAAAGCATTTGAGTGCTTAAGAGGTCAACTGAAACATCTTATGGATGTAATTATTGTGCACCAATACTCCAATAAACATACATAGAAAATGTGTACCTGGTTATTATGGCATCTCAATGTACAAGTGTACAAACATGGTACAATATGGATTTTGGAGATAAAAGCAAGTGTTGTTGATATTTTTGCATATGATATAGATATCTATGTGTTAAAAGGACAAATTTATGTAGCAAAACTTCTAAAGAGTGAAATCGCATGCATATTTGGATAAGATGGAAAGAATTCCCACATGGATTGATAATGCTAGAAGCATTAATGATGTCAAAACAACAAGAATATATTATATGAAGTTGACAAAATACGTATGGACTAAAATAGTTGGGTCGAGTATTGTACAACTCGAGGTATTCGCATAAAGAGGGATATAAGTTTGATTAAATTAGCCATGTTCTATGAGCATTCTACTTTTAAAAGTTCACTATAATCGCAATTTACAGTAATGATGTCTAGGCATCATTGAGAGAAATTGTCGAGCTTTTAAAGGGAGAATTTTTTGAATGACCTTGGCACGGTCTAATTATTATTCGAGTAATAATTATATTTTACTAATCCCTCAAGTACATCTAGAAGATGATGTTTGGATATTTTAGTATGGACATAGTTGAACCTTAAAGTATGTTAAAGGTTGTTAAGTCATTTGTTATAAGAAATGCCTATTATCATCTCTTACCAAAGTAGAGATTCTCATTCTAGAAGTACCATCGTTAAATGCATAAGTGCGTTAATATGTTTTGCTAGCTATGCATGGTTATAATATCTTTCACTTGAGCTTATTGTCATGATATAACGTTTGTCAAGCGAAGAGACATTGGAATAAGTTCAAAGAAATATTTCAGGTATAAACGACATTTGGTTATATTTTACTAACCCATCAAAACAAGTTTGGTTAGTCTTGTAGATGCAGGAATGTAACGAAACAAAGTCGTGGATATGATAATTTTTGGAAGGAGGCACCTAAAGTCTCGTTAGAAGATTATACAACATTGCTCAACATAAAGGATCGCACATTAAGGGATAAAGAGACAAATCATTCGCTACAAAATCTTTATTCGACTTTCAAGGATGATGAACACACGTCACTTAAAGGATACATGTTAAAATGAGGGGGAGACTTATTCAAGTTGCACTCTTTTTACCTTAACTAAGTTTTGTCCTATTGGGTTTTCTTAGTAAGGTTTTTAATGAGGCAACACACTTGATACAGAAATATCAGGGGGAGAAAATACGCGCTACACTCTTTTTCCCTTGGCTATGGTTTTATCCCAATGGGTTTTCCTACCAAGGTTTTTAACGAGGCAGCATATATCACCAAGCGTATTAAAGGTATGTGGATAGTCAAGGGGGAGTGTTATGAATGTATCATTTATATGGTGACTTTCCACATGTATAACTCCTATAACTCCTATCTCTTTGATTTCTTTTGTATTAATGCATGTGCCTATATATAGTGGCATTTGTATATGGTGTAGAGATATCAATCAATAATATTTACATTCCTCATTCTCTTATTCTTCTCTTTATATTGCTAATAGGTTTAGTTGTTTTACAACAATTAGTTAGTTTTTCAATGTTTTAATTAATTCAACAACGGTAGCAATCCTAAAAACAATCCGACAGAGTGTATGATCGTTCGACTGACTCAAATGAGTCGATCAGAGAGGTTTTGATCTATTTCAGGTGCGGAAAACAAGAAATAGACTTAGTAACAGCTTGATCTTCACCTAATTCACTGATTGAATTGATTTGACAGCAATTACATTCAATCCTCACACCGGCAACACTTCGGCATGGAATACAAGCCTCTGTTCTACTGATTTCGGTCCAGAGGATACCATATATAGTGCTTCTGATTTCGCCCGGAATGACATGAAGTCATTTGGAGCGAAACCAGCTCTTGTGATTTCGGGCGAAATCACATACATATGCATTAGGAGCGAAATCAACATTTAATACGTATACACTTTCCTATTTTCTCGTAAAACGTGCCCTAGTCTATACAATGTAATCTAAGACTCGATACAAGACGAAGACGACAGGTGCATGCACTAACAGACTCCCCCTCAGAAGTTGACGAGTCGCACGTGTCGAGTCTTGACATACTTCAGCCTTGATCAGTCTCTAGGCTTCACTCTCTCTTCTCTTTCACATTGTCTTCAGACTCCCTATTGCGATATGCTGGCATTCCTTTAGTTCTTCAGCATCATCTGCTTCAGGATCGTTGTCCGGCCTTCACAGGAATATGATCATTATCCTGGCTCAAACTTTGTCCACAGAGTCAAACCTGGCCCAAGCTCTATCCATAGAGTCCTCAGGTGTCGAAACCTTGCTCTCATAAGCTTCTCAGAATCGAATGACCTGGCTCTTCAGACATACAGCTTCGATTTCAAGATTGGAACTTGGCTCTAGTTCTGCTCAAGATCAATAACCCAGCTCATACTTAACCTGCATAAACTCTTCCTCAAAGTGAGTTTTACCCATTTACCAATTCAGAATATATGCACTAACACTTACTCTCCCTCAAATCAAACAACAATTTTTGATGAACTAACAGAAAGATTAGATTTTGAAAACATTTAATTTCAAAGTACGTACTCCTCCTCAAATTTTGCTCATCATGTTTAGCACTTGGAATTTTGAAAATCAGCTCTTCAATATCAGTTGTCAAAAATCTTTTTGGATTTTCAAAAGTTTATGCTAAAACACACCGAAAATCTTTTTAGATTTTGAAATAAGAGAAATAAAATGCCGTAAAGAAATATTTACAGGCAATATTTTTTAAGAGATTGTGTAAGAGGATCATATCAGTTTTTGAGACGAGTCACTAACACCGTTAAGCTTGATTACATTTTAAGCTCTAAACAATTCACTTAGATTGCAGTATTTTTGTCCACTTAAATTTTCACACAAGGTTCAACTGATCCGAGATACGATATTAATGTCTTAACGACTTAAACCTATTTATGTGTCCCACTACTTGAATATACTCCCGTATCCAGATCCCAATATTCAGTCTTACAGGTGAGTATACCACAGATGATATCTGTAAGGGGTTAGATGCGAGGACCGTGAGAGCTCGGGTCGATACTTCCGTATACGCAAAGAGATGACGGCTTCGACTTTTGGTGTGTCCCCTTTAGAGGATCTTTTTGTTACAACAGCAGTGACTATCAATTTTATTGTTTCGTCAACTTGCTGAGGGCGACGCTTTTTCAAGCATTTGCGGAAAGCGTTATCCGGGGACTAGGTCAGTATTTCCATACAGCAGAAGTCCTGGGATAATACCCCAGATATCACTGAGCATAAAGACCTAGTATCTCAGAATAAGGGACCTTTCAAACAAGATTTCAGGGGTTACCTATATATCCAAGAAGTTGTTACCCACAGAATAAGCAAGTTTGAATTGTTAGGTTTATATCTCGTCACAATCTACTAAATGTGTAAAAACCTACTGATGCATCCACAGTGAGATTTGTTTATCACATTTTAACTTTCCATATCTTTAGCATGTTGTGACAGTCCACTGATGTACTATCATTTCCTCTTTTTCACAACAAAACTCGTTTTTGTTTTATCATGTTTTTTACTTTTTCAAATTTTCTAATGTTTCTGGATTTTCTGAAAATTTTCTACTCCCCCTAAAATGCAAATACATTAAAGAAAAATTGAAAACACAACTAGAATCTTGACCCAATTGTAAAACAAAACTATACAGAAAGTTAACAACTGATATCAAATCGCATCAAATCGCCATCCACTAGGCCCAAACAATCAGAACTCCCCCTTTCAACAAACTATTTTCTCAATTAGATTTCAAAACACTTAATTTTGTTTTATTCAAAATGATTTTTCCGGAAAATAAGTTTGTTTTTACCAATTGTAAGATCACTTAAAAACAAAGGGTATGGTTCATCATATTGTTCACTAAATACTAGAAGTAGATCAAGTACAAATTAATGTCCCTGATTTACCATATGCAAGTATGCACTCTTTGTACCAATTGTAAAACAACCACCATTGTCTAGTGTAGGAATAGAACATCTACACTAGATCATTTACCAATTGTAAGAACAAAATGTCGATTCCTGCTTCACACTTACCAACCTGGAAGCTCCGGCATAGTCCTTCACCTGTAAAAATTTCAACAATTTTTCAAATCTTTCACAAAAACACTTTACAAGAATGATGCCGATTCCTGATCCACGATTACAAACTTGGGATCTCCGGCATAGTCCTAAGACTTTAAGAGAAAAGAATTTCCACCCAAGTCTTTAAAGACTTGAGAGTTTTCAATTCTTGCTCAGTAGGGTTGTAAGTTGCCTTTTTAGTTACGTAAAAATCTTTAACCCCTTAAGCTTTCCCACTAAGCATTTTCCCAAAAATTTTCTTAACATTCCCATTGAATGTTTTCTTGACATCAAACTCATTTTTCTCAGAATAAAACTGATCTGAGATCTCAACCTTACCAACTTTCTTTTTGATCTCTTCAAACTTCAGTGATGGAAATTCATCATCACTTACTAAAACTTTTACCTCAACCTGTGGCTCTTCTGGCTTTGTGGAACCAGAATCATCGCCGACTTTCTCATCAACCTTTTTAACAACCCACACTTGGTTGTCTTTTGCTTTCTTTTTGTAAACATTTTTCTTTGAACACTCACCAACTTCATGAATGGAATTTTCAAAAATTTTGACTTGTTCAGTTGGTTTTTCATCTATTTCAACAACTTTTTCTTTTAGCTTTTCAGAAACTCTCTGTTTTGTCTTGGCATTTCTCGGGCAGTTCCATGCAATGTGACCAGCTTCATTGCATTTGAAACAGGTGCGAGTCTCTCTTGGATGAAACACTCCAGTTCCATTTCTTTTCTTCTCAGCAAGAAACTCCTGGTTAGATTGTTTCCAGAATGGTTTCTTCTGTTCATCTTCTGAACTTCCACCTGAAACACAATCTGTTTTTGTTTTAGAATTTTTCTCATTTTTATAATTTTCTGGTGGAACGAATCCTAAACCTTTCTTTTTGTAGCTACGATTTTGGTTTGGTTTTTTTTGAAAACCAGGACCAGAATTGTAACATTTTTTCTTGTTTAAACGTTGTTGCACTCTTGAAGTATATCTTTTAGGTTTTTCAAGATTTTTCAAAACTTTCAATTCTAGAATATTAATCTCTATTAGTTTGAAAGTCTTGTTAATCAATTCTGTTTTAACACTCATTATAGGAAACTCTTTGTTGTAATATAATTTGTCAGAATCATTCAAAGTATAAACTACTTCGAATGTTTCATCATTCAAATTCGATTTGGAGATCAAAAACTCTTTACTATAAGCCCTTTTGACCGACGACTGTAGACCATTGACTGACAAACTTGACCCTCCAGATTCAGATTTTGACTCAGACTCCTCATCAGTATCCAACACCTGATCGACCACCTTTTTGATTAACTTAGACTCATGATCAGTGTCAGACGAGGTGAACGTAATGTCAATGTTTTCTGGTAATTCATCAGTTGTGTCGGTTTTTAGGTTTATATTGACTGCTTTTTCAAGTTGCTCCTCATTGGGTTTTCTAGGAGAATACCCTTTCCAGATCGGAGGCGGACACTTGTTATAGCTAACAGTCGGTTTCTTACCACTATCCTTTCTCTTTGGCTATTCATCTTGGAAAGCTTCCATACTTGCAACAGTCGGATAAATTCGATCAATGAGATAATCAGAACTAGAATAACTTTGCAATAAACGTCTGATTCTCTCATTCTCAATCTTTTCTGCTTCCAACTCTTGCTTCCACTTTGCACTTTCTTCGATGTAGAAGTTGATAGCTTTCTGCTTTGACATAATAACCGCATTCATCATCGTTAATGCTTGTTCTCTTTCAGAGTTTGTCTTTTGAAGACCAGTTACAGTTTTGTTCAAGACATCATAAGATTCTTTTACATAATTGAGATTGAACAACAACTGCTCTTTCTTCTTCTCATATTCAGCTATCATTTCGTCTTTGGCTGCACATTCTTTGCATGGTTCAAGACACTTTGAACATGGCTTGATGACTTCAACAATCTTTTCAAGTTCGATTGTTTTCTCTACTTTGATCACTTTCTCAGCTTCAGTCACCTTTTCTTCTTCATTAACCTGTTCAGTCTCAACAATCTCCTCAGCAACACTTTCAACCTTCTCAGTTTGAACAACACTTTCAGTCTTCATTTCTTGTTGCTCTTTTGCAACTCGTTTCTCCTTCATTTTCTCCAATCGATCTGCAAAATAGAAATGAAAACTTTCAGGAGAAAGATGAGATTTTGCAATGTTAATATGTTTTTCTTCCTCATCATCACTGCCGTCATCTAGAGGTGACTGACCAAACTCTACATATTTTTTAGAACTATCATCCGATGAACCAGTATCAAATGGAGTTTTATCAAAGACAATTTCTCTTTCTGAACTAGCATCATTTTGTAAACTCTCATCTGAACTCTGTGAGCTTTCATCAGCACTTTCTGAGCTTTCATCAGATGTAACAGATTCTTTCTTCACATTCTTCACAGTCTCTCCAATAGACTTCATCCATGTGGCAAACATATCTGGTTCTCTAACAATCTTAGCAATGAACGCTTTGAATTCTCCTTTTTCATCAATAAACATATCCCAGCTAAAGCCTTCAGGTAGTCTTTCATCATCTTGATTGACTAAACAGACTTTGCTTTCTGGTGATATGTAGTCGTTCCAGTTAAAATCCACCAAACATACTCTCTTAGAATCCTCGATCTTTCTACCATGAGCCACCTGTGGTTCTTGTAGTTGTTGCTGGCCCACTTGCTGATAAATGGCTTTTCGGTAGTAATCATCTTTTCCGAACGGATTCTGAGATCCACTAGCTTCCCTGTTCTTGCACTCCCTCTTGAAATGACCTTTCTCCCTACATGAAAACAAGTAACTTTAGATTTATCAAAACCTAAAGTAGAAACATGTGCATCAAGAAAATCATTTCTCCCAGTAATAAGCTTGAATTTTTCAGCTCTTCTGAGAACACTAGCTAGACACCATTTGATATCCATTAGTTCCATCTCTTCGGCATCTATCTGATCGTAATCCTCCTTTGTGAGCATAGGATTTCCGATCCGACCTGCAACTAGACCTTCATACGAGAGAAGCACAGAACCAAGTAATGCCATGTGATCTTTAGCGACTTCTTCCGAAAAACTTTGACCCTATGGAAGATTCAAAGCTATGTTGCACTGAATCACATAACCATTTCCAGTTTTTGTGCTTTGAGAATGGAAACTTGTAGTTGACTCTTTCGGATTGACACTCGGAAATGAAGAGAAACCACCGCTGCTTTTGTTTGAACTCTGATCAACCTTTTTTGTTGAATCCCCAGCACTAAAAGCAGTTTGGATTTTAGGACTTCTCTCAGTTTCTGGAACCGGAACACTACCTTTGTAATACATCTTTACGTCCTGTTGACCACTTGGACTGTTCATCCTCGCGATCTTCTGCTGTTCCAAATCTTGACTTTTAATCTTCTCGATGAACTGAGAAATCGTTAACCCGTCATAAACCCCGGTATTTTTCAGAATCATCAAGTAGGTTCCCCACTCTTTCTGCGGTAACGCATCGGCTAACTTATCTACCCACTCTTCACGATCCTTTGTAATACTCAGCATCGACATGGATCGCACTAAGTGGCAGTATCTCTCAATCAGCTTCTTCATATCTTCACCCAGTAGACTACTAAACAGATCAAACTCTTTCTTGAGCAATGCTTTCTTGCTCTTAATCATGTTCTCACTACCCTCAAATTTCACACGAAGAGCATCCCAAATCGATTTCGATGTTTTGTCATGCTGAAGCAGTATGAAGATATCTTCTTTGATGGCTTGTTGAAGCAGACTGATCATCATCTTTTCAGCTTTGTACATATTTCATTCTTGATCGGTGAACTCTGATAGCTCTTTGATAACCTGCAAATTTGTACATGGTAACATATATTTCTTCAGAATACATTCCCAAGACCTAAGATGATTTGCCTGGACCCAGTTTTCGAATCTGTCTTTCCACCCGTAATACTCTTCGATACTCATTAGTTTCGGGGGCTTTTGTGTAGTTCCTGACTCATTTTCCAAATTCATGTCTTGAGCAATGACAGCCGGAGTAGACGGAGTTGCAAACACGTTGTAAAAATCGTTATCCATTTTTCAGAATCATGTTTTTCAAAAACAGTTGGTTTCAAGCGGAATTAACAAATAACCAGTTCGAGCGAAATAGCAAACACCCTTAGGAGCGAAATCTCTAATTTGTGGTTTGGAGCAAAATCACCACACACAGTCTGGAGCGAAATCACTAGGTTGTATACTTGGAGCGAAATCCCAATGTTCACAGGAGCGAAATCACTTGTTTGGTTGAAAGGAGCGAAATCAGAATGCACCCTGGAACGAAATTAGAGTTTAGATGATCTTGGAGCGGAATCAGGAGATAATTTGGAGCGAAACCTCTGAGTTGTTCAACTTGAGCGAAATCAGGATGATAACTCGAGCGAAATCAGAAATGTCCATTACGAGCGAAATCAACTCGGAGTTCATTTTTGTCCATTTTTAGTCTGAATTTAAGTATCAAACTTTCAGGGATTTGTTAATGTCCAATTATCTATAATCTGAGAAATTTTGAACTGATTTTGACCGTTAAATCTTCCTGAAATGATGAAACAAGGTGTAGAAGATAGAAATTTCGATGAAATTCGGCTGTAAACTGCAGAACTCCTCCAACTGGCTCTGATACCACTTGTAGGATCGTTCGACTGACTCAAATGAGTCGATCAGAGAGGTTCTGATCTATTTCAGGTGCGGAAAACAAGAAATAGACTTAGTAACAGCTTGATCTTCACTTAATTCACTGATTGAATTGATTTGACAGCAATTACATTCAATCCTCACACCGGCAGCACTTCGGCATGGAATACAAGGCTCTGTTCTACTAATTTCGCTCCAGAGGATACCATATATGGTGCTTCTGATTTCGCCCGGAATGACATGAAGTCATTTGGAGCGAAATCAGCTCTTGTGATTTCGGGCGAAATCACATACATACGCATTAGGAGTGAAATCAGCATTTAACACGTATACACTTTCCTATTTTCTCTTAAAACGTGCCCTAGTCTATACAATGTAATCTAAGACTCGATACAAGACGAAGACGACAGATGCATGCACTAACACAAAGCTTCACCGTCAGTTGCGCAAAATCTATCTAACGCTAAGTCCTCACGGCTATTTATGCTACCATGATTTACCCTTGTGCGGACTAGGTTACATTCGTATGAACTAAGCTACTTCGGTACCGATGTGTTCATCCATGCGGATGTGACTACATCCATACGGATGTACATTACAAACCCAAAAACTCATAGTCTAACATTTCGTCCTATTACAAATTCAACACCACTCGATGACGTAGGCATCAGACATAGTGTATCAACACTTTTAGACTCATTCAGCACCCAAGAAAGCATGTGAAATGGTTCCCTTACTTCATGTGATTTCTTGTATTTAGCAACCTCTAAGAAGTATATCTTCTAGCAAAGACAAAAAAAAAATTACTGCCAATGTCGTCTCGTTCTTCTAATATTCCATAGCATACCACTCTGGCTACAGGATCAGTCATATCTCGTAACCCATATGCTCAATAGGGTATGCATCATCATCGCCCATGATGAGTAGTTCTTTATTGTTAGCTTTGGGTAATTAGGAAAAACATTTGGATGGTTCTTCCCACCCCTACCGAACTAAATGCTTTACCAAAATTTCTCATTCGTCTTCTGTGAGTTCTTATCTACTACTAGCAGAACAACATTACAATACTTTTTTTTATTTTTAATCGAGGTCTAGTTTTTAATTGGTTACTCACTCATCGTCTCGTCCCTTGATCTTGTTGTGGTTTCTAACTAGTTATTCGGTCCAATCAAATCTTCCTCCTTTATATTCTTGAATTGTGGCCTTGATTGTAATACCCCGCCTGAAACCTGGGCAGACATGCATAATATATACACTTCTAAAGGAATCAAGCTAATCTTTCATTAAAAACTTAAAATGGAATGAGTAAAAACATTATTTATTTACAAAGTGTTAACAATGAAGAACTTCTTGGTGTTCCATCCTCCACAACCATCAACTAGTTCATGTATTTGTCTCATTGATTACCTAAGATAAGTGTACTCATAACGATGTCATCTATATGCTTGTAAGCTCATGTTTATACAGTTTACAAAATATTCACATTGAAAATTATGCATACACAATATGGGTTATGACAATCGCTAACCCATAGGTAGTGTATAACAGGCATGCTGACTCGACATTAATGTCCCTATAACCATCAGGTAGGGATGGAATTCGATACTATGCGCATGGTTACTCCATACTGAACCCCGACCCTATTCCAGCTTTTCATAACATATCCCTTAAGCATACAAGGATCTTTTATACCCCCACAGCTATACACATATTGCAGCATTCTCATTTATCCCAGTTTAGATACAATGAGTATACTATCACAATTTTATAAATAAACATGATAACTCAGTTGTTTAAGAGTTGCTTAACATCTGCTACTACAATCAAGTAATAGCCCAGGGTCCAGACACAATTACGTAATCCAAGGTATAGTATTGGTACACTTAACTAGTTTTTATCACGATTAGATATTGGTTATCGCTATCTTAATTTTTAAGCATGGTTGGTTAGTCCATGCATAACTAAAGCTAGGCTACCCAATACCCGCCCCTGAGAATAACCTAATAACTAAAATAATACTAATACTACTATTAATAATCATACTAATAAAATAATAATTAATTAACTAAACATACACTTGCACGAGTTTTTCTATATTAGAGCATTGCCGTTGAACTGATACTACTACGGGGTATTGCGGACTCGAGATTCTCTGTATTAGAGCGTTACTGTTAAAACTGATAATTCAAAACTCAACTATGATGCCTCTGTTTAGAAAAACTGTAAGCAGGTAAACTTGTTTCTGAAGCGATGTGGGATCAAAGTGTGATGCTAGCTTGCTTGGCTATTCATGTAGCTTTAAAATATAGTTATCTTTATAAAATTACGAATATACTATTGTAACAATCAAATTTTTCTTTATGTTTTTACCTGAGTTTTGCTAAAATCGGAGAAAAGTGAAATATAATATATTTTATTATCCTATAATAAAACTAAATAGTCGTCTTGATATATTATATACTATCTTACTTGTTACTTATACAATATACGAAAGATTAATTTTATATATTTTTAGTTTTATCTACAAAATGGTACAATGATGATACCAGACAATCGATAACAAAGCAACACACAAACACGTGAGTTTTGTGGGTGGACAATCCCACGACGACTTTTTTAGTTTATTGAAAGTTGACAAACGAACAACAGTTTACATGATCTTATCATCTATGATAAAATAACATGGAAATCAAGCTTTTGGGTCCTAATTAAAAAACACTTTCTAACCATTTGATATTCAAATAAAATAAACAAATTATTTTAACTCCGTCTTTTGATCCGTGACGGCTGCTCTTTCCTGAAGAATTTTCACACCAATATACCTTCCCAACATCATAGTTGTTGCCTGAGGATTTGTTCCCGGTGCGTTGAAAAATGTTGAAGCGTCGACGACTCGTAAAGAATCTACCCCAATGACTTTCAAATGGCTATCTACCACCTTGTTAGGCAAGCATCCACCATGGATATGCCAAATTGTGGCCAAAGTTGCACGACAGAAACTCGCAATGGCCTCATAATCAGATTTATCATCAGGCAACGACTTCCCAATAAATCTAAAACTATGGACACCAGCAGAGTCACTAAATTTGTATTCTTCCATGGTTGGAGTTTCCAACATTTTTATAATAACTTCCATTGCATTCCAGCATTGAAGTACGTCTTCAGTGCGATTGAAGTAATTAAAACGAACGCTTGGGCTAACAGTTACATTGGACGCCGATAAGAGATGCAGTGAACCACTTGATATTGGCCTACTAACCTTTCCAGCAATAATCTGCACACTTGAGTTTACAGATGACACCGAACCCACAGAAGGTATGAAACTCATGAGAGGTGTGTTTGGGGGGACTGAAACAGATTCAATATACTGTCCACTTTCAGTAATCCCAACCACACGAAGTCCTGCATCTGTTAATTCATCTGGAAGTAAGATATTTACTCCAGTACGTTGATGATCAGCCATAAACTGGCCAATGAAAGGATGGTCCCGAACAACAGGTATATTTAGAGACGAAAGGTATGAACTTGGCCCGATTCCACTTAGCAGCAAAAGTTGTGGGCTTCCGAGAGCACCGGCACTCAAAATTATCTCTCCATTTGTTCTTACATGAACTTCATGATATTTTCCATTTGAATCATGGTATGCAACGCCAACCGCAGCTATGCCAGAAAATATTACAAATCACTGTCAGATGAGGTTGTCCTTCCTTCAGTAAATATAATTAGCAAGAGTGAAGAAATTGTAATCCCCCAAAACTGATTGAAAATTTCCGTTTTAATCATGGATTAATTTTCAATGTATTTTATGAGAAGTTAATACAAGAGCATAACTTATCCAAAATCAATTTGGTTCCAATATCGACCGACACTCACGATTTTCCCCAAATTTTATCAATTTTCAAATGATTTTTTTTTGTCCAAAACGCATAAATCTCTGATTGACATAATTTACTCATCTATGTTCAGTATTTTAATTTATTGTTTGTAATTTTGAAAATGTGTCTATAGTAACTAAATTTTTAAAAGTTATAGAAAGACAACTGATGTAATGGTTTAAGTATTCAGATTTATATAAGATTTTCATAAGAATATTGGTTTCAACAATTTAAGTAGAACATGAAGAATGTTTGATTACCTAAAGGATCAGAGGTGGAGAAGATGATCCGGTCAACCGTCGCATGAACCAACACATCTATATTTTCAGACATGGCATTGTTAAGAAGCTCAACCGCCCCATGTCGTGTCCCTGAATTATCGAATGTTGAACCACCCACCTTAGTTCCTTGGATGTGGTCAAAAGTGAACCCGTTATTAGGATGAACTTCTGATTCGAGTAACGCATTTAAAAAAGAAGTTTGCAACTTATTAAAACGTGTTGGACGAGTAACAATGCTTTTTTCGACCCACTCGTACGCTCTTTGGACAGAACCCTTATCCAATTCAATACCAGAATTATCATAAAAGTAGTCATCCGCTCTCGAATAAAACCCAAAGTTTATCATGCTACCGCCTCCCAAAACCCTCGCCCTTGCGTTCAGTACTCCGTCTTCAGAAACAAAACCTTCAGTCGCCGAATCATGATCATTTGCCGATAGGAGAGTCCGATAGATATTGTTTTCATGAAAATCGCTCGTATTAAAGCTACCACCCCTCTCAAGTAGCAGGACGGAATAGGATTCAGATAAAGTGGCAGCTAAGGGGCAACCAGCAGTCCCTCCTCCGATGATGATATAATCGTATGCTTTTGCAGGAGAGAAATCCGTGGCTTCGTGTGTAAATTGATGGTAATTTGATTCTGCATAACATACATACATCATGTGAGTATACACAAGTTTTTTATTCTTTTATATGAAATATCCATAACTTTTGTCCATTTTAGGATAGAGAGGTATAAGAGCTATAGATGCTTGCCTGGAGGAGAATCGTGACCAAAAAAGCATTCTACTTTCCCTTGTAGCCCAAAGCAGACTAGAAGGAAAATGAGAGAAACATTATGCAACATTACTTGAAAGTTCTTCATTGTAGTATCGTAGAGAAAATGTTGGCAGTCTTTCTCTAAAAGATAATAAGCATAATTGATTGTTCTACTTTTTCAAGGGGGATATGAGGCTATATGGTAACGAAGTGAGAATAAAAAAACATTAATTTATAGATGAGGAATACTACCATATCACGTCCTTTTTGGCTTCTTTTCTTTCCCCTCTAACAGCAATTACGTAAGGGTAAAGATAACTAAAGGAAAAAAACCGACATAATAATATTAAGAGACTTTAGGACCGGACACATGATGGCTACCATATACTAATTGATATTTATCAATATAACATATATAATTGTTTCTCTAATGGTGATCCTGATTTGACTTGAGCGCAGCAGCGCCTACGAATTCCCTGGTTGAAGTTTATACTTTAAAACAAGACAAGGTAAAACGAGGCTACACCATCTACAGGATGGATTTGAACAGGATGATCGAGTCTCAGTACCTTCGTCACCAATATTTGTGGATCATCTATCCAGAATCTTGTGTTGCGGGTTCTTGCTTCAACAAAATCGATTACTAGAGTACCAGACATCTAGAATTCTTAAAAAATATAAGAACTTGTGCCAACATCCATGTAACTTTGTGACAACGCTTAAATTTGGATGTTGAAGGGTGTATTATATATCATTCTGTACTCACCATAGGAACATTTAAATCACTTGGATTAGGTATATATACTTTTCTGTACAGGCCTTTAAATCACTTGGATTAGGTATACATACTTTGTGACAGTAGACACCACTTCTATCCACATTCATTGAGGTTGCATTGAGTAGGAAATGCTTAGTATGGACTCTTGTATGGACATTGAACAACTAACGAAAGGGGAACAACACAGACGCAAGTATTTAAAATGTGCATAACTTTTATTTGCCTTCGAATACGAAGGACATATTATACCGACTTAAGGTCCTACTTGTCGAGTTGGAGTCTTTGAAGAACAAGAAGTAGCATTCCCAACTTTCAGACCCAAATTCCTTAATATAAAGCTCGTTATTCGACTTTAAAAATTTCCCCATTATTTTTGTTTTATTTTTTTTAGTGTGTTTTTTTTTTTTTTTTTTGAACGGCAAATTTGGATCACTGACGGACCATTGGAGTATCATTTGTGAATGATTAATTTTGATAATTCACATAAGTGCTTAGCTTTCTAATTAAATATGATTGTGTCAATAAATGATTCAGATTATTGTTTAGCTTTCTAATTAAATATGCTGGTGTAATTTTTTTTTTTTTTTTTTTTTTGGACGGTGAAAAAAAAAATTCTTTTTTTGGACGGCGATGTTGTCAATAAATAATTCAGGTTATTGCTTAGCTTTCTAATTAAATATGATGGTGTCAATAATTCACAGGGCAATCGTTTTCTACGCCTTAGACAAATAGTCTACTTGTAGATTGTTTTTATCCCCTTACAAAAATTCAAGCATGTGTTAAAAAGAGAATTGTATTCTTCTTTTCAACCACACAATATATCTTGTTTATTTATCTATCTGGCCCACTCCATAGGGGATAGATCATTTATCTGGATGACAGCACAAAAGGGTGCAATTCGATTGGGAGAATTGGTGTTGGAGTCTGTATGTTGCTAGGATAATTCCAAAATCGTTATATTTTTTTTTTTTTGTAAGGTGTGGATAGGTTTGTTCCTTGTTGTATTTGAACAAAATCTTTTTTCATTGCTGTTAAAAAGAAAAAACCTTCATAGGCCGGTCTAAATAGAAATTTAAAAACTGATACAAAGCGTCTCAATATATCACATCATTGACGAAGTATATAATGGTTAATATTCAAGCGGCTCTTAAACCATTCACATTTGATTCTTTATCTATATCCATATAATTATACTAAAAATTACTATTTTTTTCTCCTTTTCAATTAAATGATACCTTTTATACATTTATACTTATATTTTCTCTGTTCTCTACTCGCAACCACCTTTAAAGATATTAAAAAATTTATAAGAGGTGAACAGTATTTTCCATGTATTTACAAATGAAAAATCACATTCTCAAATATTTTCTCTTTTCTCGACTCACAATCACTCAAAACCACTCCCAATCATTCTTTATAAATATAATTAACTGACTCACACACATATAAGGGATCCAATGCTTATGAAATTAAAAGGATTACAAATGGGTGGAAAGGGAAAAGCCAAAAAGCCTTGACAAATGTAGATCCACCCGTTTTGAGAATCAAATATCTTATATTATCTCTACAAGTTGATCAGTCTCTTCGAATTTTATATATATATATATATATATGGTCGGGATTTAGAGAATATGATGGAAAGTGTGAGAACGGTGAGAACGCGTTTGGATCGTCCGATCAAAACAATCTATGGACTAGATTGGCACGGTGGCGTTTTCGTAAATAACATCAATTTTATTACGTGGACGCGCTTCATTAAGGGTAAAAGCGTCTTTTGACTACTCCAAACAAAACGTCATCTCATGAAAATAAAACGCCAAACAAAAATCACACACCATTCTAACTAAAAACGCCATCAAATATAAAACGCCAAACTTAATTATAGTAAAATCCCGCCTAAAAAAACGCTAAAAAAATCCTATATATACAACAACTCATACTTTTAATTAAAAACACACACACAAAAACCCCAAGCGCCATATTTAATATATACCATTCGTCTGATAAAAAGCCAGAAAACCCAAACATCAAATATATTGTTCTCAATAAAGTGTAGTTGTATGGGGTGGACAAACATTGTCAGTTATCTTTCTTAACTGAGGATTAGCAATGTTATTCATCACCATACAACAACACTTTATTGATTTTAGCATGATCAAATTTACAGTTTTAAGGTGGTTTATTTTGTGGCGTTCTTTTTCTCGGTAAAACAGCAAAAAAGATAACATTTTGGCTAAAAGGGTGTAAACTCAACAACATTTTGCTGCATGATATGGACAAAAATTATAGAAAAAGAGTCTGATTTCAGACTTTGTGTTTCCAAACGGCGACAAAAAAACTACTTCAAAAAACAAAAATCAAAATAAATCATACGAAAGTCGAAATAGCCAGTGAAGATGCTTCAAAAGAAGAAAGAGACTGGTGACAGTGAAGATTTGGAAGATCAATATTTATTTTCTTTAATTTTCTTTTTTGAGTTGATTGTTATATAGAAACAACGCCATATCTAATAAAAACGCCAAAAAGCCAAATGTCTTACACCTTTGGTGTTTATCAAACCATCATAAAATTAATTTGGACAAGTATTATAAAAAACCAAAAAAATAAAAAAAATAATAAAATAAATAAAAAACAAACTTGAAAATGTAACTAGAAACAGTAACTAAAAATCAGTAATACTGAAGATAGGGAAAATTTATTAAATTAGAATCTAAAACGCGAAACTTGAAAGATGGGACGTGTTACAGACTTCAGAGATAAAGTTTGTCAAAAACAATAATTACAAACAGTAACTGAAAAGACTAATACTTTATTATAATAACGCACCGCCTAACTTAGGCGCCAAAAAGAGATCCTATAAAATGATACGTCTCAGCAACTTCCATTTGATCAAACCAAAAAAACAAATGTTAATACTACTAAATACCACTCACTGTAAAACGCCAAAAAAAATCAAAGATGGCTAATATGCGTTTTTGGATATTCAGTATTGTTATTCGTGAAGTTTCACTGAATGAATTGTTAGCGGAGGCGAGTAACTCAGTAAGATTTTGCTGCATGAGATGGACAAAAATTCAAGAAAAAGATACTGATGCCAGTCATATGGCATTTTGTATATTTTGTTCTTGAAGAAGGCTTGGATGAGGAGAATAGATCAATGACACTGAAGAGTGGAATGATTATAAAGATGAAGATCAACATGAAGAAAAAGCGAAAAACCCACCCACACATCATAGATCTACGTCCCCAAACATCCACAAAAAAGCCACTTCAACAGACGAGCAGGCAAAAATAATCAACCCGATGGGTTTGTTAAGTTTTACATAAAACGCCATATTTTTTTGTGACAGTTCTTGTACTATTAAAGAACAGAGAGACTGATGACAGTGAAGATTGTGAAGAGAGAACCGATTATGATTTTTAATTTATTTTCTTTGCTTGTATTTTTTTTTACTATGGCTGAAATATAATCCAACAATTGTAAAACGCCAAGATACCACAAACGCCAAAATGTTTATAAAAAATAATAGAACAACGGGCCATCTTTTTAAAACGCCCTGAAAAACGCCATTCAGATAGATTTCCTGACCACCCTGGGTTCCAATGGCATAGGATTTGAATAAACGTCAAAAACGCCAAAATGTTAATACGATGAAACCATTAAACGCCATTAATTATTGAATTTGGTTAACGCCAAAATCTTAAACCCCAAAAATTAAAACAACATTCGGAAAAGCGGAACTGGAAAAGCAGAAGATGAAAGGACAAAAAATTGTGAGAACGGTGAGAACGCATCCTGGCCCAACACATGTCACGCGGCATAGAGAAGGGCGAAGGGGCTTTTTGTCTTTTAATTCTTCTTTTATTTTCACAACGCGGTATAATATTTTCTGGTGTCTAAGTGTTTTTTGGCGTTAATTGTATTTATTAAACTTTTTAGCATTGAATTAATTGTTTTTGTGTCACATATATATTTTTTTGGCGTTATATCGTTTTCTGGTTAATTTTTTTGGCGTTTGTGGCGTTTTGTATAATAATTCACTACGAGTAATTAATATTTGCATAAGATTAAAATAAGACCAATTTTTCTTTTGGCGTTATTGAATTTTTTGGCGTTTTATACCCTTTTACAAGGTGTTTTGCCAGCAGTTGTTCTCCCAGTTTTCATTCTACTAGCGTTTTGGTGTTTGTAGTTTTTGGCGTTTTATATAATAAGGTATTTTATTTATAGAGAATTAGATAACAAAACAACATATAACTTGATATCAGTACAATATAAAATGAAAACAAAAATAATTAAAAATGGTAATCTAGTTTTTCTTTCCAATCTTCAATGTCATCAGCCTCTTCTTTCTTGAATTTGTTTTTGGCGTTTTGAAACTTTTTTGAATAATTTAGCTAGATGCCAACTTTCCTTCATAAACCCTGTCTTTTTTCAGAAGAAGCTGCTTAGTGGCATCCTGTTTTTTGGTGTGATATTCTTGTTTGGTGGCATGTTATTAAAGATCAACTCTTGCTTGATGCTATTTGTAATAATGGAGTCCAAAATAGCATTTTACACTTGTGTTGAACCCTTTATTCCATCCATATAATCATCAAGAACAAAGCTCACATGATGGCATATCACTGTCATCATTCTCTTTTTCTTGGATATTTGTCCATCTCATTCAGCAAAATACTATTGAGTTATCCCCCCTCAGAAAAAGGATCCATTTCAGTGAAAGCTTTGCCATCGGTGGTGTTTTAAAGGTAGTGGGTTCTAGAGGATATGGCGATTGTGTTTTCTGGTTGTGATTAATTCCATTGTGTATAGACCCCTCTCTTATATGATGGCGCGTAGTTTAGGCGGGACTTTTTATTGTAATAAATGATAGTAACAAAGTAACTGTCTTTTCGGTTACTGTTTTTGTATTTACTGTGTTGATCAGCTTTTATCAGTTTTATAGGTTATAGACGTCCCATCTTCTAATATTGGCGTTTTTTTTTTAAATGGCGTTATGCAGACCAACATGACAAAATACAATAACGGAGTAAATAAAATATTAAGCAGGAAAAATATTTTTTGTTATTTTTGGCGTTTTGTTAGGGTTAACCATTTTTAGTATTTTTTGGCGTTTTGCTAATAAAGATAGAAATATATCGTTTAATTATCTTAAAAAAAAGAAGATTATATAGAAGAAAAAAAAAAGAGGAAAAAAATTAAAATCCTTCGTCAGAAGGTACTTTATCCGAATAGTATCAATCACTTGCGTCATCTTCTTCCTCCTCGGAGTCTTCTTCTGGATCTTCATCCATGTCATCACATTCACCTTCATTAGCTTCTTGTTCCTCAAGATTCTTAAACCTCCACCTGAACATGTCTTGCATTAACTCCAATTTTGAGTTTATTTCTGTGTTGGTACAAGTGGCTTTATACAATTCTTCCATGAAACCCAGTCGCTGCTTTGTCATGATGTTCTCTAGCCAGTAGACTTCCTGCTCTCCACTGTCGTATGTAACCGTCACCATGTCTGTTTCATCATCAAGATGCCATGATGTCAGGACAAGGTCTAGCTTCACATCTCCTTTGATTGGTCCAAATTTGCTGGTTAATGCTTTCATAAGCATATGCGTTTCATGGCATTCGTTGTCTAGAGCGATGCCAATGGATAAGATTTTCCTCTGTATCTCTTCTTCCATCTTCAGAATTGCCCTGACCGTCTTAACATACACCCTCCTTCTGTTGTCAAAATGGAAGACGTATCGCCTGATTCCCAGAGTGTATCTCCACGAAACGATTGTTGCCATTTTTGGCGTTTTGGTTAAGTTGGCGTTTTTGGTTAACGATTTTTTTTCCAGAAAATTGATAGATTGAAGTGATTATGGAAGCTATGTTTTACCTTTGTATATATAATGATGTTTTTGGCACGTAATTTAGGAGGGAATTTCATCTAATAAATGTTAATAACTGAAATTCAGTTATTTTGTGTTGTTTCATCTTCCTGTAATATTCAGCGCGTTTTATTACTAATTTTTGGCGTTTTGTTTTTAATACCGTTTTTTTTTTGTATGGCGTTTTATCATTTGATGGCGTTTTGAATATGAGCGGTAAAAGACCCGTTTACCCTTAATGAAGCGCGTCCCACATAATAAAATTGATGTTATTTACGAAAACGCCACCGCGCAATCTAGTCCATGGATTGTTTTGATCGGACGATCCATAAGCGTTCTCACCGTTCTCACACTTTTCACCATTTTCTCTAAATCCCGACCATATGTGTGTGTGTGTGTATATATATATATATATATATATATATATGTATAGGGTAAGGTTCATTTGAGAACCACCCTTATTGCGAGAACCAATGTGAACACAAAATAAAATCTAAAACGAATCAAAAAGCACTCAAAAATATTTTTTTTAATATTTTTTAAAAAAAATCGCTATATTTAGTTAGCAAAAAATAAAAAAAAAACTATTTTTTTCGAGTAACAGTTATCCATGCACATGTGCATATGTATCATTAGTTTGACAAATTCCGTAATACGTTATCAGTAATAGACAATTGCACTTTAATTTACAATACAATCCGTAATACACTACCTTTTACATTACCAATATTCTAAATGCACATGTGCATCATAATGTATAACCATTGTCACACCCTCAAAATACCACATAGGGAGTGTCCCTGATAGGCGTGTGACGTACCAATAACGAGCCACCAATTACATTGAACCCATACAAGTTATAATTAAAATCCCCATTATTAATAAAAACATCTTCAATAAGTTTAACGAAAACCAATAAGTTCAGCGGAAGCAAATAGTAAACGAAATTAAACTGTTTCAAAACCCAAGTATAGTATCAAGAAATCAGTCACATAATTCCTTCCTGTCGACCCATGACCACTCCAGCTACTCCAGACAGCAAGTTCCCCAATTCCAAGATACCTAACGACCTGCGAGCATGCAACAAGTGTATCAGACAACGCTGGTGAGTTCATAGTTTTACGAAAACGTTGTTTACCAAGTATGTAGTTAATCCATTGAAGTTAATTCCCGAAAGTAATGATGAAAACAATGTTGATAATATCCCAATACAAGACGGCTTCTGATTTACATTGCCCTTTCTCCAATGCTCCTATCAAAGCATTGGTCATGACTAGGTCATTAGTTCAACACCCGTTCTCCCAGATACGGGGTGAGGTTGCCAAACCTAAGTAGCGCTACTAACTAATACCATGTTACCTTCCTGGTAACCAAACAACACGGAGGGACTTTAAAGGTGATAGGAAGAGTATATTATCCAACATTCCCGTTTTTACCCAAAAGATTTCCTCCCCGGGATACCCACTGACTGTCCCAACCACCGGGACGCATGCTCAAGAGAGATGAACTCACCTTTGGTTTGCTCGGTAAGACTAGTTACTTGTTTAACAGTCAGTCACAACGTCCTAACACAGTTTATCAATGACAATCAGTTTCATACTCGCATTGAACCACATATTTTGTCACACATTGCATAAGTTGTACTTATGAAATAAATACACACAAACTTACATATTCTAACATTTAGCTATGTCATACCTTAACCAAGTTAACGGCGTTTATTCGCACAACAGATTTTCAAGCAATGTACACGTTTGCTTTATGAGCCCAAGTTCCAATTAACACTTCAACAATCCCTTCTAACTTTATTAATTAGGTGCAACCTAACTTGTTCAATTAAAATGATCCTATATTGTCCCTTAAGAAGCAGCCCATACATTGTAAATTCCTTAAGTATCACAACCCACTATCAAAGAACGATGTGTGTCCCATAACCAACCCTACAAACCAAATAACCCAACTAATAATCCTTTAGTTAAACCCAGGCCCACTAACATCTCCTTCAAAATACAACCTTCATGAGCCAGTTATACACCGTTAACCCCAAACCAAATCTATATGTTATTAACTTACCATTTACCAAATAGATGTGCACAAGATACCCAGCCCAAAACATAACACCCAAATAACTATGTGATTCGTCTACAAGTGTGTGTGCGTACGGCCCGGATATCATGGCAGGCCCAACCGAATTAACTCAATACCTAAGTGTGGCCCAAGTGTGTTTGTATGTTCATTTTACGGGTCTGAGCATCCTAACTGTTTGGACCCTATATGATCATCATCTAATACTCAGTACTATCTATCGCACATGCATAATAGCTCCCAACACATAATCCATGAATCCAAACCCAACTGAACTAACTGTGCAGCCCACTAGTCTACGTACGATTCGATCTAGCAAGGCCCACATAATTACCCAAAAATATATCAACCCATTTAGCCTGTTAGAGTTATCATGCACTGATTATTTGTATGTAAAACCAACATGTTCCATGGTGTCCATGATGACGAAACCCTATTCACTTACAGTTTCTGGTTAATCATGCAACACGTAATACAAGGGCATTCAGCAATTCAATATGTATATTACCAATCAGTTTATCAAGCAACCGATATCAAACTTCCATGCGGCAATCACAAGCAATTTTTCATACCATTAAAATAAAGTAAGTGATAAGGTTTAACACCCTTGACTAGTTCTGACAACACATTCTGGAGGTGCACATGGGTGAATAAGATCAATATTACAATTCCACATGAGCCGTCATTTACCTATAAGTGCACATGTACTGATGAAATCAAGATCACACATGCATATGACACTCATTAACCTATGTGTGCACAAGGATTCATGAAATCATGGTAACAATTAAACATGGCCGACATTTGTATATTCATGATTAACTAATCTTATCAAATCACCTCTTTTTTTTCTCAAGTAATTCATATAGTCAATAGCATGTATGCGCATAACATGAAATCACCCAAAAAGAATAGGCTCACATACCGAACAAATCCAAAACTCTAGAGAGGGTGCTTCGAAAGTTGGAGAGCTTCGATGGGAGAGTGGTTTCCTACTGCCGTACGTGAATTATGGAGGAAGGTAGGGTTTGATTTATTTGAGTTTGTGATATGAATCCTCATCTAATACGTATACAGAACTTGATAAGGAGTTGGGCTCAATCCCTGTTTGGCCGAGAACAATGGGCTCAAGCCCATAAGGGCTGTCGTAACCCACAACAATAACTCAATGGGTAATATGGCGGTTTGGGCTTAATTTCTAGGTGTGGGCCGATGCGCAAAGAGATTAAAGTGTGGGTTCTAGGTGTTTGCGGCCTAATACAAGTGTGTTGCGGCCCAATATCATACGTGGCCTCTATAACTATTTGACACCCACTCAAACACGATTACCCTCGGCGATTCTTGTCATAGCAAACGTTTAACCATCGTTTAATACAGCAAGGATGCGAAATGGATTGGTTATAAGTATATTATGATCACGAGGCTAACGACACTAATATTGAAAGTTCAGGTTGTCACATCATCCCCAACTTGAAAGAAATTTCGTCCCGAAATTTAGCAAACGGTCACTAAGGAAGCTAGTTTTGTTAAGCGTCTTTGCGGGGCGTCACATCATCCCCTACTTGAAAGAATTTTCGTCCCGAAAATTGATCTAAAACAATGGCTTGAAGTGAGTTCCGACGAACTCGATCTATAGATACTTTACAACGCCTGGGGGCTAATCTTGTGATCGGTGGAAATCATGGTATGGTTGTTAGCGTTTTGTTATATCAATTGCCAATCAAGAAACAGGAAATTAATGAGGTTCGTACAAGGAATCGAGCGAAACAGGGGTCCATTAAACATCCGAAGGATTTGGCCAGCAAATTTGTTGTCTAGAAGTAATTTCCAGTAGTGGTGCATGGCGGTATGGCACAACAGGGAGGTTCGTCACATCGCGGTCGCGCGAGTGTATCATTTGTCCAAAACAGAGTTTGGTGGGTAAAGATTAGTGTTGCAAAACGACAAACGCGTGTAACTGGGACTCTGAATTAAGCCATCATGGTATATCGCTGTATCATCGGTACTCTCGGATAGAAGTGATGCTCCGCGTGTTGTAGGGTTGGGTTTCAAAAGCTGAAAAGACGTTTCCCCGATTTTATTTCTCAGGAATTCACAGCTCCCCGCTATGCTAAGGAGGTTGAAGTTGCGAAACCTTCGAAAGTCCTATGATGAAGCTGTGATAGTGTCCAGCGAATCCAAGGGATTGCTGTACCCCAGAAGGAAATCGGGATTTGCATAAGGTCAATTCTAAAATTCCACCTAACGATGTGGAGGTAAACCAGGTAACTCTTTGGAAGACATGTCAAAAATTTCACGAATAACATGAAGATACTCGATCTTTCTTTCTTAAAGTGGCGAATCGGTGACGAGAGTTAGAACAGCAGGGTAGCCCTTCAGTAGACACTTCTGGGCTTTCATGACTAAGACGATGCCAGCAATGGCACAATTATGATGATCTTGAACTGATAAGGATTCCCCACTAGGGAGAGGGATACGCACGATTTTCTCTTTACCGAGAATTTTCGCTCAACGACTACGTCAAAACTTACAAGAATATAAGGAAGTAGGTCAATGTCGAACACTTGACCCACGAGATCAAGTTTACAATCAAAAGAACATGTGAAGCTTCTATCGATTTACTATCAGTTAATTCTACGACATGCTTATTTACAAGAAAGGTGGGAGTCAGTCCTAATTGACAACTGAACCCTAAGGCACATAACTCCAATCGAAACAAGAGTCAAATAAAACAGAAGCAGAAAAAGATCATTCAAAGAAGACGTACCGGTCTCAACATTGCCTTCACTGCGAGTCTCCCCCAGCGCCAATAGTATACACTCCTCCACGTGCTCCGTTCCCACCATTGTTCCCATTGTTGCCGCTCCCAGTATTGTTGTTGTTGCCAGCATTCTGATTAAGCTGAGGGCAATCCCTCTTAAAATGACCCTCATCACCACACTGAAAGCACCCCTTTTGATTTCCATGGTTCTGTTGAGACTGCTGCCTCTCCTGTTGCTGTGGCTGCTGCTGCGGCTGCTTTGGAAGCCAGACCCTACAATCCTTAGCCATATGACCCACCTTGTTGCACCTATGACATACCCGGGTGCACGGCCCGCGATGGTGAAACATACACTTATCACACTTTGGTAACTTTCCCGCGTAAGAACCCTGATTTGAATTGTTGCTCTGATTCTGGTTCACAGAGGATGTCTGGCTGAAACTACGGTGGGTGCTGTTGTCTGCCCTTTTCTGAGATTGGCTGGCACTGGTTGTTTTGTCAGTATCGTTCCATTTTCGCTTGTGATCACTAGCAGGTGTGGTAGCTGTAGCAGTCGATGTAGTAGCAGAAACACGTGGCGGCAAGTTGCCACGTTCGACCTCTTGGTCAGTAATCTTATGTGCCAGACGGACGATGCGGGGCAGATTGTCTAAGTTTGCAGCAGTAACGTACCCCTTAACAGCTGGTGCTAAGCCCTTGAGATACAACTCAATTCGCCGGGGTGGAGGTCGAGACATGTTAGGGCACAAAGTGGCTAAATCATTAGACCTCCTAGTGTATGCTTCAATCTCAGATCCCTCCATTTTTAGATTGTAGAACTCGTTCTCCAATTTCTGAATCTCATCACGAGGACAATACTCCTCTCGCATCAACTCCTTGAAATCATCCCAAGTAGTGGCGTTCGCCATCTCGATGCCCAACATTTGTACTTGGGCATTCCACCAAGTTAAGGCGCCATCCTCCAAAGTGCCGGTAGCATACTTCACACGGTCCCCCGCGGGACAGTTGCACATAGCAAATACTGATTCAGCCTTCTCGAACCAACGTAAGAGTCCCACAGCCCCCTCAGTCCCGCTGAAGGTCTGGGGTTTACAATCCATGAACATCTTGTACGTACAGGCAGGTGGATGGTTTTGATTCGCAGGTTGACCTAAAACGAAGGAAGTAAGACGCACAGGTAAGATTCGAGTATACGACACAAGGATAGAAAGTAATTGGCACATATCGTACCAGCCTGGTAAGCCGCTAGGGCTTCAGCTACACGAGTGTTGATCAAGTCGGTTAATTCGGCCTGGGTCATAGCAATGTGACCACGTCCACCACCTCGGCCTCCTCCACGTCCACTCATGGTTCTAAAGAAGGGAACAATCTTAAGGGTCAAAATGAGGTAAAAGTCGAGTATCACGTTGAAACCTACAATCTACCAAGTTTACACACAATAGGGCAGAACCCTTCCCACGCTCGTTAAGCCTCACTGGGACTTGCATGCACCTCGTGTTATTATTATGTGTGCACCCATAATAATAAGGTAATTTGCATGCTCATCTCAGTGCCTCTTAACTTGCGCTAAAAGGTTCCCCACATTCAAATAGCAAGCGAAAGGTTTTATAGAATCAAGAATCACAATAGTCGAAGGAAAGTGTCACACTAGTAGTTCACATAACAGGGGTTGGTAATGTAAGGGCTCATGCTGTTGTGCCAAGTGTGCATTCACATGTAATGTTATACATAAGTGTACACTAGATATACCATGTAATCGTAAATGAGAAACGAACCTTGCAGTCTGGAGCTGAGTGTCATGGTCGATGTCGGTACTGTTCGGTTATAGTCTGGTTTTATGAAAACGTTTTAAAACCAAGTTCACTATAACCAATGGCTCTGATACCAAACTGTCACACCCTCAAAATACCATATAGGGAGTGTCCCTGATAGGCGTGTGACGTACCAATAACGAGCCACCAATTACATTGAACCCATACAAGTTATAATTAAAATCCCCATTATTAATAAAAACATCTTCAATAAGTTTAACGAAAACCAATAAGTTCAGCGGAAGCAAATAGTAAACGAAATTAAACTGTTTCAAAACCCAAGTATAGTATCAAGAAATCAGTCACATAATTCCTTCCTGTCGACCCATGACCACTCCAGCTACTCCAGACAGCAAGTTCCCCAAGTCCAAGATACCTAACGACCTGCGAGCATGCAACAAGTGTATCAGACAACGCTGGTGAGTTCATAGTTTTACGAAAACGTTGTTTACCAAGTATGTAGTTAATCCATTGAAGTTAATTCCCGAAAGTAATGATGAAAACAATGTTGATAATATCCCAATACAAGACGGCTTCTGATTTACATTGCCCTTTCTCCAATGCTCCTATCAAAGCATTGGTCATGACTAGGTCATTAGTTCAACACCCGTTCTCCCAGATACGGGGTGAGGTTGCCAAACCTAAGTAGCGCTACTAACTAATACCATGTTACCTTCCTGGTAACCAAACAACACGGAGGGACTTTAAAGGTGATAGGAAGAGTATATTATCCAACATTCCCGTTTTTACCCAAAAGACTTCCTCCCCGGGATACCCACTGACTGTCCCAACCACCGGGACGCATGCTCAAGAGAGATGAACTCACCTTTGGTTTGCTCGGTAAGACTAGTTACTTGTTTAACAGTCAGTCACAACGTCCTAACACAGTTTATCAATGACAATCAGTTTCATACTCGCATTGAACCACATATTTTGTCACACATTGCATAAGTTGTACTTATGAAATAAATACACACAAACTTACATATTCTAACATTTAGCTATGTCATACCTTAACCAAGTTAACGGCGTTTATTCGCACAACAAATTTTCAAGCAATGTACACGTTTGCTTTATGAGCCCAAGTTCCAATTAACACTTCAACAATCCCTTCTAACTTTATTAATTAGGTGCAACCTAACTTGTTCAATTAAAATGATCCTATATTGTCCCTTAAGAAGCAGCCCATACATTGTAAATTCCTTAAGTATCACAACCCACTATCAAAGAACGATGTGTGTCCCATAACCAACCCTACAAACCAAATAACCCAACTAATAATCCTTTAGTTAAACCCAGGCCCACTAACATCTCCTTCAAAATACAACCTTCATGAGCCAGTTATACACCGTTAACCCCAAACCAAATCTATATGTTATTAACTTACCATTTACCAAATAGATGTGCACAAGATACCCAGCCCAAAACATAACACCCAAATAACTATGTGATTCGTCTACAAGTGTGTGTGCGTACGGCCCGGATATCATGGCAGGCCCAACCGAATTAACTCAATACCTAAGTGTGGCCCAAGTGTGTTTGTATGTTCATTTTACGGGTCTGAGCATCCTAACTGTTTGGACCCTATATGATCATCATCTAATACTCAGTACTATCTATCGCACATGCATAATAGCTCCCAACACATAATCCATGAATCCAAACCCAACTGAACTAACTGTGCAGCCCACTAGTCTACGTACGATTCGATCTAGCAAGGCCCACATAATTACCCAAAAATATATCAACCCATTTAGCCTGTTAGAGTTATCATGCACTGATTATTTGTATGTAAAACCAACATGTTCCATGGTGTCCATGATGACGAAACCCTATTCACTTACAGTTTCTGGTTAATCATGCAACACGTAATACAAGGGCATTCAGCAATTCAATATGTATATTACCAATCAGTTTATCAAGCAACCGATATCAAACTTCCATGCGGCAATCACAAGCAATTTTTCATACCATTAAAATAAAGTAAGTGATAAGGTTTAACACCCTTGACTAGTTCTGACAACACATTCTGGAGGTGCACATGGGTGAATAAGATCAATATTACAATTCCACATGAGCCGTCATTTACCTATAAGTGCACATGTACTGATGAAATCAAGATCACACATGCATATGACACTCATTAACCTATGTGTGCACAAGGATTCATGAAATCATGGTAACAATTAAACATGGCCGACATTTGTATATTCATGATTAACTAATCTTATCAAATCACCTCTTTTTTTTCTCAAGTAATTCATATAGTCAATAGCATGTATGCGCATAACATGAAATCACCCAAAAAGAATAGGCTCACATACCGAACAAATCCAAAACTCTAGAGAGGGTGCTTCGAAAGTTGGAGAGCTTCGATGGGAGAGTGGTTTCCTACTGCCGTACGTGAATTATGGAGGAAGGTAGGGTTTGATTTATTTGAGTTTGTGATATGAATCCTCATCTAATACGTATACAGAACTTGATAAGGAGTTGGGCTCAATCCCTGTTTGGCCGAGAACAATGGGCTCAAGCCCATAAGGGCTGTCGTAACCCACAACAATAACTCAATGGGTAATATGGCGGTTTGGGCTTAATTTCTAGGTGTGGGCCGATGCGCAAAGAGATTAAAGTGTGGGTTCTAGGTGTTTGCGGCCTAATACAAGTGTGTTGCGGCCCAATATCATACGTGGCCTCTATAACTATTTGACACCCACTCAAACACGATTACCCTCGGCGATTCTTGTCATAGCAAACGTTTAACCATCGTTTAATACAGCAAGGATGCGAAATGGATTGGTTATAAGTATATTATGATCACGAGGCTAACGACACTAATATTGAAAGTTCAGGTTGTCACAACCATGATATAACGTGTTTCAGTAAAAAAGTTTGTGATTTTGAATAGAGAAATAGGCCCATATACATGTTTTTTGGTTAGTTATATCTAGTGATTGATGGTTTGGTTATAGTTGTGAATTTATGATGTAATATGTTGATTGGATGGTATAAATGGTGTTGATATACATGTAATAAAGTGAAAATATTGGTAATGGTATTGTATTATGGATGGTAGGAGGTAATGGTATTGTATTATGGATGGTAGAAGGTAATGGTAGTGTATTATGGATGGTATGATAGATGAAAGGGAAAGTGTATTCAAAGTGGTGTACCAAAACACCTTATTTCATGTTGATACATATAGATGCACACGTGCATTTCTAATATTGGTAATGTAAAAAGTAGTGTATTACATATGATAGTGTAAATGAAAGTGCAATTGTCTAATATTTGTAATGAATTACGGAATTTGTCAAAAAAATGACAAAAATTCACATGTGCATATTTGTGTATTATGGATGGAATGATAGATGAAAGAGAAAGTAGTGTACCAACACACCTTTTTTCATGTTGATACATATAGATGCACATGTGCATTTCTAATATTGTTAACGTAAAAAGTAGTGTATTACACGTGGTAAATGTAAATGAAAGTGCAATTGTATAATATTTGTAATGAATTACGGAATTTGTCAAAGAAATGATACAAATGCACATGTGCATGGATAACTGTTACTCGAAAAAAAATTTGAAAATTTTTTTATTATAAACAAAATATAGCGATTTTTCCAAAAAAATAGTAAAAAAAATTTTTTTGAGTGTTTTTTAGATTTTCTTAGGTATTAATGTTTGTGTTTACACTGGTTCTCGCAATAAAGGGTGGTTCTTAACGGATCCTTCTCCTATATATATATATATATATATATATATATATATATATATATATATATATATATATATATATAGAGAGAGAGAGAGAGAGAGAGAGAGGGAGGGGATAAGGATCCGTTAGGAACCACTCTTTATTGCAAGAACCATTGTGAACACATGGCATTTTTGTAATTATATTATGTTTATACAAAACACGCGTTATTTTTTTCCTTATGTCATTGTTATCTCCGTTTTAGGGTTTCGGTAGCTCCCCAGTTCATGGTCTTCACACTCGGTTGAGATGCATTCACGGCGGCGGAGAGCCGTGCACGGTGGTTTCACCGGCATATAGATAGTCGGTGTTCACGTATTTCACGGCGGTTGAAGTCGACACGGTGTTTACGACGGCATATGGCGTCTTCTAATTCATCACGTGTCAATCCTTGTATATCTGATGATCAACCTCATACATTGTCTGAATATCATCATCATACAACATCTGATGCCGACTTTGGTGGTCCAACTGCTGTCAATCCCGTTGCAGTCACAGAATTACGTCTAAAACTATTGAAAGTCGACATACCCTTCATGGCTTTGAAATTCAGACGCTTGACTCTATGTCTGCATCAGACAATGTTATCTTATCTGATAATATCAATGTATCTTGATCGTTCATTATCTTTTGACACTACTTCGTCAGGTACAGCACCTATAAATACAAAACATCAAGAGTTGCAATTCATTCAGTTTGAGACTAAATGTATTATGTTGACTTTAAATGATGTATATACTTTGTAAATGAGATTGTATTAAATGATATGCACATGTGCATTATATTAACTGTAAATGATGTTGTATTATATTATATACACATGTGCATTATGTTGATTATAAATGATATTGTATTAAATTATATGCACATGTGCATTATGTTGAAATTAGACTATGTCGTTATATATAAAATGATAATGGTCGTGTGCATTATGTTGATAATTACATTATGCACACGAGCGTTATATTGACAATTACATTATGTATATATTTAATGACAATGTGTAACAACCGCAAAGTACATAACTGTACATATGTTTAGGATACGAACGGTACATAACCGTACATATGTTTAAAAAAATTACTAATACCACATGGTTATCATTACCAAACATTAAACCATTAACTTAATGTTTTCTTACTTATATGAAAACCGTACACATATTCCCCTGATCCGTCTTTTCCTGTCAGTTTGGGGAGAATGTGATCCAAAATATAAGATGCTATAGAACAACTAATCAGCTTCTTATCAACCCGTTCGTTTCTATCCTAACGGTTTCTAGCTCTTTTTTATTTTTCAATTGTGTCAATGTGATTATTAATTGCAATTTGTTTATCCATGATAGTGCTTTTGAGCATAGAAATCGTTGTTTCATTTTCTCTGTTTGCATCACGAATCTGGTTGATAAATTTGTTCAGTTTATCATATGCTTCTTTTGTTTCTTTTGAATCACTCGTCGGATTACCTGTATTCCTTTTCAACTCTTTATATTTCTCATCTTTTTTAATGCAAGATTTGCAATGTTCTATGTATTTCGTGCATTGACATTGAGTTTCTATTTTATTACTTTAAACCTCTTTTACCACTGACTCGACTTTCTGTTAACCCTCGGAGGTTTTGACTACCTCTTTTAATTGAGCCATCATGGCTTTATCAACAATCTCGGATAAGTTTTCAGCATTCAATTCCTTCGTCACGTCTATGATGTCTTCTACAAGTTGTTTCTTTTCTTCTTCACAATGTAGATTACAATAATTTACTTCATTGCCGAAGAAACCTGCAAAAGAATTAAACACATTAGGAGGCATAATAGATTTGATTGCATTACTAATAACCTCATGTGATGCTTCTGAATCATAATAATCTTCTAAATCTTCTGGATTTTCATCGAATGTAATCTCAGCACAAACTTCATCACAAGTTTCTTCAACTATCACTTCCTCCCCAATCTGTTCTGGTTCATCAATAATCTCGGCCAAAAGAGCAAGGCTTTCGGTCTTAGGAATATAATTGTTCCAGTTAAAAAATTCATCTTCCTGAGTTATGACCAACGCCTTGTCTTTCGACTTCGATGACCCATCCTCAATCAGAATTGGACTTGACATGTTCGACGGATGTTGGGAAGTTTTGGTGATAAATCACGTTTTTCTAATAATCATCACCAAAAATTATTGTTACCATGAACCTCTCTGTTCGGACATTCTCGCTTGAAATGACCTTTTCCTTTACATTTGAAACATGTCACATCAGATTTATTGAACCCTAGCTTCGAGTCAAGCCCTCCAAGACTGTTTCTTCCTGTAATGCCCATGAATCGCTGCGCTCTTCGAATTATACTCGCCATGCACCATTTGATATCAATCAGTTCCCGCTCTACCGGATCTATTTGATCATAATCTTCTTTTGTCATAATAGGATTCCGAAACCTTCCTTCTATCAGACTCTCATAAGATTCTAGGGCAGAAGCAAGAAACACCATGTGCTCCTTATCTGTCATTTCATCAAAACCTTGAGCGTTTTGTAAATTTACAGCAATATTGCACTGCTGGATGTGAGGATTAAAATTCTTCGGGTTTGAGTAGTTGTTTCAGCTTTCTGAGGATTGAGGATTCTACATCGTAGTATTCGGCTCAAAACTTAGATAGGATGAAAAACCACCACCAGTGCTTGAATTGTTAGATGAAGATCCAGATGATGTATCTGCGCTAAAAGCTTTCTGAATCTTTGGGCTTTGAACATTTGTTGAACCCTTGTAATAAAGATCAACGTCTTGTTGAACATTTTTGAGCTTTTCATTTTGGCAATTTTGTGTAGCTCGAGTTCATGCCCTTCCAGTTTCTCGCTAAAGTTTCCCAATTTTAAATCACTAAATTCTTTATTTTTTCTTCAGAATCATCAGATATGTTAACCATTCACCTTGTGGTCAAACGTCGGCTAGCTTATCCACCCATTCTTCAACTTCTTTTTCAATACCCAATCATTTCCTTTCCGCAACAAGATAAGAATATCGCTCAATAAGATGTTTTAATGATTCTCCTTTCAAGGATGTGAAACTATCAAATTCTTTCTTGAGCAAAGCTTTCTTGCTTTTCTGCATAGACATACTCCTTTGATATTTCACTTCAAAGCAGTCCAGATATATTTTAGATTTTGCACTACCTTGATGTTGGAATAACGTGAATATATCTTCCTTTATTGCTTGCTGAAGAAGATTCAACATCTTTTTCTCTCTTATGAACTTTTCTTTTTCACCTTGAATAACCTGCGTTAAGCTTTTCTTTTGACCATTCTCTCAGACAGGAGTTGTATACTATTCTTCTATCAAATACCAGCAATCCAGATAGTTGGCCTGTACCCAGTTTTCGAACCTTTCGTGCCAACCTTTATAATCATCCATACTCATATGTATTGGTGGCTTGGTCATTATTCCGATTTCATTGTCCAAGTTTAGATTCCGAACCACTGTCGTGGGGGTTGTGGCAAACGCATTATAAAATTTGTTTTCCATCGTAACAGCTCCTTGGCACGGATATAAGGATTTTGGTGCAAAAGTTGTTCGTTCGCATGTACTCGAAACATATTGAAAAAGATCCCTTTGGTGCGGATGTATAAGTTCGTGCGAACCTGACACAAAATTTAAACAAATTGATTACAATCGTGCGAAGGTAAAATTTTCAAACAAACAAAGTTTACTTCCGTGCGGACGTAGTACGTTCGTGCGGGCGTAATTCCTTCGTGCGAACGGAAAAAATCAGGTTTTCTCTTTTTTGGCATTTTGATCATGATTTTGATTGAATTTTAGTCTGAATTTTCAGAGGCTTTGTTAAAAACGTCTTTTTTATAATCCTCGAAAAAATCAGTCCATTCTGACGGTTAAATCTATGAGAAATGAAGAAAATGAGTAGAAAAAGAATACAAAGAAGTCATCAATGTCTGAATCTTATTGAATTTCTCAGATATTAGCCTCCAAGCTCTGATACCATTTGTGAGGACCTTTTTCGATATACGTTTAGCTCAGGTAATATCTATAACCTAGTGAAATTGTGTAGAATCCAGTTTGAAATTGTGCGACATAACAAGATCAGTTAATTTTTCAATGTTTTCATTAATTCAACAACGTTTACAATCCTGAAAAACAATCCGACAGAGCTTCGCCGTCCGTTGCACAAATTCAACCTAACCCTAAGTCCACACGGCTATTTATACTAACATGATTTACCCTCATGCGGACTAGGTTACATTCGTACGAACTAAGCTACCTCCGTACGGATATGTTAATCCGTGCTGATGTGGCTACATCCGTACGGATGTACATTACAAACCCAAAAAGTCAGAATCTAACAGTTTGTCCTATTACAAACTCCACATGACTCAACGACGTTGTAACGCCCTGCGTTTCGAGACTTTTACCTTTTGGCAAGTCTCGTCCTCATGATGCTTAATGATACCATTTTATGTTAAACTATGTGCTTTTGTGATGAACGATATGAATCTTGACACTTATAATACTTAGGATTCTTGACTCTTGTGAATCTAGACCCTTGTAATACTTTGAATCTTGACTCGTGTGATGCTAGAAACTTGACACTTAATACTTATTGAACGAGAAACTTTGATACTTTATTGATATTTATTGAATGAGAAACTTTGGTACTTTATTAATACTTATTGAACGAGAAACTGATACTTATTGAATGGTATACTAGCTTGAACGCAAACTTGAAACACGGAAACTTTTGTGTCAATTATATAATAATACCATTTAATTTTTACTCATAATCATACGCAACGCAACGCTTAATGTAGCTCACAAAACGAACCAAAGTCAGAAAACTAACAAACGGGTCTCGGCTATCCGAATGGACATCCGATCGGATGACCATCCGAATGGACATCCGATTGGATGACCATCCGATCGGATGGCCATTCGACCGAATAGCCATTCGATCCCTTGCACTCTACACCGCCTTAGATATTGCCATCACCTATAAATAGGGCCCTTAACATTTCATTTTCACCTTTCGCCCTGTCATTCGACCACACGCACTCTCAGGCACTTCAATCAAGATTCGAGCCATTTCCGTAAGTATTTCTCCTAAATCCTTGTACAACTTTCATCATTTATCACTCCTACACCATATTCTTCATCAAAATCACACGAACACTTCAACTTTTTCATGAAAACCAACTGATTTGGGTCTCTTGAAGGTGGTTTCCACTCAGTTGTTTGTACAAACTGTAATGGAGCATCATTTAATCACGATCGGCCCAAATCTAAAGGCTTTTTCCCAACTTTTATACAAAACCTAAAGGAATCTCACATTTTTTCATCAGATCTGACGGAGTTTCACATGTTTCCGACTCAGATCTGATGAACATCACGTTTTACAACTAATTTTCAAACTTTTCTGCAACTTTTATACAAAACATGGGTGAAATCAGAAACAGCTTGTCGGTTGGAAGAGGAGTGGTTCCCATCAGACCGAGTGAGCTGAGTTTGGTATGTTTCCGTTGTTTGACACATCGTCGCACTGTCACCGTTAACTCAAAAACTTGGAAATTTCACAAAACTTCACTCACTGACTATCTGTCCGAATGGTCATGCGGTCCAGATGATCTGATTATAATGACACTTGTTTGTTTTACAGGACACTATGATCACAACATTGAAAACTTTAACAGTTCTCAAACACCCACTGTTCGAATGGCCATCCGTTCGAATGGTCATCCGTCTGGATGACCATCCGCTCAGGTATTCTATCAGAAACTTTTACTCGATTTTCGCACCATTTAACGCTCTGTTCCCAACTAGGTCAGCACTTAGAGGATTATACTCTGTTCCCCGCATGCAGGCTGATCCAGCGCTCCCTTCGATCCAATCTTAGCAGTGTTGGTTTAAGCACCCACTGTGAGTATACTCGATCCCTTTTTGTTTTAAACACTTTTGGGATGCAACATGTATTCTATATCAAGACACTTAACACTTGAAACTTATTTGAAATATATTCTATCCGCACTAAACATGAAACATGAAACTTGGGATACTTGAGACTTTTATGCTATGTGAACATTTAATCCTTGTGTGTTGTTCCGCCTTAACAATTATAGCGCTATAGGAGTAACGCCCGCCCCCTGGAGTCTTGGGGTATTGTTAGGATGAGACATTTAACCTCCCGTTAGTCTTTGGGAAAGGCATTTTATTGCGTTGGGACCTTCGGCTATCACTTGGACTGCGTTAACTAGCATGGTGAAACTTATTATATGTTTTCATGTTGGATGAGAGTTTTTAAACAGGTAAGTTACGTATTCAAACTTGTATGCTCGCCAAAATTTCGTTGATTTTATTTTAATACATGTTGCAGGTTAATAGTAGCTGGGGAAATCAAGAAACAAGTTAGGATGATGCTTAGAAACTCATCTTAGATAATCCAGGCAATTTGAACAATATTTAATGTTTATGTTATTGATATTTTCGTGGTTGTGAATTATGGTTGATGTTTTAGACAATTTTATGAAATTTGATTAATCATTATCGAAACGAATAGTGTTGTTGATTCTCTTGAGCAATCTAATTCGCTTGGAGCCGCGCCCCGATGTTTCCGCCATCGGTTAGGGTGTGACAGACTGGTATCAAAGCCATAACTGTAGGGAATTAGGAAAAGTAGGAATGCTTTGCCTAGTCTATAGTTCTAGGAAACTTTGACTCTTATTTGTTGCTTAAAACTTATGCATTCTAGCGTACATGCTTCCTCGCAATACTTTCCTGTTAAACTTACATGCCTTTCCTAAGGTAACACAATACACACTTGGACGCTTTGAAGACACCCTCGAAATGACTCATCAAAACAGGGGTGATTCCCGCCTTTGATGACGACTTTCGCTCGGCAGTGTTTGTATATTTGCACGAGATTTACCCTCAAGTCAGGAGTGACATCCAAACCTTGAAGGGAAATTTCCAGTTCGTAATCTAGTAGGTCTTATCTTTTGATAAGTACCGACAATATTAGGGTACGATGTTATCAAGTTAGAGGTGAAACTCACATCTTGATAACTAGTTCCACTCTTTGGTTTTCAGTCTCGCCAAAGTCTCGAAATTTTCCAATCAATTAAGGACGTGTAGTGACCGAAAGGACAAATATCGTAGGCCTAACATCGATGACGTATTTGTCTAAGTAAGCCAAGGCACGTTGCTTCAATTCGAGAGGGGTTCGATTCACTTTGTTAGTCAATGTTTCTCTACCCTGAACAATCCTATGTTTTATGAGCCTATCTTTTTATGTTATCTCGATTTTTCATGTGGATTTTATACTTGATACTTTGTTCGTTTCGAAACTTTTACACGAATAGCACGTATCTCCGTAATAAAAAACAATAATAATAATCTCTCAGGATCGAACTAAATTTATGATGCTTTATTCATTCGTATCATACTACGTGGGAGTCTTGATTAAACTATATGAGACATGTTGAACGTTTTATGTTATGTGAGACACTCTTGTTAAACCATGTGAAACTTGCGGAACATTTTGTGATGTGTGAAACAACTTGAGTCTTTTATGCAATCATGTGAAACTTTATGCTATGCCACGTGTTTATGAAACTATGATGATTAAATTATGATCGAGTCTCACCAGATCCTTATTCTGACTCTTTAGATGTCGTCGAGTTGTCTTTCCAACCCACACAAGAGGTCAAAAGCCAACACTCAGAAAAAGATGATGTATTTCATGGCCGACCAGATTGCACGAATCGTTCCCAAGATTGTCACTGAAATCCAGGGATCAAACACTCCTCCCTCCTCTGTTGACTCAAAAACGGTCCAGCCTAAGCCTGTGAGCTTCAACTACAATCACTTTGTCTCTTGCAACCCTAAGCCTTTCCCGGGCAGTGATGGGGTGACCGCAATGCTGGAGTGGTTCGACAGCATCGAGGTTACCTTCATCAACAATGAATGCCCGGAGCATCTAAAGACTAGGAGTGCAACTGGTGTGTTTCAAGGCAGAGCTCTAGAATGGTGGATAAATTAGAGAAACACCCGCTTAAATGACGAAGCTTATGCTTTACCCTGGGCCAAAGTTAGGGAGATGATGACGCTCGAATTATGCCCTCCGCATGAGCAGCAGAAACTTGAAGATGAATTCTTGTATCTGAAACAAGTTGGAGACGACAATTTGGCTTATACTACCCGCTTTAAGCAACTCAGCGTCATCGTACCACACTTGGTGTCTAGTCCAAAGCGCATGATCACCAAGTACATCCATGGGTTACCTCCTGCTATGCGTGACACCATTGAAGCAGCTCAACTCAGCTCAATTGAAGAAGTTTATCGTCTTACAGCAAGCTTGAACAACAACCGTGTTCGTGATTAACAGTCTGGAATCTCTGCTCCATCGAAACCTGCTAACCAAATCACGCAGCAACCAAGTGGCAGCAAGAACAAGAAACGAAAATCTCAAGGTTCCGGCTACAATGCAATCGTCCCTGCTGCAAATCCAAACCCTGTTGGCAATGCTATTGTGCCTGCTGCTACACCGAATCCTCCTGTTCCAGATGTAACACCCCGTGTTTTCGAATGTCAAAGTCAAAGTCAAAGTCCAAGTCAACTCTGACTTTCTTTGACTGTAAATAGTCTAATTTCAGTTCTATTTGTATTATGTGGAGTAAGTGTTGTAATCAGAAAGAATCGAAGCAATCGAATGTTTTAACGCGAATCGATTTACGACTGTGAATAGTAGGAAGTAACAATGCGATAAAGTTAACTAATCAGTAATCAAACCGATCTAACTATCATCAAACTCGAATCTCGAATTACGCGAACTTTGGTTGTTGTTATACGTGTGTGTGTGCCTTATGTGTTACCTGTGCATGTTTACTTTATGTTGTGTTTTGGGTGGTGATCAATCGAAACTCGAATCGAAACTCGAAACTCGAAGCGAATGCAACCGAAATCGAACTACGACAAATGGTAACGTTAGGATAGGGTGATTTATAGATGATTGTATGTTAGATATAGTAGTTGGGACTGAAAGTAATTTGAATAGGAAACTCTATCGTGCTCGTATCATCTTCAATCGAAATCGAAATATCAAAAATCATCGCACCGAACACTTGAACCAGGCTGCTATTCGATTAGGCTGTCAGCCGATCGAACAGACTGTTCGATCGAGCAGGCTGTCCGATCGGGATGCCAGCCGATCGACCAGCCCTTTCCTCTTTTGGAGCCTATAAATAGGGTTGTCATTGTCACTCTTTACCACTTTTGGAAAGCTCTGACCGACCAACCGTGCTCCTCTTCTTTCCTCAGATTTCTTCCGATTCCGGTAAGTTTCCATCCTAAATCCTGTACTTTCTTGATCAAAACATGTTCCTACACCTTTCTATCTTTCGATTTTTGATTTCTAACCATGAAATCACCAAGATCTAGGCACTCTTGGGTGATGTCATCATGGTGTTCTTCAAGAACACCATGTTTTGGCTTCAATCCACCATGAATGACTCGGATCTAACCGATTTCCACATAAACAAGCTAAGATCTACCGAAGATCCGAACATTTACACGATGTGAAGGATTGAAAGAAGGAATTCCAACTTTCTTTCAACTCTTTTACACTCAATGCCTTCAAACCGGTAGAAACGGAGCTTGAACCGACTCACTAATCATTCCAATGGTTGTGTGATTCAAGATCCGAATTCTATCTACGAGGTTCACCGATTTCGGGTTAAACATTAAACTACTGTTCCGAACCGTTAACTGGCCGGATTGGGTGATTCCTGTCCAAACAGGTGAAACAAGTAAGAATGGAAGTTCCATGGTTTAGCTCGTTGCTAAACTACCTCGATATAACGTCAAATAACCAGAACAGCTAAGTGTTAGACAAACAGGCCGACCAGGTCAGGATGCTGACCGAACGGTTAGGTTGTTCGAACGAACAGCCCAACCGATCGGACAGGTCAGCCGATCGACTAGGCCAGCCGAGCGGCTAGCATGTGGTCCCACAATTTGACAAGTTCATGAGGTATGGTATTGAACGCAGTAATGTCCGATCGAATGACTGATTGGTAAACATTACTCTTCGCATCATGAGATACTATGCTTCAACACTTAATCGATTTTCAACTCGTTCGACGCATTGGAGTGCCACCCGATCGAACATGCTATCAGAACAAACAGGTTGTTCGATCGAATATGCTGTCCGATCGAGTGACATCTTGATGAGGACTACTACTCAAGTTCCTAACCGATCGGTTATGCCTGCCGATCGAACGGACCGTTCGATCGATCGACCTGAAAGGTAAGAACACTTCAGTATTTTCAAATACTACAACAAAAACTTCAAAAGTTCAAATCCTCACACACAAACACATCCTACCCAAAGGAAGAAACAATCCATCCGAACAGTCCAACCAATCGAGCCTACCGGCCGATCGAGCAGGCTGTCCGAACGGATTATCCAGTCGAACGAACAACCCACTCGATCGAACCTGCCGTTCGATCGACCAGGCTGTTCGACCCACTTACACTTGTTTCCATTCTACGTGTATTCATCGTTATACTATCGAACTGTTTAGGCTAACCCTACTCTCAAGCGCTCCCTTCAATCCATCAATCAACCGCTGTGAGTATACTCGATCCCTTTTTGCTTTCAGCACTTATATCAAAACACAAACGATCACACTACTCAAGCTATTTGAACGCTAACCGAACTGCATGTATTACGTGACTAAATGAATGCTTGTTGATTGTGTTTACACGTGGAATACTGTCTACCTGCCTTAACGACATAGTACTATAGTTTGGACTCAGCACCCGTTCACACAGGGGTTGTTAAGGACAATTACTTGCATGGATTACGGTGGTAATCATGTATTGCGAACTGTCTCGGACAGTCAACCCGCAGTCACTGGTATTGATAGGTCCATGTCGATAATTAACATGCTTCGTTTTCCTCTGTGTGCGTGCTGGTTATGCGTAAACTATTTCGAACTCTATATGCTATTATTAAACTTGTATGCTCACCTTTACATTATATGTATTGACTTTATTTTAATGTATGTGACAGGCAATTAGGATGCTTACCTGCTAGGAAGGCAAGCTAGGAATAAGCGTCTAGAGCATAGTTGCCTGTAGATCTTGCAGATCGAGTCTCTAGAAGCATTTTGAACAATATTTCTATTTTATTTAAAATCTGAGTTGTCGGAACAGAATATTTAACTTGATACTTGTCTGTAATAACTTGTTTGTTGTTCGGGATACGGTATGGGACATATCATTTAAATTGAATAGTAATGAAGGTTGTTATGGAAACTTCTGGGCAATCTGTTTCGCTCAGTGCCATGCCCCGATGATTCCGCCATCGGTTGGGGTGTGACAGATTGGTATCAGAGCCATAACTATAGGGAATTAGGCAGGACACGACCTAGTCCGGGTCGCTGTCTTAGAGACCTAGACTATAGTTAGGAACCAACAGGCCAAGTTTAGGTGCTATATCCTGCTATTCTTCGCTATCACTGCACTCGAAATCTCAAATAAAGTCAAGCGGTTTAGCCGAGATTAGGTGTGAAAGCCGCAAACTCTCGACTAAATCGTTCGATCAACGCTGGTTTTGTCAGTTTATCAATGATTTCCTTATTATTTTCGATAACGAACGAGGAGAATTATACCAAAACAGGAGTGAAATCCATATTTTGATGAATAACCTCCTCAGATTTTACTAAAACAAGGAAGAAATTGCTAACCCAGGGGTGAAACCCGAACCTTGGCAACTTATTCCGACTTTCACTAATCTCACCAAAGCCTCGACGGACTCCAACGACCTGAACTCACGAGTATGACTTAGGGAATACGTGTTGAATGCCCAAGAATCGAGGCAGAAACGCGATCCCGAAAGTTGGAAAGTGACGACAAGTCTATCGTGAATAGTCGAATCACTTTGGGTAGTCAATGTCTAGTAGCCGCAGACAATCCATTTCCTCGATTTTACATGTTTCGATTCTGAGCCCGCAACTGCCGACTCTGATAATTCGTCGATTTTATGTGTTTTAAGTGTACTTACCTGTTTTATGTGTTAATTTTGATGTTTGCTCGATTTTTGCTATCACTTCGATCGACACACACGACTCGCATTGCTCTTCTATCTCAAAAAGGTAACAAGTCGCTGCAATTCTAGACGACACTATGCTAGGATATACGCTATACTATACTTGACATGCTAAACGATTTTACGATACTATTCGATATACTATACGCGATCGCTATATACGAACGACTCGCGAGCTTTGAATGATAGGTTTCTGTATTCTGACTGCATCTATGATTAAATGTGTATGTGCTTCTGTGCTTAGGTGTCTCTGTGCTCTACGTGCCTACGTGCTTATGTGCTTATGTGATTATGTGAATCTGTGACTTATTGCTTATGTCATTTTGTGATGCGTGTTTCAACGTGATTCTAAGCTTTAGTAAGTAGTAGACGTATGAGGTGAGATTCGATTCATTGTGTCTGAGACATACGACGATGTCTGTTGCAGACCATGTCGTCATCTGGACACCGAACCCCACTCACTCGCCAAGAGAAGAGAGACAGGCGTCTCGCTACTATCATCGCCAAGAGTGTGGCAAAAGTTGTGAGCGATGTATTTGAAAACGCCAGCAAGTCATCTGAGGAGTCGCGAATCGATGCTGCTAAGGATGCCAACAAGACTGGTTTCAGCTTCAAACAGTTTAAAGCATGCGGACCCAAAGAATTCACCGGAGAAGATGGCCTACCGCCATGTTTCAATGGTTCGATTCAGTTGAAGTCACTCTGCGCCAAAGCGGTTGTCCTGAGAATCTCCACACCCTCAATGCTACAGGCGTCTTCCAGTCCCGAGCTCTAGACTGGTGGACGGCCGAACGAAACAAGCGCGGAAATGATGCAGCTTATGAGCTGACTTGGGAGGAGTTAAAGGCAATTATGATGGACGAATTCTGCCCTCCCCATGAACGCTAAAAGTTGGAGGACGAGTTTTGGAACATAAAGCAGAAGGATGGAGATAACGCTGCCTTGACTGCACGCTTTAAACAACTCAGCATCATCTGTCCCGATCAGGTCAAGACGTCAGACATGGCCATCAAGAAGTATATTCGAGCTCTACCCGATTGTGTTGCCGATTTCGTTCATGCTGCCAAGCCATCATCGATTGAAGAGACCTACCTGCTTGCCGCTGAGATCAATGACAAGCGAGTAAAGTCTGGTTTTTGGGACAAGCATACCAAGTCACTGCACCAAGCCACCACCGCGTCAACCGTCGATACCACCACTGCTCAACCCTCCAAGTCGTCAAGAAGAAAGAAGAAGCACAACAACAACAACTCCAGCAACAAGAACTGTGCTGTGACAACGACTGATGCCCCTCTGCAGGTCGTACCGGCTCAACCGCGGTCGCACCACCGACAAGCTCCAGTGATCAATGCGCCGCCAGAGCTAAGCGCGCTTACACAGGTCCCTACCCGCTCTGCCCGACATGCTCATACCATCATCCTGTGGGAATCGCCTGTCGTTTCTGCGCCTACTGCAACCTTTACGGGCATTTCACTGCAAATTGTCGCTATAGTCCCCATCAAGCCCCAGTTCAAGCCGCCGCTCATTAAGCTCTGCTTCCAGCCCCTCAAGGCCAACCAGCAGCTCAAACACCCGCGGTCAATGCTCGAGTCTGCTTTGCATGTGGTGATCCTAACCACTTTGCAAACATGTGCCCGAACAGGGTTGTGAAACAAGAACCCCAGCAGCAGCAGCAACAGCAGCAACCTAAGCAGCAACAGCAAGCAGCCCGTGCCAGAACCTTTAACATCAATGCCCGTCAAGCCCAGGCTGACAACGACGTGGTTAATGGTACGTTCCTTGTGAATGGTATTTATGCATCATGTTTGTTTGATACTGGAGCCGATAACTGCTTTGTGTCATTTGAATTCGAGAAGCTCCTTAGTCGTAAGCGTTCCTATCTTCCCTCGTCATTCGAAGTCGAAGTTGCTACTGGAAGAACCGTCGCTGTTAACTCTGTTCTTCGTGATTGTACCCTCGAGCTCAACAATCACATCTTCCCAATCGACCTTATTCCGATGCAACTCGAAAGTTTTGACGTCATAGTAGGCATGGACTTTCTTCGCGAAAACCATGCTGAAGTTGTGTGCTTCAAAAAGATGATTCGATTCTCGCTCGCGAATGGTGATCTGTTATGTGTGTACGGTGAAACAGCTTCGAAAGGTCTCAAACTCATGTCATGCGTCCAAGCTAGCAAGTATCTCCGCAAGGAATACAACGCTTTCTTGGCCAACTTTGTAGTAGCGGAGAAGGAAAAGAAAAAGAAGGTTGAAGTCAAGGACGTCCCAGTGGTTCGCGAATTTCCTCAGGTATTCCCTGATGACCTTCCCGGACTACCGCCAAGTCGTGATATCGACTTTCGAATCGACCTTATTCCTGGAGCTAACCCTGTTGCTAAAGCCCCTTATCAACTCGCGCCATCCGAAATGAGGGAACTCTCGAACCAACTCCAGGAGTTACTTGAAAAAGGCTTTATTCGCCCAAGCACCTCTCCTTGGGGCGCGCCAGTCCTTTTCGTCAAAAAGAAGGATGGGTCGTTCAGGATGTGCATCGACTATCGGGAATTGAATAAGCTGACCATCAAGAACCGTTACCCTTTGCCTCGAATCGACGACTTATTTGATCAGCTGCAAGGTGCCAAGTGTTTCTCGAAGATCGATCTACGTTCAGGCTATCATCAGTTGCGCATACAAGAGGAAGATATACCTAAAACAGCCTTTCGCACTCGATACGGCCACTATGAGTTCGTTGTTATGCCTTTTGGTCTAACCAACGCACCCGCAGTTTTTATGGATCTGATGAATCGCGTGTGTAAGCCTTATCTTGACCGTTTCGTCATCGTGTTCATCGACGATGTCTTGATTTATTCCAAGTCGAAAGCCAAACACGCGCAACACCTACGTTTGGTTCTCGAGTTACTCCAGGGGAACCAACTCTACGCCAAGTTCTCCAAGTGCGAATTCTGGTTGGAGGAGGTTCAGTTTCTGGGTCACATCGTGAATAATCACGGTATTCATGTCGATCCCGCGAAGATTGAAGCAGTCAAAAGCTGGATTATGCCTAAGAACCCGTCTGAAGTCCGATCGTTTCTTGGATTAGCGGGTTATTATCAACGATTTATCGAAGGGTTCTCTAAGATCGCTGTGCCGCTTACCGCTCTTACCCATAAAGATAGGTCTTTTGTTTGGGGAACTGAACAAGAATCTGCTTTTCAAACGCTTAAGCGCAAGCTCTGCAATGCTCCCGTTCTCACGTTGCCGGACGGAAATGATGATTTCATTGTCTACTGTGATGCTTCTAACCTTGGTCTTGGCTGTGTTCTCATGCAACGAGACAAGGTTATAGCTTACGCATCTCGTCAGCTCAAAATCCACGAGAAGAACTATACAACCCACGATCTCGAGCTAGGCGCAATTGTTTTTGCATTAAAGATTTGGCGACACTACCTGTATGGTACCAAGTGTACGATCTTCACCGATCATAGGAGTTTACAACACATCTTTAATCAGAAAGAACTTAACATGCGTCAACGCCGATGGGTAGAACTTCTTAACGATTACGACTGTGAGATTCGTTATCACCCAGGCAAGGCAAATGTGGTTGCCGACGCACTCAGCAGACGGAGTTATTTGCTCAGTATTCGCAATACCCAAGCTCGGCACACTCTCGAAGCTCTCATCCGCGAAGCCCAACATGCTTGCTTTAACGAACGCACTTTGAAGAAGGAGAGAATCTACCACGATGGAGCTCAGCTTGTAAGCAAGGCAGATGGGATTTTCTACTATCTGGACCGAATTTGGATCCCTAAGCGGACCGAATTGCGAAAGATTATAATGAACGAAGCCCACAAGTCCCGATACTCTATTCATCCCGGTGCCGACAAAATGTACCAGGACCTTCGTTACAAGTACTGGTGGCCGGGTATGAAACGGGATATCGCTCTCTATGTTGGAAGTTGCCTGACTTGCGCAAGAGTTAAGGCTGAACATCAACGACCTTCTAGCTTACTCGAACAACCTCCAATCCCTATATGGAAGTGGGAGAGTATAGCTATGGATTTCATAACCAAACTTCCTCCCACGCCATCAGGTCACGACAGCATTTGGGTCATAGTTGATCGATTGACCAAATCAGCCCACTTTCTGCCAATACGGGAAGACTACAAGGTAGAACGACTAGCCCGAATCTACACCGACGAGATCATTCGTAATCATGGTACGCCTCGTGACATCATTTCAGACCGTGACGCTCGGTTTACTTCGCGGCTGTGGGAAACGTTGCAAGCGGCCCTTGGTACGTCGCTTAACCAGAGTACCGCATTCCATCCTCAAACTGACGGTCAGACTGAAAGAACGATCGGTACTCTTGAGGACATGCTCCGCGCGTGTGTCATAGATTTCGGTGGTAGTTGGAACAAGCACTTACCGCTGGTCGAATTCTCGTACAACAACAGCTTTCATGCCAGCATACAAATGGCACCATTCGAGGCTTTGTATGGAAGGAGATGTTGTTCGCCTATTGTGTGGCACGAGATCGGACATTCGCAATTAACCGGTCCCGAGCTGTTACAAGAAACGACTGACAAAATCCTCCAGATTCGCGACAACTTGGCAAAGGCCAGGGATAGACAGAAAAGTTACGCCGATAGAAGATGCAAGCCCCTTGAATTTGACATTGGCGACTACGTACTCCTAAAGGTATCACCTTGGAAGGGCGTAGTCAGATTCGGAAAGAAAAGGAAACTAGCGCCTCGATATGTTGGACCTTTTAAGATTCTGGAAAGGATCGGAAAAGTCGCCTACAAACTCGAACTACCGGAGGAACTCAGTAACGTCCACCCGACTTTCCATGTGTCGAACCTCCGAAAATGCCTAGCTGACCATGATTTGATTGTACCTCTCGACGATCTTCAGGTCAACGAAACGCTACACTTCGTGGAAAAGCCTATCGAAAACATGGATCACTAGACCAAGCAACTCAGACGCTCACGCATCCCTATCGTGAAGGTCCGTTGGGAAGGTAAACGAGGCGCGGAGTTCACTTGGGAACTCGAAAGCGACATGGAGGCCAAGTACCCGCAGTTGTTCAAATGAAGATCGAAGCGTCAAATTGATAATTCACGGTGCTGTGCAACTTCGAGCCTAATTTCGGGACGAAATTCCCTAAACAAGGGGAGGCTGTAACACCCCGTGTTTTCGAATGTCAAAGTCAAAGTCAAAGTCCAAGTCAACTTTGACTTTCTTTGACTGTAAATAGTCTAATTTCAGTTTTATTTGTATTATGTGGAGTAAGTGTTGTAATCAGAAAGAATCGAAGCAATCGAATGGTCTAACGCGAATCGATTTACGACTGTGAATAGTAGGAAGTAACAATGCGATAAAGTTAACTAATCAGTAATCAAACCGATCTAACTATCATCAAATTCGAATCTCGAATTACGCGAACTTTGGTTGTTGTTATACGTGTGTGTGTGCCTTATGTGTTACCTGTGCATGTTTACTTTATGTTGTGTTTTGGGTGGTGATCAATCGAAACTCAAATCGAAACTCGAAACTCGAGGCGAATGCAATCAAAATCGAACTACGACAAATGGTAACGTTAGGATAGGGTGATTTCTAGATGATTGTATGTTAGATATAGTAGTTGGGACTAAAAGTAATTTGAATAGGAAACTCTATCGTGCTCGTATCATCTTCAATCGAAATCGAAATATCGAAAATCATCGCACCGAACACTCGAACCAGGCTGCTATTCGATCAGGCTGTCAGCCGATCGAACAACCCAGCCGATCGAACAGACTGTTCGATCGAGCAGGTTGTCCGATCGGGATGCCAGCCGATCGACCAGTCCTTTCCTCTTTTGGAGCCTATAAATAGGGCTGTCATTGTCACTCTTTACCACTTTTGGAAAGCTCTGACCGACCAGCCGTGCTCCTCTTCTTTCCTCAGATTTCTTCCGATTCCGGTAAGTTTCCATCCTAAATCCTGTACTTTCTTGATCAAAACATGTTCCTACACCTTTCTATCTTTCGATTTTTTATTTCTAACCGTGAAATCACCAAGATCTAGGCACTCTTGGGTGATGTCATCATGGTGTTCTTCAAGAACACCATGTTTTGGCTTCAATCCACCATGAATTCGGATCTAACCGATTTCCACATAAACAAGCTAAGATCTACCGAAGATCCGAACATTTACACGATGTGAAGGATTGAAAGAAGGAATTCCAACTTTCTTTCAACTCTTTTACACTCAATGCCTTCAAACCGGTAGAAACGGAGCTTGAACCGACTCACTAATCATTCCAATGGTAGTGTGATTCAAGATCCGGATTCTATCTACGAGGTTCACCGATTTCGGGTTAAACATTAAACTACTGTTCCGCACCGTTCACTGGCCGGATTTGGGTGATTCCTGTCCAAACAGGTGAAACAAGTAAGAATGGAAGTTCGATGGTTTAGCTCGTTGCCAAACTACCTCGATATAACGTAAAATAACCAGAATAGCCAAGTGTTAGACGAACAGGCCGACCAAGTCAGGATGCTGACCGAACGGTTAGGTTGTTCGAACGAACAGCCCAATCGATCGGACAGGTCAGCCGATCGACTAAGCCAGCCGAGCGGCTAGCATGTGGCCCCACAATTTGACAAGTTCATGAGGTATGGTATTGAACGAAGTAATGTCCGATCGAACGACTGATTGGTAAACATTACTCTTCGCATCATAAGATACTATGCTTCAACACTTAATCGATTTTCAACTCGTTCGACGCATTGGAGTGCCACCCGATCGAACATGCTATCAGAACGAACAGGCTGTTCGATCGAATATGCTGTCCGATCGAGTGACATCCGGATGAGGACTACTACTGAAGTTCCTAACCGATCAGTTATGCCGACCGATCGAACGGGCCGTTCGATCGATCGACCTGAAAGGTAAGAACACTTCAGTGTTTTCAAATACTACAACGAAAACTTCAAAAGTTCAAATCCTCACACACAAACACATCCTACCCAAAGGAAGAAACAATCCACTCGAACAGTCCAACCGATCGAGCCTACCGGCCGATCGAGCAGGCTGTCCGAATGGATTGTCCAGCCGAACGAACAACCCACTCGATCGAACCTGTCGTTCGATCGACCAGGCTGTTCGACCCACGTATACTTGTTTCCATTCTACGTGTATTCATCGTTATGCTGTCGAACTGTTCAGGCTAACCCGACTCTCAAGCGCTCCCTTCAATCCATCAATCAACCGTTGTGAGTATACTCGATCCCTTTTTGCTTTCAGCACTTTTGGGTGTTACATACGTTACTTATATCAAAACACAAACAATCACACTACTCAAGCTATTTGAACGCTAACCGAACTGCATGTATTACGTGACTAAATGAATGCTTGTTGATTGTGTTTACACGTGGAATACTGTCTACCTGCCTTAACGACATAGTACTATAGTTTGGACTCAGCACCCGTTCACACGGGGGTTGTTAAGGACAATTACTTGCATGGATTACGGTGGTAATCATGTATTGCGAACTGTCTCGGACAGTCAACCCGCAGTCACTGGTATTGATAGGTCCATGTCGATAATTAACATGCTTCGTTTTCCTCTGTGTACGTGCTGGTTATGCGTAAACTATTTCGAACTCTATATGCTATTATTAAACTTTTATGCTCACCTTTACATTATATGTATTGACTTTATTTTAACGTATGTGACAGGCAATTAGGATGCTTACCTGCTAGGAAGGCGAGCTAGGAATAAGCGTCTAGAGCATAGTTGCCTGTAGATCTTGCAGATCGAGTCTCTAGAAGCATTTTGAACAATATTTCTATTTTATTTAAAACTGAGTTGTCGGAACAGAATATTTGACTAGATGCTTGTCTGTAATAACTTGTTTATTGTTTGGGATACGGTATGGGACGTATCATTTAAACTGAATAGTAATGAAGGTTGTTATGGATACTTCTGGACAATCTGTTTCACTCAGTGCCATGCCCCGATGATTCCGCCATCGGTTGGGGTGTGACACCAGAAAACATCAAGAAGCCGTACACTGGGGTTCATCCCAAGTGTGCAACTTGCAACTATCATCACCCGGCCAATTCAGCTTGCCGTCTATGTACCAACTGCAACCGCTATGTTCACACGACCCCTTATTGCCGACAAGCCAACCATGTTCATCCAGCTCAGCTAGCCCAGTGGAGACACTACGCATCTCTGTTCCTAGTGTCCCCAGCTGAACCAGGAGCAACAACAAGCCGCTCGAGGGCGAGCGTTCAACATCAACGCAAACCAGGCACGTAACGACAATGGCGTCGCTAATGGTATGTTTCTTGTTAATAACCTTTACGCTTCGATACTATTTGATACTGGTGCCGACAAAAGCTTCGTGCCCGTAGAATTTGAATCTTTGTTAAACTGTGCATGCTCTAAACTACCTAAGTCGTTCTCTGTTGAGATTGCCGATGGAAAGTCTATTCTAGTTGATTCTATCCTCCGTGATTATTCCCTGGCTCTTAACGATCACGTCTTCACTATTGATCTCATACCCATGCAATTGGGTAGTTTCGATATCATAATCGGCATGGATTGGTTGCGCAAGAACCATGCCGAAATCGCTTGTCACAAGAAGTACGTTCATTTACCCCTACCGTCTGGTGATGCTTTGCACGTCTATGGATACCTTCTAGAGGACTGAAGTTGATATCATGCACTCAAGCGAATAAGTGCTTACGTAAACAGTACTTTGCCTTCTTGGCCCACATCATGGAACAAAAGGGCAAGGGAAAGAGCGTAAGCGATGTTCCAGTAGTGTGTGATTTCCCTGATGTCTTCCCTGAAGATCTTCATGGTCTTCCTCCTCCTCGATCTGTTGATTTTCGTATTGATCTCATACCTGGCTCAACTCCTGTTTCCAAAGCTCCTTACCGACTTGCACCCTCTGAGATGCAAGAGTTATCTAGTCAACTGCAAGAACTGCTTGACAAAGGTTTTATACGTCCAAGTACCTCACCTTGTGGTGCTCCTGTGTTATTCGTCAAGAAGAAAGATGGTTTGTTTCGCATGTGCATCGACTACCATGAGCTTAATAAGCTCACCGTCAAGAATCGTTATCCTCTCCCTCGTATCGACGATCTTTTTAACCAATTATAAGGCGTAAGCTGTTTCTCTAAAATCGACCTTTGATCCGGTTATCATCAGCTCCGTGTTCTCGAAGAAGATATCCCCAAAACTGCATTTCGCACCCGTTATGGGCACTACGAGTTCGTGGTTATGCCTTTTGGTTTGACCAACGCACCCACGGTGTTCATGGATCTTTTGAATCGTGTTTGTAAACCTTACTTGGATCGTTTTGTTATAGTATTTATTGATGATATTCTTATTTATTCGAAAACTAGAGCTGATCATAAACACCATTTACGCCTCATGTTAGAACTTTTACGTGGTGAACGCTTATACGCCAAGTTTTCTAAGTGTGAATTTTGGATTGATGAAGTACAATTTCTCGGACACGTCGTTAGTAAACAAGGAATTCATGTTGACCCTTCCAAAATCGAAGTAGTGAAGAATTGGAGTACGCCTAAATCCACATCTGAGATTCGTTCCTTCTTGGGATTGGCGGGTTATTAGCGTCGATTCATCTTGGACTTTTAAAGATCATCGTTCCTCTCACTTCGTTGACTTAGAAAGAGAAACCTTTTGCTTGTGGTCCTGATCAAGAGGAATCTTTTCAAACTCTTAAGAATCTGCTTAGTAATGCTCCTGTACTTGCTCTCCCTGATGGGAATGATGATTTCGTGGTATATTGCAATGCCTCGAACCACAAGTTCATCGCTTATGCCTCCCGACAGCTCAAAATACATGAGAAAAACTATACTAGCCACGATTTGGAGCTTGGCGCAGTTTTTTTTCGTTAAAGATCTGGCGACACTACCTATATGGTACAAAGTGTGTGGTTTTCACTGACCATAAGAGCCTGCAACACATCTTTAACCAGAAGGAACTGATTATGCATCAGCGACGATGGGTAGAATTGCTTAACAACTACGACTGCGAGATTCGCTACCATCCTAGCAAGGCAAATGTTGTGGCCGATGCTCTTAGTCGTAAGACTCATGTTAGTAGCATTCTCTGTTCTCTGATCACTAGTGATCTTCATGCCTGTATTCGTGAAGCACAATACTCGTCTGTCAATGAAGGTAGTCTAATCGTTGAAATACGAGGTGCATTTACTGACAAACTTGAAACAAAGTCTGATGGACTCAATACTATCCCAATCGCATCTGGGTGCCAGATCGCGATAACCTTCGTGAGCTCATTATGAATGAGGCTCACAAATCCCGATACTCTATTCATCCTAGTGCTGATAAGATGTACCGTGACTTGCGTATGTCTTATTGGTGGCCTGGTATGAAGAAGGATATTGTGACAACTGGCACCAAACCGGTAATTTCCGTACACTTTAATTATTATTTAATGACTGTAATTATGTGCTTAAATGTCAACATTGTCTGATTTCATACTAAACAAGTGAATTCATGCATGTTTTATACTACAAAATATTGCTTTATGCATTAACGAGAGCGTTGCGTCAGAAATACTAGTAAACTCACCGGTAAGACACATTGTGTCAACAAAACTGCAGAAAGCAGTTAGACAATAGAATCGGAGCCTAGGTGTAGGTCCAACAATAAGAATACATTAAAACCCAAGAGTACATACAAGGGTTTATATATAGACCACCCGGAAGCTAAAATACGCACTAAAAAGCACCCGAAACGCACTTCAAGTGCAGAATTTTATTAAATTCAGCTATAATCAGCTTTTAAACACATAAAAATTATGCAGAGTTCATGCTTTATTATCCAGAATACACTCCTAAGTGTTGAGAATTGAAAGGGGTGTAAAAGGATACTTAAAGGACACTAAACGGTGCAATTTAGCACTTTAACGGAACGGTATCTAACCGAACAACCGGACATTACCCGGAACACTAAAATATTGCCAAAAGCATTGTTTTTATTTTTCTAAGCTAGTCATGATCCCCGAAAACCCTATCACTCACTAAAATCATCTAGTAACTAACACTTACCACTAGATACTTGGATTTGAACTATGTACTAACTAATTGGGTAAAAATTTACAATTAGACCCCCTTCCCCTAGCTAAAAAAAATCGGCCACATGTCTATTAGTGGGATTTTGTTTGGTTTGTTATTAAGATATGTCATGTAATCTCAAGACATAAGATCCAATGGTTAAACCTATGTTGGAAGTTATAAGAACAACCCTTTGGATAACAAACTTCATTTCACCTCACATCACTCAACACCATCTTCCTTCCTCTCCTTCTTCCCCAATCGGCCGAAACCAAGCACCCCCATCACCACCACCTTCAACCATCGTTCATCCATTCCAAGTTCTTTACAAGATGCAAGAAGGTGTTTAAGAAGGTTTAGAGCTTGTGGATCTTGAAGGACCTTCTTCGTTTGCTTTTATCCAACCATTTTGTCACCTTCAAGTTCTAGTATTCTTCCCTAGCTTGAAGCTAGTGGTAAGGCTCTCTTGATCTTGTTTACTTCATATTTTTAGTGGTTAAAAGACTTGTTATGTTGAAAATCTTATGAACACTAAAAGACACACACTTAATCTTGAAACATGAGGTGAAAGATGATGATATCTTGATGAAATGATATTGTTTAGTAGATATATGGTGATTTTTTGTTGTTTATTTGAGATATTGATGATGATAATTACATGAAGCTTGCTAGATTGTGATTAAACGCATGATCTTGCAAGTTAGGAGATGATTATGTAACAACATGAAATAATCATCTTCTTGTAAGGACATGAACTTGATGAGTAAAAATGATTTCTTGAAAAATAATAAACAAAGTGAGCTAGTGAACTTATAGATCCAAGATTTATGAATGATTTTCCAAGAAAACCAAGTTTAAAATATGATTTTTAGAAGATCATGATTTTTACTCAAACTTACACTATTTTTGGTAATGAAATAAGTGTAAAGATACTAGAGAAACAAGAAGATGTTACAAATAAACATTTTTGTGAAATTTGATTACAAGTTGTAAAGGACCAAATCTTTTAATAACGTGATTTAGAAACAAACAACCATGTTTTTAAGGATAACTAAACCTACTAAATGACATGGTAAGTTACTACAAGTTTTTACAAGAACTTCAAGTTCATGATGTAGTATGAATTACATGATTTAGGCATATGCTAAGACTTGATTGTGTTGTTGATGTTGATGATGATATTAAAAGAAAATAAACACATGTTTTGAAAACATGGGAAACCTCCGTTTTTAGGTGAAACTCTGTCAAAATTTCTATAAATTTTGACACTTAGAAAAATATAAGTTTTGGTAAAACTTATTCCCTAAAAATATTTACCAAGGTTTCCCTAATTTTTGTGTTAAGAAATGATGATTTCTTCAAGGTTAAAATTGATATTAAGTATGTATATTTTTGAGAAAAATATATATATTATTTGATCACCAAATTTTGTGCTAAGTGTATGTAGTATGTATTATACATGATAGTGTATTAGGACTTGAAAATACACTAAACACTCCTAAGGAGTGAAAATACAAAAATACACATACAACATACTTAGACAAATACAAGAAAATATATTTATGAAAATATATTACTTGATAGAATAAATAACTTGGACAAGTTATGAACATTAAATGAAGTATTGGACAAAATACATAACTCGGGTGAAAATACAAGATACTTATATTTATTGTTGAGAAAATAAAATAAGTAAGAGTGTAAGACGCATAGTTAAAGATATAAATTATTTATAACACAAGAACAAATACATAAAAGATGGTGACTTGTACTTGTGCGATAGAAGTCTAGTGACTAACGATAATAAAACACGTTTAGGTCACGAAGCTAGATAAGCAAATCCGGTGAAGTTTACGACGCAGGTACGCAAAGTTGTGAGTTCATGCTCCCCCTTTTCTTTTAACTATTTTCAGTTTTATAACTTCGGGGTTGAAACACATGTTACTAATATTACAACGTTTATAAATGGTATGATGGATACAAATACAAGAAGCACTCTTGGTGATAACTAGTACCAAGTATGATGCGTTTTGAAGAATGATACGAGAAATCGTGTCACGAATAGGGTACCATAAGCACCATTAATCGTGTACATACTAAGACCGCAGAACAAAAGGTTAGATCTAACGGGTGACCGGGCAGCCACACTCTTGGTGAAAACTAGTACCGCGTATTGCTTTTGTGTCTCCGTCGTGAATCGACAACTAGAAAAATGCCTATGGTTTGGTGACTTCCTATGTCGTGTCACATGTTAATGGCCTTGCAACCCATTAACAACCCTGATACATACAAGAATACTTTATTTGGTTCATACCACAAGAATACTTTATTTATACAAGAATACTTTATTTGGTTCATACCACAAGAATACTTTAATTATACAAGAATACTTTATTTACACAAGAATATTTTATTTTTATACTAGAAAATAGGCCTAATGCAACTTTTTAGAAGCAACCTTTTTTAGATGAGTTGCATTTGACTCTAATGCAACATAGCTGAACGTAAAAGTTGCATTAGAAGATCTAATGCAACCTTTTTAATAAAAAGTTGCAAAATTATGTTATATTTGCAACCTTTTTAATAAAGAGTTGCAAATTTTATATATAATTGCAACCTTTTTCATGAAAGGTTACATTAAGAATAAATGGTTTTAGATTTGCTATATATATTTAAATGGTATACGAGTCTCATGGTAAAAAATCAATAGTTTATTGAAGATCTATTTTAAGTCAAAGATTGTTCTAGAAAGTCACCTAATATGTCAAAGAACTATTGTAATTTTGACCTTGATGAAAACTGCCAAAGTGAAGATTAAGGTAAAAAGTCAATGCCATGATGAAAAATTATTAAATTGATAGATTGTGAAAGTCAAAGTAGGTCAAATAAAGTCAAAATATCATTGTAGTGCAGTTGGAAAGTGGGGCAATATTTATTTGGTGCAAAAAATCCTGAACTCTATTGTATGCTAATCTGCAAATACAAAAATATGGGTGTTAGAAAGTATTAAATTTGAAGAAATCATTGGCGGTAGGTTACCTCCAAGAGGTGGCCACACCTCTCACCCTAAGACCATGTGTAGTGGTAATGCCTCTACCCTTGGGCGTTTCCGCCATGTGGTAGCCCAGTCAGGAATGAGGAATTATGGGGCGTTTTCTAAAATGGGTGTAGTGGGGATTTGGGCATTGTGGGGCATTATGTTTGTAATAAAATTAAATAAAAAAACCATCAAAAAATCTTATTGGACAAACAAAAGGAAGATGAAGGGTGATTGGCCAAAAGCAAGGAAGCAAGGCGTGGAAAAAAGCACGCCAAATAAAATTTGGCTGAAAAAACGCCCCCGGGGTGCAAAATGGCGTTGTGGGGCGTTTTTTAGGGGGAAAAACGCCAAAAAAACCCCATTGCGGATGGTCTAAGGTTCACTAAGGAGTGGGTTGCATTTATACACACCCTATAAGTTCTTTAACCATCTAATAGTTATTAAATAATTGGGAATTCTATAAAGTCTATCTTGATTATAATTTGTAAATACAAATAAAATAAAACACTAATATATACGAAACTGAAAGTAAATTATTTAAATTCTTTATCTAAAAGTAGTTTTTATATAAATTCTTTATCTAAAATTGGTCAGAAATTATAAATCCCCTACCAAGTTTATCAAATATTCAAACCGTTCCCTCTCCTGATGAAAATTCCCTCATCACTAATTCATTACCCGCTCACACCCTTAACCCTACATGGCCGCTACTTCAACTCTTTGACCTGAATCGATACGTAGAGACTGGCCGCTAACCACCACCAATCGACCTCAAGGGCTTCGATTACAGGCATTACCCCATGATTTTCTTCGGCTACAGACACCATCAATCGACATTAGGCTCTAATTGAAATATTTAGTACCACTAATCGACATCAGGTTCTAATTGAAATATTTAGTAAGTATGTTTACCAGATAATAGAACTTCCATTTGGTTAGCACATAGTTTGAATTGGATATAGTCTGGCTATGGTAGTTCTTGTTCGAGTCATTCTTCCATTCCCAAAGTTTACTTTTAGCTATAGTTTTTTTATTTGAACAGAGCTATAGTTCTTGTTTCTTTGTTTTATATGTAATGAATTATTAATCTTCAGTATCAGAATGTATGGAGATTGTAGACTGTATTATGTGTTTATTCGTGTTGCTTTTGAATGTCTACCTTTGCTAGTTCCCAACTCCTGACCAACAACCTTAGGTATTATAGTTTAATTCTCATAGGTCTCATATAGTTGTTCTTTTTTTTCAAAAAGCTAGATTCAAGTTCCCAATTCCCAACCAACAACCTAAGGTATCACATTTAATCTTGTACTTAATGAAGATACTTTTTTAAATTACTGGTGATGGTGCAGATATTTGGGTCACAAAAGTAGTCTTTGGCGAGTAGCCACCTAGTGGTGGCTGATTCAGATAGTGTATTAAAGGGGAGTTTATGAAGGATAGTGTAGTGGTGCTAATGAAGTAGAACCTACAAATCAAAGAGTTTCTTTATGATTTCCTGTTTCTTTTATACCATTTTCACCATATATTTGGTTATTGCTAGCTTTCTAATTGTGTATTTTAATAGTGTTTGTTTGCTTGCTAATTTCTTTTTGGACTTGGGGGTCTATGTAGAAGCAACCTGACGAATAGAGGTATGGTTCGTCTACATCCCACCTCCGTAGGTGGGATTTTGCTGAGTATGGTTGTTGTTAGATATTTTCAATACTTTTATATTTTCTATACAAACTTAATGCTTCTCTTATAGGTGGTAGATATAGTCCACATTGCACATCCTACTCAGATTAACAGGTGTACTCTTCATTATACGCACACTAGAATTTTAGTGTAAGTTATTTGATTATTTGTTGAGATATAGTTTTGATTACATTATTAATAAAATAATATGATATTAATCTGTTGATTTTTGCAGCATCGTATAAAGTTAATGGCCGCAAGGGGCGTACAGATGAGGTTAAACCATACACCAAAGCATCAGGTGCCATGATATTACTAAAACTAATAAAGGTGTGGTCTATTTAATCTTTAGATGGATGAACATGAGGTAAGATTCTGTCTTTCTATTGTATCGACATTTCTCTGCTATCATATTATGTGTTAGTGGCTTGTAATAATCATGATTAGTTACTACTTAGGTTCTGAAGGGGTATGGTCCTAAACCTCGCGCCAGCTAAGCCGCGATTGACCATTACCCTTATCAAATAACCCCCACCAGCAATGAACTGCGTCCATGCGGACGCATCCTTCAAATCCAATCAGTCAAAGGATAAGAAGAGGCCTTACCTTGTGTATTAAAACGGATGTACATAACGATGCGGCTGGCACCGCATCTTATGAACATTTTCGTCACGACAAGGGATCTGGGCAACAGTCACCACAAGTGGCGATGCGGCCTGGCACCGCATCCCGCAAACTTAGCCAGAGTGAGAACGCGGAAACAACGGTAGTTACCGCAAGCAGCGATGCGGCGCAGCACCGCATCCTGCCCACGAGGCAAGTGGGACTGACACTGCAGAGCAAGTGGCACCAATGACAGTCGCCTGTCAGGCCATACGTAAGCGACATGCTGACGTGGCTTCACCCCCACAACCGACAAGGCTGACACACCTGCAAAGGTGCATCATGTCGTCAGTCTATCCGTTCACATCCTCCTTCACTCCCGGCTATAAATACCAACCCCAAACCAGGTTTGAGGTATCTCTTCACAACTCTCTCACTACTACTACTATCACACTTTGCTTCCCAAGCAAACTACTGATTCTCACGCCGGAGAGTGGTAACAAGGAGCACCCCCCACTCCATCCTCCTTGTTACGAGTCACGGCTTGTTTCCTTGTGCAGGAGATCAACCGGCGGACGATCCAGCCAGTGATCCTCGAGAGGAAGGGATTAACCCTTCTTGACGAGACCAGTGAGTTAACCCTGCCCATAACCATGTTTATTGGCCCATAGTACAGATTCACATTGTTCGACCAAACATGGCCAAACAATGACGCAACGAGGTAACCGCAAAGGACGTGCGGTTACTTGAGAGCTAAACTGATGAACACGAACACCCCACAAAAAGGGATCATCATTACATGTCCAATTGCTAAACATAGAGCTTGAGCAAAGCACATACAGCATAGAGATCTTTGATCACCGTCTCCAAGATTGGATCAAAGCCTCCTCTCTTCTTCATTCACCACCTCAAAGGTCGGTTCGAAGACGAAGACACGATCTCAGAGGTTGGTTCGACACACCAACAGGTGGCAACCAACCTGATGACATAAGAAAAAGGTAGCTCGCTACCCAAACAGCTGTGAATTTCGCATCAGACGAAACTTGCTCACCGGTACGGAAGAGACGTTACATGACTCTACCAGATCTCCAGCTTGATTTACGAAAAGCGAACGCCATCTGCATGGCCTAGAATTTTCTCCAGGCTGTAATCTACCTTCTAGACACCATAGTCCAGTGCTCCTCCCACATGCAACTTGCACGAGGCAGCAACACTAGACTGGGGGACTTGAAGGGGTATGGTCCTAAACCTCGCGCCAGCTAAGCCGCGAATGACCATTACCCTTATCAAATAACCCACACCAGCAATGAACTGCGTCCATGTGGACGCATCCTTCGAATCCAATCAGTCAAAGAATAGGAAGAAGCCTTAACTTGTGTATGAAAACGGATGTACAAAACGATGCGGCTGGCACCGCATCTTATGAACATTTTCGTCACGACAAGGGATCTGGGCAACAGTCACCACAAGTGGCGATGCGGCCTGGCACCGCATCCCGCAAACTTAGCCAGAGTGAGAACGCGGAAACAACGGTAGTTACCGCAAGCAGCGATGCGGCGCAGCACCGCATCCTGCCCACGAGGCAAGTGGGACTGACACTGCAGAGCAAGTGGCACCAATGACAGTCGCCTGCCAGGCCATACGTAAGCGACATGCTGACGTGGCTTCACCCCCACAACCGACAAGGCTGACACACCTGCAAAGGTGCATCATGTCGTCAGTCTATCCGTTCACATCCTCCTTCACTCCCGGCTATAAATACCAACCCCAAACCAGGTTTGAGGTATCTCTTCACAACTCTCTCACTACTACTACTATCACACTTTGCTTCCCAAGCAAACTACTGATTCTCACGCCGGAGAGTGGTAACAAGGAGCACCCCCCACTCCATCCTCCTTGTTACGAGTCACGGCTTGTTTCCTTGTGCAGGAGATCAACCGGCGGACGATCCAGCCAGCGATCCTCGAGAGGAAGGGATTAACCCTTCTTGGCGAGACCAGTGAGTTAACCCTGCCCGGTTAACTATTGTTTATTGGCCTATAGTACAGATTCACATTGTTCGACCAAACATGGCCAAACAATGACGCAACGAGGTAACCGCAAAGGACGTGCGGTTACTTGAGAGCTAAACTGATGAACACTAACACCCCACAAAAAGGGATCATCATTACATGTCCAATTGCTGAACATAGAGCTTGAGCAAAGCACATACAGCATAGAGATCTTCGATCACCGTCTCAAAGATTGGATCGAATCTCTTCTTCATTCACCACCTTAAAGGTTGGTTCGAAGATGAAGACACGATCTCAGAGGTTGGTTCGACACACCAACAGGTGGCAACCAACCTGATGACATCAGAAAAAGGTAGCTCGCTACCCAAACGGCTGAGAATTTCGCATCTGACGAAACTTGCTCACCGGTACGGAAGAGACGTCACATGACTCTACCAGATCTCCAGCTTGATTTACGAAAAGCGAACGCCATCTACATGGCCTAGAATTTTCTCCAGGCTGTAAACTACCTTCTAGAAACCATAGTCCAGTGCTCCTCCCACATGCAACTTGCACGAGGTAGCAACACTAGACTGGGGGGACTTGAAGGGGTATGGTCCTAAACCTCGCGCCAGTTAAGCCGCGAATGACCATTACCCTTATCAAATAACCCGCACCAGCAATGAACTGCGTCCATGCGGACGCATCCTTCGAATCCAATCAGTCAAAGGATAAGAAGAGGCCTTACCTTGTGTATGAAAACGGATGTACATAACGATTCGGCTGGCACCGCATCTTATGAACATTTTCGTCACGACAAGGGATCGGGGCAACAGTCACCACAAGTGGCGATGCGGCCTGGCACCGCATCCCGCAAACTTAGCCAGAGTGAGAACGCGGAAACAACGGTAGTTACCGCAAGCAGTGATGCGGCGCAGCACCGCATCCTGCCCATGAGGCAAGTGGGACTGACACTGCAGAGCAAGTGGCACCAATGACAGTCGCCTGTCAGGCCATACGTAAGCAACAGGCTGACGTGGCTTCACCCCCACAACCGATAAGCCTGACACACCTACAAAGGTGCAGCATGTCGTCAGTCTATCCGTTCACATCCTCTTTCACTCCTCGGCTATAAATAACAACCCCAAACCAGGTTTGAGGTATCTCTTCACAACTCTCTCACTACTACTACTATCACACTTTGCTTCCCAAGCAAACTACCGATTCTCACGCCGGAGAGTGGTAACAAGGAGCACCCCCCACTCCATCCTCCTTGTTACGAGTCACGGCTTGTTTCCTTGTGCAGGAGATCAACCGGCGGACGATCCAGCCAGTGATCCTCGAGAGGAAGGGATTAACCCTTCTTGACGAGACCAGTGAGTTAACCCTGCCCATAACCATGTTTATTGGCCCATAGTACAGATTCACATTGTTCGACCAAACATGGCCAAACAATGACGCAACGAGGTAACCGCAAAGGACGTGCGGTTACTTGAGAGCTAAACTGATGAACACGAACACCCCACAAAAAGGGATCATCATTACATGTCCAATTGCTAAACATAGAGCTTGAGCAAAGCACATACAGCATAGAGATCTTCGATCACCGTCTCCAAGATTGGATCAAAGCCTCCTCTCTTCTTCATTCACCACCTCAAAGGTCGGTTCGAAGACGAAGACACGATCTCAGAGGTTGGTTCGACACACCAACAGGTGGCAACCAACCTGATGACATAAGAAAAAGGTAGCTCGCTACCCAAACAGCTGTGAATTTCGCATCAGACGAAACTTGCTCACCGGTACGGAAGAGACGTTACATGACTCTACCAGATCTCCAGCTTGATTTACGAAAAGCGAACGCCATCTGCATGGCCTAGAATTTTCTCCAGGCTGTAATCTACCTTCTAGACACCATAGTCCAGTGCTCCTCCCACATGCAACTTGCACGAGGCAGCAACACTAGACTGGGGGACTTGAAGGGGTATGGTCCTAAACCTCACGCCAGCTAAGCCGCGAATGACCATTACCCTTATCAAATAACCCACACCAGCAATGAACTGCGTCCATGCGGACGCATCCTTCGAATCCAATCAGTCAAAGAATAGGAAGAAGCCTTAACTTGTGTATGAAAACGGATGTACAAAACGATGCGGCTGGCACCGCATCTTATGAACATTTTCGTCACGACAAGGGATCTGGGCAACAGTCACCACAAGTGGCGATGCGGCCTGGCACCGCATCCCGCAAACTTAGCCAGAGTGAGAACGCGGAAACAACGGTAGTTACCGCAAGCAGCGATGCGGCGCAGCACCGCATCCTGCCCACGAGGCAAGTGGGACTGACACTGCAGAGCAAGTGGCACCAATGACAGTCGCCTGCCAGGCCATACGTAAGCGACATGCTGACGTGGCTTCACCCCCACAACCGACAAGGCTGACACACCTGCAAAGGTGCATCATGTCGTCAGTCTATCCGTTCACATCCTCCTTCACTCCCGGCTATAAATACCAACCCCAAACCAGGTTTGAGGTATCTCTTCACAACTCTCTCACTACTACTACTATCACACTTTGCTTCCCAAGCAAACTACTGATTCTCACGCCGGAGAGTGGTAACAAGGAGCACCCCCCACTCCATCCTCCTTGTTACGAGTCACGGCTTGTTTCCTTGTGCAGGAGATCAACCGGCGGACGATCCAGCCAGCGATCCTCGAGAGGAAGGGATTAACCCTTCTTGGCGAGACCAGTGAGTTAACCCTGCCCGGTTAACTATTGTTTATTGGCCTATAGTACAGATTCACATTGTTCGACCAAACATGGCCAAACAATGACGCAACGAGGTAACCGCAAAGGACGTGCGGTTACTTGAGAGCTAAACTGATGAACACTAACACCCCACAAAAAGGGATCATCATTACATGTCCAATTGCTGAACATAGAGCTTGAGCAAAGCACATACAGCATAGAGATCTTCGATCACCGTCTCAAAGATTGGATCGAATCTCTTCTTCATTCACCACCTTAAAGGTTGGTTCGAAGATGAAGACACGATCTCAGAGGTTGGTTCGACACACCAACAGGTGGCAACCAACCTGATGACATCAGAAAAAGGTAGCTCGCTACCCAAACGGCTGAGAATTTCGCATCTGACGAAACTTGCTCACCGGTACGGAAGAGACGTCACATGACTCTACCAGATCTCCAGCTTGATTTACGAAAAGCGAACGCCATCTACATGGCCTAGAATTTTCTCCAGGCTGTAAACTACCTTCTAGAAACCATAGTCCAGTGCTCCTCCCACATGCAACTTGCACGAGGTAGCAACACTAGACTGGGGGGACTTGAAGGGGTATGGTCCTAAACCTCGCGCCAGTTAAGCCGCGAATGACCATTACCCTTATCAAATAACCCGCACCAGCAATGAACTGCGTCCATGCGGACGCATCCTTCGAATCCAATCAGTCAAAGGATAAGAAGAGGCCTTACCTTGTGTATGAAAACGGATGTACATAACGATTCGGCTGGCACCGCATCTTATGAACATTTTCGTCACGACAAGGGATCGGGGCAACAGTCACCACAAGTGGCGATGCGGCCTGGCACCGCATCCCGCAAACTTAGCCAGAGTGAGAACGCGGAAACAACGGTAGTTACCGCAAGCAGTGATGCGGCGCAGCACCGCATCCTGCCCATGAGGCAAGTGGGACTGACACTGCAGAGCAAGTGGCACCAATGACAGTCGCCTGTCAGGCCATACGTAAGCAACAGGCTGACGTGGCTTCACCCCCACAACCGATAAGCCTGACACACCTACAAAGGTGCAGCATGTCGTCAGTCTATCCGTTCACATCCTCTTTCACTCCTCGGCTATAAATAACAACCCCAAACCAGGTTTGAGGTATCTCTTCACAACTCTCTCACTACTACTACTATCACACTTTGCTTCCCAAGCAAACTACCGATTTTCACGCCGGAGAGTGGTAACAAGGAGCACCCCCCACTCCATCCTCCTTGTTACGAGTCACGGCTTGTTTCCTTGTGCAGGAGATCAACCGGCCGACGATCCAGTCAGCGATCCTCGAGAGGAAGGGATTAACCCTTCTTGACGAGACCAGTGAGTTAACCCTGCCCGGTTAACTATTGTTTCATCAGGTTCTTATCAATTATCACATTCTGTTGAACCTTAAAGCATGAAAGGATACTTACTAGACTTGGCAATATGGGCGGGCTAAAGGATGAGGGTCAGAATGACCAACTTTTTGGTATGGGTCCAGAGGGATTAAGTTGACCCGTAACACTTTGTCCAAAATATTTTTGTTTATTAATATACTGCCGGATTACCAGATTTGATTATAGATGGTATGTTACTTCAGTCATGGTGTAATTTTTTTTGAGTTAAATGCCATTTTAGTCCATGTGGTTTGGGCGATTTTGCCAGTTTAGTCCAAAGGTTTCATTTTTCGTATGTGGTTCCAAATGGGTTTCACTGTTGCCATTTTAGTTCACTGGGTTAACCTCATCCATTTTTTCTGCTAACAAGAAGGGCAATTCGGTCATTTTATATGTAATTCTGTTAACTAGAAGGGCAATTCGGCCATATAGAATGACCGAATTGCCCTTCTCGTTAACAGAAAAAATGGATGAAGTTAACCCAGTGGACTAAAATGGCAACGGTTAAAGCTTTTTGGACCCACAGGTGAAAAATAAAACCTTTGGACTAAATTGACAAAATGATCCAAACCACAGGGACTAAAATGACATTCAACTCTTTTTTTTTATTTTTGAAAAAAAAAGAATTTTTTTTTACGTGTTTTGCTTTAAAAATGAAAATTTAGCCTCTTTTTTCTATCTTAATTTACTCAATAGAAATAAAATATAACGCAGCTCAATATTTAATAGTAAATGGTTTGAATTTGACATCTCTACTTTTACCATAAGGATCTCTAGTAAAGGGCTGAAGATGTACTCATGCACCAATGGTTACTCCATCTAGCTCACGATCCTGCTAATAGGCCTGTATTTGAGGTCCGGCTAGTACAGGTTAGCTAATGCACCCTGAAATATAACAAAGTTTTATTGGGAATATATGAGCTTCCATTAGTTGATGCCTATCTTCTGTTGAATTCTCATGCCCGTGGTTTAGCTGGTTTGCTCTTGCTTAAAATCACCTTTAGGGATGGCAATCAAACCCGAACCCATTGGGTAAACCCGAAACCCGACATATTTGGGACGGATTTGGGGTCGGTTAATCGGGTTTGGGACGGGTTTGGGAATAGTTTTTATTTTTTTCGCGGATTTGGGACGGGTTTGGGATTTAGTGATATACCCGTTTACCCGTCCCAATTACCCGATAAAGTGTACCCGTTTACCCGATTGTATACCCGATATAATTTTTTTAATATTATTAAATATGTATATATATGATACATCCATTTTTTACACATATAGATATTCTATTCCGTATACATTGTAGTTATTTGATATATATTTTTTTAATGAAAATACAAAATGTAACCGGTTAGTAGTTACCCGATAGATACTCAATGGATTTTGAGATTAGTATACCCAACGAGTAATCTTTTTAAATTCACGGGTTACCCGAAACCCACGGGTATACCCGATACCCGATGGGTATTTACCCGCTAGAAACCCGACGGGTTTTGGGACGGGTTTGGGACAAGCTTATCTAACCGGGTTTGGGTTTGGGATTACCTAAACCCGTCCTAAACCCGACCCATTGCCATCCCTAATCACCTTCTGGTCATAGTTACCTTTTACATTGTTAACTAAACATAACCATTGTTTATATGAAGGTTTCTGCAACAACTGATGGCAGCTCTGATGATGTAGTTTATTCAAGCTCCCCTACACAGCAACCAGCCAATAGGTAAATTTTTTATTGAAAATATCCAACAGTTTTGTTTCTTTAGCTCGTCAAACTTCAATGAGGTTGGAACTCCTATGGTCTTCTTATGCTACTTTCAGTCCATTACAAACGGCCCCGTTAGGCCATTTACTAATCAGTTTTCTTGTGTCCTTAGGTCCTACTTTCTTTACCATTTGATTTTTTTATGTCATTACTAAAATGTATGTATTATGACAGCATTCATCATCCACCACCTGCGTTTGGGTCATCTCCTAATCTTGAAGCCCTTGCAGTTGAAGCAAATGAGTCTCAAATTCAGAATGGGGATAGTGCTGTAAATAGTTATTCAACACTGCCCAGGTGCTTCTTCTAGAATCACTATAGTTTCTTGCATTAGCATGCAATAAATTTACCTGAAAATCACTTTGAAACTTCTCACTTTGGTATATAGCACTATTTTCTTCAAAAGTCTCACATATTTACATATTTCTAAGCTAAATGCAGTTTCTCTCCATTACATTTTATCTGGTGACACTCTTTTCTGTCATTAACTCCCATACAGGCCCATGCATGAGATTACGTTTTCAACAGACGACAAACCAAAGCTTCTAAGTCAAGTGCTTATTTGTTTCTCTAAAAACAAACATCAAAGTGAAGGGATTTGCATCTATATAAACTTTCTTTTGAGTAGGCTCATAGTTGTCAATAGCGGCTATAATGCGCTATGTAGCTATCTGGGTCATAGCGACCAATAGTGTGAATAGCGATAGTTAGTTTTTTTATGTACATAGCAATTAGATATAGCTATAAAATAGCTGGATTTATAGGTTTTTGTTAAATATACATGTAAAATAACATATATACCAAGGTATTTTGATATAATATACATATAAAAATTTTCAAAATTCTTTTTCTAGTGTATTGCTATTTATAAAATAGTTGTCGCTATTTGTCGCTATTCGCTATGTAGCATATAGTTCCTTTGTTGCTATTTGTCGCTATTCGCTATTAACAACTATGGGTAAATGCATTATGTTTAACATAAGACCATTAATACCTACATTTTTTTAAATAAAATAGTAATTTGATTCATACTTACCAAGTTACATTAAAACAAAAGGTAGACGGGCAACAAGCTGCGCCGCCACCCCTTTCTGAATTGCAAACCCTAATCTACCAAAGACAAAACCCTGCCCCCCTAAGGCTGAACAATTGCTATGGATGACTCGTTGGACCCTAGTTAGGAATTGGATAGCTTCTGGCGTTAGGAAGCCAAATGTGTCAAGCTCCCTATTATTTCTTATATGAGGTACGGATGTTATAACTTGGTTATGAGTTATCTCATAGGTATAAAATCTAGTCTGCGGTTGTTCTATGGCCAATGACGAATGCAAATAGCATAGACGAAGTTGTTTTAAGCATGTTAGATCTACAAACCTTATGTTCCGAGAAGGTAATTGATTTATATATGTTTGAGATTTGCACCACCTATGTTTTTGTGTATTCTTGTATTTCTAGCTATAATTTAAGAAGACCACCAAAGGAAAAAAAACGGAGCTACAAGCTATATAGAAAGATTTTGAAAGCCAACGAGCAAACTTTGAAGATACAATGCGAAGTGTAATGGAAAAGCTACCTATTGGAGTACTTCAAGATTTTAGAGATGAGTAGGAGGTTTTTGTTAGTTTTTATTATTGTTATTGACAACTTTATTTTGATTATATTGTTATTTTGAGTTTGTACATATGTTAAATTATAATATAAGATATTTGTTATTATTGTACTGTTGTAATTGTGCATATTAATAGAAATTTTAGTATTTCAAACAATGTTATAGAGTTGCATTTGATTGTAAAAAAGGTTGCATCATTTACTAAAAAAATATAATAATAGTTGCATTTGAGTTTAAAAAAGGTTGCATTTGATTGTTAATAAGGTTGCATTTGAGCCTTACAAAAGTTGCATTAGCTTATAAAAAGGTTACATTACAAAAAGGTTGCATTTGAATAGTAAATGCAACTATTTTTAGAAAGGTTGCATTATCTAATAAAAAGGTTACATTAGGTCTAATGCAACTTCACCTAATGCAGCTTTTGATAAAGGGTTGCATTAGGCCGAATGCAACCTTTTTAAGGCCTGATGCAACATTTTTCTAGGGTTGCAATAACTTACAAGACACATATCACGTTTTCATACTAAGTATACAAACGTTCAATACAAGAACTGCATGAATTCACACCAACATTTTGTTGACGTTTTTCCAAAACTCACATGTATTTTAGGTAACTAAGGTGGATGTGCGCGCGGTCATACTCTTGCTCTGGATGTCGTTTATGCTTACTTTTGAATAAAGTTGTAAACTTTTAGACAATATGCTGTCTCGTGATGTAAACACTTAACCTATGTTTTCAGTAATGTAATGTTTTGGGTATTTGAAGTTATTTTTACGAGCATGTAGTATGTTTACCTTTCATATGCAATGAGAACCTTTCATGATCACACCTCGTGCTTTCGCCTAAGAAAGGGGTGTGACAGATATCGCCTCATACATCTCGAAGTGCCTTACTTGCTCAAAGGTTAAAGCCGAACGCCAGTGTCCTTCAGGTCTTCTTGAACAACCCGAAATCCCTGTTTGGAATTGGGATAGCATTGCTATGGAATTTATAACTAAACTACCTCGTACCCCTGCCGGTCATGATAGTATATGGGTTATTATTGACTGTTTGACCAAATCAGCCCACTTTCTTCCTATTCGTGAAGATTTCAAAGTGGAAAAACTTGCTAGAATTTACACCGATGAAATCATATGTCGTCATGGTATACCCATTGACATTATCTCTGACCGCGATGGTCGTTTTACTTCACCTCTTTGGCAAACTTTTCAGTCCGCTGTGGGTTCTCACTTGAATCTTAGTACAGCCTTTCATCCTCAAACGGATGGATAGACTGAACGCACTATTCAAACCCTAGAGGACATGCTCCGTTCTTGTGTCATCGACTTTGGTGGTAACTGGGATGTACATTTACCATTGATCGAGTTCTCGTACAAAAACAACTATCATTCCAGTATTCAGATGGCTCCTTTCGAAGCTTTATATGGTCGCAAGTGCCGATCTCCTCTCAGTTGGCATGAGATTGGTGACAAGAAACTTACCGGCCCTGAAATCATTCAAGAGATGACAGATAACATTCTTCAAATCCGTGATAACTTGATCAAGGCCAGGAGCAGACAAAAGAACTATGCTGACAAAAGGTGTAAACCTCTGGAATTCAATGTTGGAGATCACGTTCTGCTCAAAGTATCTCCTTGGAAAGGAGTCATACGTTTTGGTAAAAAGGGAAAGCTTGCCCCTCGCTACGTGGGTCCTTTCAAGATTCTTGAAAGGATTGGCAAGGTGGCTTATCGACTCGATTTGCCTCAAGAGCTTAGCAACGTACATCCGACATTCCACGTTTCTAATCTCAGGAAGTGCTTAGCAGATGAGGAACTTCAGGTTCCCATCGAACACTTTCAAATAAACGAGACTGTTCACTTTTTGGAAAAACCGGTCGAAATCATGGACCGAGGCACCAAGCGGCTGAGGTGCAGCAAAATTACCATAGTTAAGGTGTGATGGGAAGGAAAGCGTGGCGCCGAATTCACTTAGGAACTCGAGAATGAATTGAAAACCAAGTATCCACAGCTCTTCGAGCAGTCTTCCTCTTAGATTTCAGGGACGAAATCTCTTAAAGAAGGGGAGACTGTAACGCCTTGTGTTTCGAAACTTTTACCTTTTGGCAAGTCTCGCCCTCGTGATGCTTAATGATACCATTTTATGTTAAACTATGTGCTTTTGTGATGAACGATGTGAATCTTGACACTTATGATACTTAGGAATCTTGACTCTTGTGAATCTAGACCCTTGTGATACTTTGAATCTTGACTCGTGTGATACTAGAAACTTGACACTTGATATTTATTGAACGAGAAACTTTGATACTTTACTGATACTTATTGAACAAGAAACTTTGATACTTTATTGATACTTATTGAACGAGAAATTGATACTTATTGAATGGTAAACTAGCTTGAACGCAAACTTGAAACACAGAAACTTCTGTGTCAATTATATAATAATACCATTTAATGGTTACTCATAATCATACGCAACGCTTAATCTAGCTCGCAAAACGAACCAAAGTCGGAAAACTAGCAAACGGGTCTCGGCTGTCTGATTGGAAATCCGATCGGATGACCATCTGATCGGATGGCCATTTGACCGAATAGCCATTCGATCCCTTGCACTCTACACTGCCTTAACTGTCGCCATCACCTATAAATAGGGCCCTTAAGATTTCATTTTCACCTTTGGCCATGTCATTCGACCACACGCACTCTCAGGCACTTTAATCAAGATTTGAGCCTTTTGCGTAAGTATTTCTCCTCATCTTGATAACATTTTTGGTTTCCTTAAGTTAAAACGAGTATTTGGGATTTCAGGTGGAGGTTACTTCTTCTCAATCTTGATAACACTTTGGTGACAAATCATGTTTTCTTTTAAATCTACAAACAAACCCCCAATTTAGAAAGATTAGTTTTAATTAATTTCTTTAACACTAACAAAAAATTTCCCGTGGATACGATACCCTACTTA